>NW_006293789.1:632240-637627 GCF_000327345.1 Myotis davidii | reverse complement strand
TGGGTTGGCAGACCCTACACCTGTTCCCTGCCCCACAGGTGCTGTGTAGAGTCCACTTGATTAGAGACAAGGAATGGGGTCTTCTGTGGCCACACGTTTTCCAAATAAGCAAACCTTAATTGCTTACGCATCAAATTTTGCAAAGAAAACTGTTAGCCTTTTTAAAATGGAACTTTTATTTTATTTCTTTTATTTTATTTTTGACTCTTGAGTGACAGACAGAGGAAGGGAGAGAGAAACATTGGTTGTTGTTCACTTGTTGATAATTCAATGGTTGGTTCTTGTATGTGCTCCTACCAGGGATCACACCTAAAACCTGGTATATTTGGATCACCCTCCAACCAACTAAGCCACCCGGTCAGGACCTAAATGGAACTTTTTAAAACTTTCAGACTTTACCAACTTCTTAAACACGGACCCAGAAGGAAATCTCACTTCTTTTGTTCATGTGGTGTTATTGTCGCCAAGAGCAGTGGTTATTTTAGGAGGAGATGTACTGGACACACTGAGAGATGATGCACTAACTGGCCCTCGCTGTGGGTCCGGTTTTTCTCCCACTTCCTTACTGCTATCAGTTTACCTCATTTCATTTAGAATTAGCAGAATACTGTGAAACCAGATGTGATAGTGTTCATGCAAAGAGCAGGTTTGTTGTCTGAGTCAGTAGATCCCGGTGATGACATTCAGGTGATGACATTCAGTTCCGTAAACAAAAGGTCACCTGAGTAAGATAGTTCATTCGCACACTCAGAGTGGAGAATTCCCATTTTCCAATATGATCAGAACATTTTAATCCAGAGGTTTTCACCTAGAATGCGTATCTGAGATGTGAATCTGTTGCCCCTGCCCCGCCTCTTCCTGCATGGTTGCCTCACCCCCTTTTCTGCAGCAGCTGAAGATGACTCTTTCCTCAGGTCGTCTAAATGTAGCAGCAGACACATGGGACTAATCCCTGGGTATAAGGTATGAGAAGAGAGAATTGAGGAGAGTTCCTTTTAAAGTCAGCTCAGAGAGATCTGTGAGAGCGTGTTTTGTGCATGGTAAACGTGACTGTTCCTGGAGCACAGTTTAGGGGACAAAAAAATATAGGGCTTGTTGGGTGACAGATGGCCGGTCAGCATGGTATAAAGCATGTGTAACTTTGAGGGGCTGGGATAAGGTCATACAAAATAACCTAAGAAGTAACCTGTGTTATGCTAAATGGAAAAATGTTAGCTACGTCTAAAGTGGCCAGAATTGATATGTATGCTCTCCACCGGATGGAGTTTTTCTAATCCCGGGGTGGGGGGGGAGGGGGGAGCTTTTTCAGAAAGTATTATAAAGTTCTCTTATAGAATGTTGGAATTCAGAGTCCTGAAAAACACATTTTGTTGTACATAAATGGAGGATTTCCACAGTGTGGGTTGAAATGAAAGAAATTCACTGCTTACAGTGTAACTAGAGATGAAGACAGATTAATTCCTGTTCCCTGGGAAGTATGTGTGTCCTAATTGACTCTCATTGAGCAGGAATCAAGGGAAAAACTGGTACATTAGACAGCCCTTTAAAAGAAAAAAGAATGTGTGTGTCAAAAACAATAACACCATAAGCCAGTGGTTCTCAACCTGTGGGCTGCGACCCCTTTGGTGGTCGAACGACCCTTTCACAGGGGTCGCCTAAGACCATCCTGCATATCAGATATTTACATTACGATTCATAACAGTAGCAACATTACAGTTATGAAGTAGCAACGAAAATAATTTTATGGTTTGGTCACAACATGAGGAACTGTATTTAAAGGGCCAGAAAGTTGAGAACCACTGCCATAAGCAAATTATTTAGCAGAGGGTTAGTATCCCTAATATGTAAAGAACTTCTAAAAATAATGAGTAAAAAAATTCTACAATCCAGTATGAAAATGGGCAAAAGCTATTACCGTTTCAGAGGAAAATGAAATGTATTACCTCAAATATATGAAAATATGTTAACTTCACTCACAATAGAGAAATGTGTTTTCAAACTGCACCAAGATACCATGTCCCACATATCAGATTGGCCAACGTTCAAAGGTTTGCTAGCCCAGCCATTCGTGGCGAGGCCCAGGGACAGCAGCCGGCTCTCACCCTCATGCTGGGGGGTAGGTGTCACCACCTCGCAGAACTGCCAGTGCATCTTTCCTTGCACTGAAGAGATCCTATCTAGGAACCTATTCCAAAGGTAGGTAAGGGAAATAGAAAGAGGCCTGTGCAAAGGCTGTTTATTGGGGCACTATTTGCAATACAGACTAGAAATAACCTGAATGCTCCCAAGCGGGGACTGAGTGAATAACA
The DNA here is from genome assembly GCF_000327345.1 of Myotis davidii. Classification (NCBI taxonomy): domain Eukaryota; kingdom Metazoa; phylum Chordata; class Mammalia; order Chiroptera; family Vespertilionidae; genus Myotis; species Myotis davidii. The sequence goes on along the minus strand of NW_006293789.1, from coordinate 635,318 downwards.
GGGTCTGTGGACAGAGTCTAGGCTCTATCTATAATAATCTATAATAATAAAAGCATAATATGCTAATTAGACCAGACATCCTTCCGGATGTCCTTCCTTCTGGACAAAGCCGCGGTGGGCAGGGGCCGTGACAGTGGTGGTAGAGGCCCCCAGCCGTGGTGGCAGCAGCGGCGGGCAGGGGCTGCAGCAGAGTCCCTGGCCACGGCCAAGGCCCTTGCATGAATTTCGTGCATCAGGCCTCTAGTTAAGTGATAAAAACCCAAGTGCAGGGCTGTGTGTAGAGCTCTCCCTTGTATATAAGAAGGGTATGGAGGAAAATGTGTGAGTACAGTAGTGTATATAAATTTGCTTGCATTTTCAAAAGAAATAAAGGAGTAATAAATAAGCTAATACAAATGACTATCACTGGAGGGGGGCGTGTAGGGTCAGGGGTGGAAAGTAGATGTCTCTTAATGTACCTTATTTCCACTTTAGAACCATTACTGTTTTATATGACCTAAAAAGAAAAATCAAAGAGGGAAGTGTTCACTAATAACTGAAACAGTTTGAAAAAAATAAACAAACCTAGTGATATATCAGGTGCTGTCAATCTCTCATGCAAAGAAAATACTCATTTCAAGTGACTTCAAAACAGTCTTTGGACTGTACATTTATAGTGGGAAACATTTATATTGTTATTTGAAAATATTCTGGGTATACTGTAGGAGCCAAAATTTTCAGAATATAAGAAAGGGGAAGTATTTAAAGAATTTAAGTAAAGAGTGTATAATATCTAACTTGAATAAGAAATATCAATAGTAGTATGGAATTTTTCTCTTTAAAAAGACCATGTTTCCCAGCTCTGAACTTTGAAAGGATCAAAAGTAAGGATGACTCACTAGCACTCTGACTAGTATTCCGTAAACACTTTCCCACTAAAAGGAACCCCTGCTTGGATACATAGTTGGTTCCCGGACTGGGGCAGGAAAAATGCAAGAGGGAACATCCTGGGAGCTGAGGCCAACCAGGGGTGGGGTCAGAGGACGCAGGAGCGGGAGAGAGGGTAGTCAGAACATCAAAATGAATAATCACTGCAGTGGGTTGAAATCAGACCAATGGCAAATGATCCAGGAGTCCATGATACTTCAAATGAGAAAAACCCACAAAATCAATCGGTCACCTTTGCAAGTTGCTAGGATACATCTTCATTACCCTGAACAATACGGGGAAAGAATTCCACTTTGATCCTGATTTTCTAAGACAAATTGTATTTGAAGACAGTCAGATAGTTGATGAGAGAAAGTTAATCATGGAGAAATCACAGCTAATAAATGCAAAAGGGCCCAGGAATTAGAAACTCAGCATTGTGTAGCAGTTAATGAGATAATGGAGCGAGGCAAGGTCCTCACTGGCTGCTAAATCCATCAAGTAACAATTGGTGGGAAAATTCCCCATGGATGAGGCTATCTTCAATGGAGGAAAGAGGGCAATGAAGCAGCTTGAGATGTTTTATCTTGTTGCAATGTGTTAGTTGAAGAATTTGCAGCAGCAAACAGCAAGCCTGCACCCTGCTTCCCAGAACTGCCCTCAGAGAACTTGGGTGCATCTTTGGGAGAGGGGCTCTTCCCTCCCCCATGACAAAGGGGTGGGGTCCAGTCCAGTCCAGCCCTGTCTTTCCCACAAAATCTTTGATTACCTCGCCCTTTGGAGAAAATGTGGCTGTGCTAGTGGTCTGAAGTGCAGGTTTCCTGGTGCTTAGCTTATGGGCTGATAGTAATCATTACATAATTGATGTACAAATATGCTCATGTATTGCCCATGTGTGTCGGGCCCCTGCCCCTGTTTCACCCATGTACCCACCTCCCCAGGTCCTGGCCCCGCCTCCCAGAGGCCTGCTGGTCTGGAAGGTGCCTCCCAGATTCCTCACCACTCCTGCCTTCTTCGAATCACCCTGAGAGCAGAATTTTTTTAAGGGTCTATTTAAATGTCTTTCTCCATCTTCCAATGAAATTTAAAAAGACACATAACTCTATTACAGAAAGAGAGAAAGCCCCTCCCCACCAAAAATGTGTCCCGTATACCAGTGCAAGCATTACCTTTTACGTTGGTTTAACACACACACACACTAAAATTTTGCATCTCCTTGTCTTCCACTTACATAATTTTTTAAAACCATCATTTCTAGGTCTGTTTTATAGTTCAAGTCGCTAGCTCCTAATCTGTATTTATTTGGAGATGCTTTTGAGAATTAATTGTTGCCTTTTCTGAGTTTTCCAGGGACTTGTCCTGACCAAACATATAGGCATCACTTTAGCCGGTGGCCTTTAGTCTGCTGTGTGTGCTGCTTTCTCTTAACTCCCAAAGGCAATCTCTTTTACGTTTTCTCAGTCCCAAGCAAGATATGTTATACTTCAGAAAGAAAGCAATCTGCCCATGGAGAAGGCATTTGTCTGTACAGTTTAGAGGAGAGAAATAAAACCCCACGGTGATGACTTTTAGCTTGAGCTCTCCGCTATTCAGGTAGCTCTAATGATCTACCTGCAGACACCCCCTCTCACAGCCACATCTGGCTTGCGTAAAGCATCGTCAGTGGTGAAACAGTCACCTAATGAAGTTTTTCCTTCTTCCTTTGGAGACTGGCTGGAAGTAGCAATAGCAGAGATGATTAAATTCCTTATTCCTAGTTTCAGGCAAGTTTCATTTCAGGCCTATATTTACATCCTACAGTGGAAAACTTTGAATAATGTTTAGTAGTCTGTCTTCTTAACAGCCTCACTATCCATATCACTATCACAGAACATTTTCTTATTTCTAGTAGTGTCTGCCTCTGTAGGTTTCTGTTTATTTAGTGGACTAACTTTTTGAGTACCTGCAACATTTCAGCTGTCACTCACAGTATGAAGACTCTAAAGAATTTGCCTTTTGGGTGCTCGCAATCTGTAGTTACAGTCGAGGCTGGGGACTATTCAGCTTTTTTTCGGTTTGTGTGGTAATTTGAAGCAGGAAAGTCGGAGATGTAATGAAGTTGAGTGAAGAGATTGGAGACCTGGGAGATGTTAATTTAGGCTTTCCACTTCATCTCCAGTCCATCTTTTTTAC
>NW_006293789.1:619193-632204 GCF_000327345.1 Myotis davidii | reverse complement strand
TCTCCCCAAGGTTGTTCCTTAACAAGGGCTTAAGAAGTGACCAAGCCTAATTCATTTGCTATTCATTGTGGGAGTGAATTGAAGACTTGGACTGGAATATTTTGGGGTTGTTGCTTTTACCACTTGTTCAGTGTCTGCACTGACCAGGCACGGTGTGCTGGGCTATGCGGGATGCTGAGGGGTCTGCTCTCCAGGTTTCTTCCTTATGGGGCAGGAGGCATATGATCAAAATTAAGGCTTTATTATACCTCCACTTTAGACATCGCAGCTTTGTTGAATGGGGAAGAGTGGACCTCAACATCGAGGCAAAGCACATCCTGTTTGTTCTGTCACACTTCTGTGGGGGGGATGGGGAGACGTGAAAGTGTCGGTTCACAGTAAGGATGACCAACTCATCCCAGTTTTCAAGGCAAATGGCTGCATCATGGGAACATCCTCTGTCCCATGCAAACCAGATGGTTGGTCTCCCATTTCATAGTAAGGGAGATGTGGAGGGTAGAGCAGAAGGTTATGCAGAGGAGGAGGGAAGATACTAAGACAGCTGACAAAAACCCATTCCCTGGGCAAAATTCGTGGAAAGGAAAGCAGTGCAGGGGAGCGAATGCCTCACTCTTGACCTTCATGGTGACTGCAAAATAAAGCCTTCCAGGTCTCCAGCTTATGTCCCTTTAGCACTCCTATGCTCTCTCACCTTTGAGATTCTAGGTGAAGTGTTGGGAAAGGGTTCATGGCCTTTTTGTTAAAAGGCTGCAGATGAAGAACTAATTGTGCCAGTTCATCAAATTGGGATTAGGATTTGGTGAGAGAGAGGAGCCAAGTCATTCATTACTGGCCATCAGCTTTGTGCCTATAGTTGACATACATAATCTCATTTAGTCCCTGTTATTCAAGTTAAGCCCCAGAAGTTTAAAGTAATCTGCCCAGAACTGTAAGTGCAGAGCTGGATTTGAACACAGCACTCCCCAGCCCAGGTCATTCTTCCCCGATGCTCATGGTAGAAAGATTGAGACATACTTGTCTGGCCTCATCTTCTCTTTGCTCCAGTGAACACACCACGGAGTCTTTAAAGAGGACACCAGGTCCTAGTTCCGAACCTCCTTGTCAGGATTCCGGCACCATCCAGCTCCTGCCCACCTCAGGTGTTGTCTTGCCTCCTCTTGGCTCTTAGGTGCCAAGTTCTCTCTGCCAGCCAGACTGTTTGATATGCTGCTCCCTTGTCTGGAAGCCTCTCTCCTTCACTCCCCTTCGCCTACTCATCCTTCGGGAGGCACACGTCCCCAGGAAAGCTTTCCCTCTTGAGCCGGGCTGTCGTCTCTGAGGCTCTCACAGCACCTGTGTTCCAGCCCAGATTCCACTCTGTGAGCCTTTGAGCATAATTCAGTGCCTGAAGCGGTAACCTCATTGGTGATAAATATCTGTTGAATTAATGAGTAAAGAACAATTACACCCAACTACAAAATGAAGTGAATTAAAATGTAAGTCAGATCATGACACCCCAGTGGCCTCAGTGGCCTCAAGGCCTGGTGTGGTCCAGCCCACGACCTGCCTGGCTTCATCTCTTACTGTGTGTTGTTTTGCTCACCGCTTTCTAGCTTCCTTGCTGTTTCTTGGATGGCCCGGGCACACTCCTACTCTAGGACCTTTGCATTGATTGTTCCGTCTTCCAGAACATTCTTAGTTGTTCCTTAGACTTCCCTATCTCATGCAGGTCTTTAATTCAAATGTCACTTCAGTGAGATTAACTCTGGCTCACTCCCCCATTGTAAATGCTTTATTTTCCTCCATAACTATATCACCAGCCAGCATTTATGTTGCGCTTACTTTTGTTTATTATTTTCCCCCTATAATCTGAGGCATGTGTTAGTAAGGGTTTTGTCTGTTTTCTTCAATCTAAAATTCCAACATGTTGAAGAATGCCTAGCACATGGCAGGCATTCAGAAAATATTTATTGATTGAATTAAATTAAATTAAATTGAATGCTAAGGCCTATTCTGTTTTTAGTCCATGCAAGAAGATAGGGAAGAGTAAGAAGTGTCGCACAGATTTCATATTCCAGAACCTTCCTGAGGCACCTAGGTTCATGTTGCTCTCTCTGTCTCCCCACAGAACTCATGCACGTGGTTAGGTTTAAAGAGTTGTTCAGATCATATTGATTGTCATTGACATTCTAACTCTTATTTCTCCAAGGACTTGAACTTCCACCCACATGTATATGCAGGATCAGATTGAAGTAGTGGCTTGTTGACAAAGACTTTTATTTATTTTTTGCCTGATAAAGCAAGAGTTTTATTTATTTTTTAAATATAGTTTATTGATTGCAGAGAGGAAGGGGGAGGGAGAGAGAGAAAAAAAAACATCAAGGATGAGAGAGAATTATTGATCGGCTGCCTCCTGCACGCCCCACATCAGGGATCGAGCCCGCAACCCAGGTTTGTGCCCTGACCAGGAATTGAATCTCCACCTCATGGTTCATTGGTCAGCGCTCAATCACTGAGCCATGCTGGCTGGGCAAAAAGCAAGTGTTTTAGAAACGAGCCTTCCCCTTCACGGCAGGGGCAGATCTGTTAGCTTCAGCTAAGGGTCAGTTGCTTCCATGTATGGTTTTCTTTTTAGGCCGTGACAAGCAAAGGGCTGTTTGTGATTTAAACTGCCCTTTTGGCCTTTAAGTTGGGCCGGGAGGGCTCCCACTGCTGTGCAGACCAGTGAATAATAGGATCAGCCTGCAGTTTCTTCTACAGCCAAAGTCTCTTCACGTGCGATGTTCTCTCAGGAGTCCATTGCTCATAAATTGTTTTTTGACACTTGAAAATTTTACTCTAGTGTGCTTCTGCCAACTGTTCAGGCACTTGTCTTTTTAATTCAGCTATTTATAATAGTTCCCCAGCCTTCTGTCTCTCAAAGAGCCAGGTACCACTACCATTTCAAAAAAGTCAGTTTTGGTAAAATTCAAAGCAAACATCACTCATTGTCTTTGTACAGTTTTAAAGACCAGATTACTTCTTGTGTGATGTATCTTTATTTTTCAATAAAGTTTTTTATATCATGCCAGTTTCATTATCGTAGAAATTAGAATCAACAATGTGAATATGATGGCAGGCAATAGTCTTCCTTTGTTTTAACAACATTTTTCAAATATATGAAAAAGGTGAGAGAAATATACAGTAGAAACCCACCACCTAGACTCTACAATTAACAGTTTGCTTTATTCTATGACATATCAATCCATGAATATCCATCAGTTCTCTCCATCCATCAGTTCACCTTTATTATGCATAAAAGAACACTTAATCCTTAGATGTTTTAGCATGATACCATTAGCTAGAGTTCAGTATTGATCACCAAACCAATTGTGTTTATTTCTTTTTTTATCTATAACATTATTTACTTACTACCTGTATCCCCACCTGAATATAAGCTCAATGAAGGGAGCTTCATTTATGCTTGTCAGTTCACTGGTATATCATCAGCTTCTAAGTTGTTGCCTGGTTCATAGTACGTGCTCAATAAATGTTCTGATGTTAAATGAGTGAAGATATTTAAAAACCTGTGATGTGCCTAGCCTGTGTTGTTCAGTGGTTAAGCATCGACCTATGAACCAGGAGGCCATGGTTCTATTCCAGTCAGGGCACATGCCCAGGTTGCAGACTCCATCACCACTGGGGGGGCATGGCAGAGGCTGCCAATCAGTGATTCTCTCTCATCATTGATGTTTCTATCTCTCTCTCCCTCTCCCTTCCTCTCTGAAATCAATAAAAATGTATTTTAAAACAACTGTGATGTTAGGATTTTAAGTTTGTATTACTAATTTGTTTCCCTTCTTCCCAACATCAACTTTTTGTTGATTTATCAGTTCAATAAATATTTATTGATCACTTATACCAGACCTGAGCTAGGTTCTGTGATAGAGTGATGAGCTGCCTTGAAAAACAGGCTTTGGTTTTGGGGTTTTTGTGTAAAGGGCATGATGGTAGAAGTAGTTTAGGCATAGCCACTGCTGCCTTGTAATAGAGATCTACCTACAAATCAATCTCATCAGCTAATTAAGCATTCCTCATTGACTTAATCATGCATTCAAAACATATTTGCTGTATTTCTACTGGACTCTGGGAATTCACAGACACTTAAACATGGCCCAGTCCTCAGAGAGCCTGCAGTCTGTCAGGGCAGATGGTGGTGTGTGGTGGGGCTCTAACTCTTCATGATCTGAGAGGAAGCGGAAATCCCTCAACTGGAAGGTGATGGGTGCTGGGACTTAAAGGGAGGAAGAAGTGATAGATGTGCCAGACAGATGTCAGCATGAGGTAAGACGGGAAAGCATGGCTTTGGGAACCCCCAGAAGGTCTTGTGGAAGAGCAGCATTGGTGGAAGGGTGACCTGCAATGAAGCTGAATGATAGGTGTGCGCCCTGCTTCATCCTGAAGGGGGCGGCGTCTCTCCGCAGGAACCTGCTATCTTCACGTGTTCCTTTCAAAGACCACGTGGTCAGGCACCACAGAGGATGGATTAGAGTGAGGGAGCAGAGGGAAAGGGTCAAGGCTGGAGATTCAGAGACTACTTATACATTCACAACAGAGTTTACAGGGGTTCAGTGATCTGTGTGATGTGCGTTGACTATATCAGTGAGCTGACAGGCATGAATGAAGCTCCCTTCATTGAGCTTATGTCCAGATGGGGAGACATGTAGATCATCAAGAATTGGAATTATCTTAAACGTCTGTGGTAGGGTGTATCAAGCAGGATTTATGTCATCTAGACTTGATCACAAGGATTTATTGGCTCTTCCCACTGGGAATTGTCGAAAGCAGCTTTAGACAGCTTAATTTGGGGCTTGGAAGATGTCTTTATTCTCTCCATGTCTTGGCTCCATTTCTCTGGATTGGCATTATTCTCAGGCAGCTGTCCTCACATAGACACACAGATGGCATCTATAGCTCTTGACTTCCATCTCTATGAATGGAGCAGGAGGACAGTGACTTCAAACGTAGCTCTGACTGGTCCTAGAGCAACTGTGACTGGTGGGACTTGGATCATAAACCCATCTTTCAACTAAGCTCAGGTCAGGTGGAGCCCTCTGGATTATGTACCCTATTCTCAGAGGCAGGGAGAGTGGGGACAGCCGAGGGGTCATGATTCTGTCTGAATGAAAAAGATTCGAATGGCCTGGGCAGAAGGCCGGTTAGTTCTACAGAGTAATGCTGGCAGCCCAACACGTGGCATTGTGACTGACGAGATAAGTCACCCACTGAAGTATTGCTTTAGCAAGCAGCGATGAGCTGTGGTTATTAACCCAGAAAGGCACCTGTAGCACATTGTTTAAGTGAAGAAAGTTCCCAAAAGAATAAGTATAATAGGATCCAATTTTGATTTGAGGATAAAAAAAGATCCCTTAGTCTAGGGGGAAAAGCCCATTAACAGTGGTTATGTCTAGGTGGTAAGATGATGGATGACATCTTTATTTTCCTTATTATCTTTCTCTGTTCCCTGAAAAAAAGTTTTACACTGAGGGTATATTTCTATTATAATCAAGAAAAAAAAACACCTTTCTATTTCGGGAAAAAGAAAATGTATCTATTGCAGAAACCTTAGTAAGAATTGATGAGGCCAGAGCTAAGAATGGTGAAGAGAGGAGGGGAGGAGTTGAGAGAGTTTTGAGAAGCTAATCCTCAGGCCTTGCTGATTGGCTGAGGGAGGGGCCCAGGCTGACTCTGGGGTCTCTGCTCTCGGTGACCTGGAGGCAGGGGTTTCCAACACTGTGGGGCCAGCTGCAAGCAAAGACCAGCTGACACCTGTTAAAGCGAATATTTACACTTCTTAGAGATTTGGAGGTCTTGGTGGAAAAACAGACCTTGGAGATTTATGCCACTGAAAGAAAGATCCATTTGACTTAATAAAATTTTTGAATTACGTTTGAAGAAGAGGACATTGTTACTGCATGGTGTACGTATAGTGTACACCTCACTTATTCAGGAGTAGTAAGTTCTGTGAGGGCAGAAAATCATCCTTTGGTTGGAATCCCTCAATACCTAGCGTATACCCTGGTTGTAGAAATAGTGCTTTAAAATGTTTGCCACTGAATGAATTATTGAAGCTAAACTAACAGTTTTTAAGAGAAGTCATCACCATAATTTGCTCAGGAAACTCATCAAACTGGTTTATAATCGTTTGTAAATAAGCACTCCCAAAGTGCTTAAAATAGTGCTTTTCTTAATAAAAAAAAAGTTTGTCCTAAATTATTTTAAGACCGTTGTTAATATTTAGCAAGTCCCTCTAATTTATAGATGTAAAAAACCCAGCTGGGTCCTACCTACAGATGGTATAAATTGCTGAAGAAACGGATGCATCTTTGATATATTTTTCCCTGAGTCTTTCATGTGTATTTCCGTCTACCTTATAATATTATTTTCCTCCATAGCATGTTTAACACTATAATTCACAGAGCTCAGAAAATACATTATTTGGACTACGAGGCTACATATTAAAAGTGCTTTATGGAGCTTGGGCTCTGGAACCAGCTGGTCTGGCTCTGAATCCCAGCATTGTGGTGTGTAGACATGGGTAGTTTAAGTAATTCTCTCTGTCCTCCCATCTGTACAAACATGTTACCGGGTTTTCATGAACTTAGCACGTAGTCAGAACTCCAATATCAGCCTTCCTTTAAAAACCATTTGTTGCCCAGCCAGTGTAGCTCAGTGCTTGAATATGGACCCATAACCAAGAGGGCACTGGTTCAATTCCTGGTCAGGGCACATGCCCGGGTTAGAGTTTTGATCCCCAGGAGGGGGTGTTCAGGAGGCAGCCAATCAATGATTCTCTCTCATCATTCATGTTTCTCTCTATATATCCCTTCCCTTTCCTCTTTAAAATCAATAAAAACACATATTTTTAAAAAGCACTTTTGTTTATCTCCTGGGACAGAGTGATTTCCAAAAGTACAGGATTTCCTATATCCTATTTGTGATGGGATTTCTTTGATTTCCCTTGAAATATGTAAATACCTTCTCTTAGAAACCCGCCCAACACAGCTAAAGTCTGTGTTCTCATCTTAAGGCAGAGCAAAAAGGCAAAGCGCGGATCTCCACAAAAAGGTCATTTCAGGTAGCATCAGCCTGTACTTGGGCTTTTGATACAGCACCCTGCAGTACCCAGCTGCCGGCCAGCTCCTTGGAAGTAACCTAGGCCTGCCCTGCTGTTATGTCCAAATTGCCTGTTGGGTGGGTGCATTTGAGCAGCCCTGTTGCAGACACCCAGGGTCCTGTGGCAGGGTCCATGGTACCTGGGAAGGAACACGGAGGATCGGACCATTCTCATCACATGTGGTGGAGCACTTGCTGGTGGTTGATCCTCAAGTTCACATCTCCAGACACGAGAAAGGAGGTGAAATAAAGTGTTCGGATGAGAACTAAGAGGAGATGTGGTCTTTGTAATTCTTTCTTTATACAGTGTCAGAGTTGATGTAGCACCAAATTATGGTCACAGTGCAACAAAGGCCTGCCATCCCTCTCACTATTCAGACTGTGCCCTAGGGCAGCGGTTGCCAGCTGGTGGTCTGCGGACCACTGGTGCTCTCTGAGGTCCAAAAGGTTGGCAACTGCTGCCCTAGAGAGATCTTGGACACAAAAATATAAAAACGTATGAGTTGTTTTTTTTCTTTTTGGGGTGTGATGATCGTTTTATTTTTGACTACACCTGAGTGTATTTTAACACGAAATAAAACCTATTGTTTCCAATGCTATAGATTGTTTCATATTTTTTCAGAAAGTGCCCACACAGGGACTAGATCACTGAATTACAGAGACAGATATCAAAGCATGAAGCTTTGGTCACCACATAAATTTCCTGAAGATAAAAATCACAGCCTCAAAGGTGTCAAGATCCTATTTCAGATTTTTTACAATTAACCAAAGGGTTACAAACCAAATATTTGAAGCTGCCTTCTGAGTGCAGTGGGCTCACTTCCTGCCCTGGGTGCCTTCAGTCCCCTCCCCTACAGCTCCTCAAAAAAGTCACCAGCAACGATGGCCTCTTGTTGGCAGTAGAATTTATTCAGTAATTTACTTTCCAGCCAACTGCAGCCAGTGCCATCGCCTCTGGGCACTTGTTCAAAAACACAGAAATGAAATAACAGATTGGCAAGACCATCGCAACTCCCCAGTCACAACCCCATTATCTCCTCGTTCTGTCACCCCCATTAGGCAAAAGCCTGGGAGACTGGATGGTGATAACGCAGTATGTGTGCAGCCCCTTCATCCCCTCAGTTCAGGCTTCCCGCCAGGGCGCCTTCCTTCATCTTCACTCTGAGTGTTAGAGAGAGGGCCCAAGCTCCCTCCCTCCTTCATCTTCACTCCAGGCTTTGGAGAGAGGGTCCTAAGCCTCAGATCCCCAGGCCTTCCCTGTGCCCGCCCTGCCCCCCTCAGGGCTGCCGAGCTGGCTCCCTGCCAGGAAAAGGGCTCCTGAGTTCTGAGAAAAGGAGCCAGACAAAGGAACCCACTTCCTCCATTTGGTTGAAAGAGGTCGTGTTGAATGAATATGTGCTGGGTGGATTTTACTGAATGTCGAGGATCGATCTGCTTAAGTTATTTATAGCTGCTCTGTGCAAGTCAGCGTGGGTCCGAGTGGTGGCTTCATTTAACAGCCTGGGGCCGATGTTTCTCTGGACAGAATGGATGTCCAGGAGAGGAGGATCTTTTTATCCAGAGAGAATTGTTTTCTGATTGTTGTCTTCAGGGGAAATTCTTTTAAAATTGTAGGCATAAGAGACAAATGCCTGACAAGGGGTAGGGGCTGCATTTCTCCTTGTCAGGTATTAAAACTGGTGAAGTTTTAGAACTCGAATTATGAGAGATCCAGAGGAAACCGCCTCTTCTCTTCCACAGTCTGTCCTGTTGTAGACTAGACACTGTCTCTGGGTGGTTGGCTGTTCAGGGTGGTTCACATCCCAGTGGCATCCACCTTCTATTCTTTCTTCATTCCGTTCATCAGTTCTTACAGCCCCTTGATGATGCCTTTCACTAGTAATTCTTAGAGGGTTGGGATGATGATGTTTGGTTTTGTCCCCAAACCTCCTCTTAGCCACCTGGACGGTGAACACAGCTGGAATCTGAATAGGGTGTGTAGGGCTCCCCGACAGCACCCCCAACCCTACTGAGAACCACTGATTCAGTCCTGTTCCCGACAGAGTTCTGGTTACTAGTGGTAAAGCCCAGAGGAGGGTGTTTCTGTCAGGAGTAAAGTAGCCTTGTTCTGAGGAAACAGGAAAGAGGAGAGCACACAGCTGAATGCTTTTTAGATGCATTTTCCACTAAAAAAAAAAGCAGGATTTGGCTCAGGTTAATCCATCTGGAAGAGAATTACTCTCAGTGAAGACAGAACCGGGTACGAGGAACACATTCAGTTGTGTGCGATACGGCTTGTGTTAAGTTTGTAACGGCCGTGCTCCTTGCTGATTGAATCCTAACCACCCTGCTCTTCCTTCCACATCAGCTCACACCCCAGACAATAGCTTCCTGGGCTTTGTGGTGGAGCAGCACCTGAACTCCAGCGACGTCCACCACATCAACGAGATCAAGAGGCAGAACCAGTCCCTCGTGTACGGCAAAGTGGACAACTTCTGGAAGGTGAGTCAGTCCGTGTCCGCCTCTCTCTCTCGCTCACTGCTTGAAAAGACTTGTTGGTTAATTTCACTTCACTTTGATCCAGGGAGTAATCAAGCCCAGTGCCCAGTGCTTCTAATCTGCTTAGAAGTAAACAAGACATGGATTTGGTTGCTCTGAGTTTGAGTGTCTGGTAAAGGCTGTCCCAGCTCCTCCACACCGTTTGCCCAGCACAGCCCTTCGCTCCCTGCGTGTTGGAGTGACACATTACAGCCTCTTTCACATCCTGTACTTGCTTCCGAAAGCCAGTTCCCACAGAAGCTGGGTTTCTTTCCGGAGCAAAGCATTGCACAGACCTTTGCCAAGTCTTCGCCTCTGCCTTTTGTGAGATGATATGGAAAGACAGGCGCTCCCTTTGCCTGGGGAGTGCAGGCCTTCGCATCCATTCGGCTGTAGTCAGTACACACATTGGTCAGCTTTCCATTAACTGGGAAAGGAAAATGCCTGCCAGGACTGACTGCGGGCCGTTCGCTCAGGGAGATCTTGAACAAAAACAACATTCTCTTGGCCACAGATTGAGCCAGGTTTTCCAAAAGCGCTGGGCTGTTGGGCCCCAGAGGGCGCTTGGTGCTCCTGGATGGTTTCCAGAGCACATCTGGGGAAGGTAAGACAGGAAAGGAACCGATTGCAGTGTGACCTATCGACATGAAGTGCAGATCTTTTCTACAGGCAGTATGCGAATATCATAATTACCTTTGAGGATGTGTTTGTGTAGGAGGGAACAGACTCCCAAGAGTTCAAAACCTGCCTCTTTCTAAACATAAAAGGTAATTGCTTTCTGAATGGTCAGGAACTTTGGTCTCACATTTTCATGTCTTGCTCATTGAGGAAGTTAGAAGTCAGGCCACTGAAGGCAGCACATGTGATGGACAGGGTCTGGACTCCCTGCTGTGGGTTTTCAGATCCGTGTTCAGAAAAAGGTAAAGAACTGTGACCCGCCTTCAGTTCTAAAATGCTAACTGTGCAGAAGAGACGATGAAACCGGCCCTTTTCCATGGAAGCAGATTTAATTCCAGATACTAACTCTCTTTGCTATAATGGCTAGAATTCTGTCTTCCTTTAGTACTGAGGTTCTCCACTAGGGGCATTTTCACCCCAAGGGACATGTGGCAGGTCTGACTGTTGGGGGAAGTACTACTGGCATCTAGTGGGCTAAGGTCTGGGATGCTGCTAAACATCTAACAGGGCACAGGACTGCCCACAACAGGGAATATGTGGCACAAAATACCAGTGGTGCTGAGATGCTGAAACGCGGGCTGATAAATAAGATTTTCTTCCTACGTATGTTACTCCACATTTAATCCTCTCAAGTAAAATAAAATCAGGCTAGACTATAAATGGTTATTGATAGTCTCTCTACAGGTTATCTGTAGTCTTCCCATGAATTTGTACATCTTTGTATCAAAATTTGCCATGTTAATAGAGCATCATTCAACTGACTTTCAGCCCAACTTGTATTAAAAAGTGCATGTTGGGCCCTGCCTGGTGTGCTCAGTGGCTAGAGTTTGTCCCATATACCTCAGGGTCATGGATTTGATTCCCAGTCAAGGGCACTTACCTGGGTTGCAGGTTCATCCCTGCCCCTGGTTGCGGGGGGCGCGGGGGGCATGTGGGAGGCAACCAATCGATGTGTCCCTCTCACATCAATGTTTCTCTCTCCCCTCTGTCTCTCTTCCCCTCCCCACCTTCCACTCTCGGAAAAAATATCCTCGGGTGAGAATTAACAACAAAAAAAATAAGGACACATTGAGTGTTCCCATTTCTCAGCTCAATTTTGAAATGAATGGATTGTGGTACTGGTTTTGGGAGGTGTGAGCTCTTAAAAAAAGGCAAGTGGCTTCTCCCCTCTGCACCCGTTCAAAGAAAACAGTTTGCATGCCTCTGTGGACTTGGCCTTCACATTGTATCATTTCCATTTTGAAACCAAGTGCAGCTTCTTCCTGGGTGCTTCTGGCAGTTTTTTGGATTTTCCTAGAAAACGGAAACAATAAATCAGTTATGCATGCTGTGGGATCACCTTTTCTTGGATAAATTAAGGCTGCCCTTCTCTGCCCCAGCCCTTGTTTCCTAAGGCCACCCTGTTTCACACACGTGCCCTCAACCAATTACCACCCCTCCTCATCCCTATCACAGCATCCTCTTCCTTTCATGTAATTTTAATCCTTTTGTGATCACATATTTACCTTTTTCTGTCGGTCTCTGCTTACTTGCTAGACTATAAGCTCTTTGAGGGAAGAAATTGATTTTGCTTTACTCAACATAATAGGTGCTAGTCTCCTTTTGATTTCATCAAACGCGATTGACCTGGCGATCCTGGGACATGACTTGGAATGTGTTTTGCTTTGGGCATTGCCCTGTGCTCGCTGGTCCCTGGAACATAGAAGAGAGGGTTTGAAGGAAAAGGATTGGAGCCATGCCTACGCAGATTCTGCAGAGTGGTTCTCAGCCTTCCTAATGCCACGACCCTTTAATACAGTTCCTCATGTTGTGGTGACCCCCAACCATACAATTATTTTCGTTGCTACTTCATAACTGTAATTTTGCTACTATTATGAATCATAATGTAAATATCTGATATGCTATATGTGTTTTTGATGGTCGTGACCCACAGGTTGAGAACCGCTGCTAGAGGTTTTCAGAGCCCGTGGTGACATTAGCAGCAAGAGCCCTGCAAAGAAAACCCAGCACAGGAGGCAGCTGGGCTCTGGGCCAGCTCTGCTGCCCGCTGCATGATTTCTGGGCGGGCACCTCTGGGGTCTGTGTCCTCACTTGTATGCATGAAGGATTGGTAAAAAGGAATGAATTATTGCACAATAACACAGCAGATCTCAAAATAATTATGCCGAGTGTGAGAGCAGAACATAAAAAAAGAGTATGATTCTGGGTATGTAAAACTCTAGAAAATTCACACCAATGCAAAACGACGGAAAGCAGGTGGGTGGTTGCCTGGGGTGGGTGAGAGCGAGGTGGATGTGTCCACTGTCTGATTGTGGTGATGGCTTTAGGCATGTCGATATATGCACACTTACAGAATTGTCTATTTTAAATATGGGCAGTTTACTATGTGCCAGTTAAACCTCAACAGTGCTGTTAACGTACATTAAAGTTGGCAAGACAGGATTTTAGGGGCCAGATTTGGCCTGAGGCCTACATGCTAAAAATGGTTTTTCCATTTTGAAAGTCATAGAAAAACAACTACCAGAATCTAAAACAAAAGAGTATGTGGCAGACCTATGTGTTCCCACAAAATCTAAAATATTTGGCATCTATCCCTTTACAGAAACTTTGCTAGCCCCTGCCTGAGATCATTATTTACCTATGTTCCCTGGAGTCCTGGCCAGGGCCCAGCTGCTGTGGGAA
>NW_006293789.1:604526-619138 GCF_000327345.1 Myotis davidii | reverse complement strand
CCAGCCACAGTAGCTCTGAGTTATCTCTGGTATAGATTCGGATATCTAGTCTGAGTTCACCAGAAAAAGAGTTCAACTGCTTTAAACAACCAAAAATAAATCTTGAAAGTCTCCAGACTAGGTAACCTCTGAGTCTGAAAAAGAATTCTATTCTAAAACCTATGTAATTATCTCACTAATTTGGTCGACTTGGGCTTAGTTTAAATTAATGCAAAATTGCGAAGGGGAGTAGTTTGGAGAAGTGCCATTTTATTTCCTCGTAGGAATTACTGATCTTAGTTTTATATTGTTTTAACAACCCCCCAAACACCTTTGTAATTAAAGAATGCACCGACATCCTTGAAAAGAACCTAGCTGTCGTGCTTCTTCTCTAATCTGCTTGGCCAGACTTTTCTTCCCAGATAATGGAGAGATCAACCAGATAAATTTAAACCCGCCATAAGAGAAATTGGCACACATTCTGAAAAAATGAAATTGGAGTCCGTTTTGTTGAATTTGCTGGGAAAGCTAATGTGATTACAGCTGATGGTTCTGGTTCCAACCAGAGCATTCAGAAGCTCATCTGATCCCTGTATCTCCC
Source organism: Myotis davidii (assembly GCF_000327345.1). Taxonomy (NCBI): domain Eukaryota; kingdom Metazoa; phylum Chordata; class Mammalia; order Chiroptera; family Vespertilionidae; genus Myotis; species Myotis davidii. Next base: position 618,558 of record NW_006293789.1, on the reverse strand, counting down.
CCAGTTTATTCCCCTTGGAGGAAAAGTCAATCAGAAAAGACCTTGTCGTGCTAGCCAGTTTGGCTCAGTGGATAGAGTGTCAGCCCTCGGACTGAAGGGTCCCAGGTTCCATTCTGGTCAAGAGCACATACTTCAGTTGCAGGCTTAACCCCTGGCCCTGGTCGGGGCATGTGTGGGAGGCGACCAATCAATGTGTCTCTCTCACATTGGTGTTTCTCTCTTTCTGTCTCTCCCTCTCCCTTCCACTCTCTCTAAAACAGCAATGGAAAAATAACTTTGGGTGAGGATTAACAGAAAATAAAAGAGAGAAAAGACCTTGTCATGATCCTGAGACCACACTTGCCAGCGGCAGAAGCACATTGCTTTTGCCAGGGAGGAGTCAGAGGTGCCCGTGGAGAGGTGACCCCTCCAAGGCAGCCACACCAGCCCTGGCACCTGTGCATGGCTTTGTCTGGCTCAGTTCCTGGCACATGCTCAAGGGCAGCCACATGGCAGAGCTTTTCCCCAGATTCAAGTGTAAGTTTTTTGGGTGGGGAGACAGAAGAGAAACCAAATGCAAAGAGAACATCAGAAATGAATCATGGGCTTTGAAGATTCGAAGGGCTACAGTCCAGAGGACTTAAGGATTTTCCAAAAATAGTGCTGGTTGCATGCTGACTATAATCTAACCTTGTGCGGCGGCGGCAGAAGCACGTCAGTGTTTGATGAGCAAATATGCACAGGAATGAACACTGAGCTTCAGAGAACCTTTGGGCAGCCTTTTTTTCTGTCTCATCAGCCTAGTGGACTGTTCCCTGTTTCAGCAAGTTTTCTTCAGTCATCTTAAACCTATTGATGTTTACTTGTCCATAGAAGAAAGAACACGTTCTCCTTGTCGTACGGCAGGTCTTTGAATAACACTGTTCCATTCAACATCCTTTTGCTATGATCTTGATAAAAGAAAAATAATTCTCAGAGCCACTATCTGTGTGGGGTTTGAATGTTCTCCCATGGGTTCTTCAGTTTCCTCCCACACCCCAAAGATGTGCATGTCAGTTGAACTCGTGTGTCCATGTTGTCCCACCGGAATGAGTGTGGTGGGTGTGTGAGTGCCCTGTGATGGAAGGGTGTCCTGTCGGGGAGCGGGGGGAAGGTAGGAGGGGGGTTTCCACCTTACGCCTTGAGCTTCCCAGAGAGGCTTTGGCCACCCATGACCCTGAACTGTGGATTAGAAAAGAATGATCTTGTTTTATTTATCCTTCTTAAATGTATGTTTAACTCACATTCATTTCATTGTTTAACTAGAGGCCCAGTGCACGAATTCATGCACAGGTGGGGTCCAGCCGGCCCAGCCCCAATCAGGGCGGGTTGGGGCTGGGCCTGTCAGGAGGAGGAGATGGTGGGAGGTTGGCTGGCTAGCCTGCCCTGATGGAGCGATCAGGGCTGTGCCAACTGGGCAGAAGAGCTGCTGGTGGGCCCCGCCCCTCATTGGGGTTGGGGGACCGATTGAGGGCGTGGTTGGTCATGGGGAGGGGCTGTGTGCAGTGTGCCGGCCAGCCCCACCCCCGAATGGGGTGGGGGGTCGCTGATAGGGGTCCAGTGGCCTGGGGGGAGTGGCCATGAGTGGTTGGCCAGCTGACCCTGCCCCTGATCGGGGTCGGGGGACTGATCTGGGGTGGGACCAGGTTGGGGGAGGGGCTGCAGGAGGTTGGCATGCTGGCCCCACCCCCTTTTGAGGAGGTGGGGCCAGGGTGCTGGGGACCCATAGGGGGCAGGGTCTGCTGGGGGGAGGGGCTGCAGGAGTTTGGGTGGCCAGCCCCACCCCCTATTGGGATGGGGGGGGCGATCAGGGGCAGGGGCAACTGGGGGCAGGGGCTTGGGCCTATCCTGGTGGGGCGGAGGGGTTAAGGGGGGCATTTGTCTGACTGGCCCCGGCCTTGATTGGGGTGGGAGAGCCCAGTAGTGGGCAGTACTTATTAAAGGATACTTTTGAGAACAGTAACTGGAGAGAATAGGAAAAGAACAGGTTTGGGCAGAGGAATAAGTAAAGCTGCAATGCTGGCCAGGGATCAGCCTCAGCGAACCACAGAGAGAGCTCTTGGGTCAATGGGGAAAAAAGGAAACTTATGTACCTTATTGGGCCGGTTTGCTGGCCACAGTGGGCGTCATAGCGACTAGTTGTTATGGCGTTATGGTCGCTGGCTTTTTATATGTACAGATATTAGAAGTGGTTTGAGTATTCATTTAGAAGTTTGGTGATTTTTTGTGACCAGAAATATGCCGTAGAAACTTAACTCTTACTTATATAATTAGTCTATGGTAAAGTTGGTTTTGCTATATATTATTTTCCTTAGAGTCCCACTTTCCAAGAACCGATGTGGACATTAAGGGAGGACTTGCTGTGTCTCCGTTTCAGTTGGAAACACTGATCGAGATGGTCTGGTGCAGTTGGCGGAGCTGTGGGTGGGAGACCGTCACCCAGATTCTAATTCCAGCCACACCCTCCCTGGTAGCTTATCTTTGGAATTGATTTGGCCTTGGTCTCGCTTTCCTCATCTGTAAAACAAGGCAGAGGACTGGATGTTCTTTTGTTTCACTCTCCAGGGTTCCGTGATTTTATAATCTAAACGCCTTCTTGGCCTTCTCTGATTCTTTCAAGAGCAAGGGCACAGAGAAGACAGCCTGTAGGACAGCTTTATGGGCCATCGGAAATAGGACAGAGGGATGGTAACCAGACCGGGCCAGGCAGAGTCCATAAAACCAGCTGCCCGAGGAGAGGAGAGGGTTGCTGTGGCTTAGCATCCTGTGCGTAAAAGAGATTTAAGGGGTTTGTTCACAGTAAGCTCATGTGAGCCAACAGTTTGGGGAACTGCCAAAAATTGATAATAGACTTTCAGTCGAGGCATAACATGGAGAATGAGGGCTGGTAGTTCCCATCCATCTGAGAGCACTTACCCGGCGTGCTCATTCCCTGGTGCTCTGAGTTTTGGGGGCCCTTCCTTTCTCTGCACTGTGGGAGACTGTGGAGTCAGACTGACCGGGTCCATCCTGGCTCTACCAGGACTAGCTGTGTGATTGGTCACAGGCAAGTACCTTGGGTTCCCTGTGCCTCTGTCCTCTCATCTGTAAAATGGGTGGTAATAAAGAAAACCTACTTTTAAGGTTTTTTGGAGATCACGTGAGTTAATAAATATAAAGCTATTAGAACATTGCCTGGTATTCGTTGATGGCTATGTTAGTTTGTTGTTATTTACATTATCCAGGCAAATTAGAAGTAGAATGTGGGGTAACTCAGAGCCATGCTTTATGGAGCCTGATTGCAGAAGCTGGCATATCTGGCCAGGGAAGAAAAGCTTTTCTGAGGCTGCAGGTGAGAGGATGAGGTTTCCGAAGGGGTGGTAAACAAAAAAGGAATCCGATTTGTCCTGGGTGACCCTCAAAATGACAGAAAATAGGCTGTTCGGGAACTCGCTGAGCTTTCAAGGGATAGCAGGAAACGTAACTCAACCATCCAAAGATCAGGTGAGCTGCCTGGGAAGCCATTAACCTCCCATTGCTGTTGGCTGAAGGGGCATTGGCAGGGCTTTGGGAGAGGAGTCGCTGGTGCCAGGGGGACGTTGGACTGCCTGAACTGTCCTGGCAGCCCAGAGAGTCTGCACTTGCGGAATGCGATGGAAAGAGCCAGGAGGGAGAGGGGCAGGAGGAACACTCCAAAGGAAAAGCTTATCCACGGGCCGGTGGTAGCAAGCAGACATGTTGACTGTTCTGTCACAGGGCCTGGCCTTATGCCTAAAGCAGCAGATACAGCCTTGGACCCCACAGACCAAATCTAACTCACAAACATTTTGATGAGGTGGCACAATATTTGTTAAATTGGAAAATGTGCCGTTTGGGAAGGTTCATTGGGAAAGCTGGAATTCCTGGCTGCTCTTGATAATGTAGATGGCGTGGCAAAGGGAACTCACATGCCAAAGATTGGCTGTCAGAGCCACGGCTGCCCCACAGTGGGATCAGGGTCCCAAAGATGGCAGTCGCACTCCCTCCCTCATCTATCACCAGTGGATTGTCTGTAACCCACTTACATCTCCTCCTTCGATTGTCGTGTAGAATACAAAGTGCCGCCCCGGCCTGTTTTGGTCAGTGGGTAGAGCATCGGCCTGGGGGCCCGAAGGGTCCGGGGTTCCATTCCAGTCCAGGGCGCAGGCCTGGGTCACGGGCTTGATCCCCAGTAGGGGTTGATTATTGCACTTCCATGTAGTAAAAAGCATGCTTGTGCAATGTTTTATACTTGCATTTTGTGTTATTAAAACAGTGACGGGCATGGGGGGCAGGGGAGTGCTCGCCGGCCTCGGGGCGGGGGGTGCCCCCCCCCCCCCCCCCCCCCCCGAGGTATCTGAGTTTGTGACCTTGCACTTGGGAGCCCAGGAAAAAGCTGCTATTTTTGTCTAATCTTCTCATGAATTCCATGTTTCATCTGGGCCAAACCATCCTTTGCATGACCTGTTTGGAAACCTGTCAGGTTCTGGGGCATCAGGGTGCTCAGAAAGGAAGACCAAGCCCCCCTTTTCAGCCTGCAGTCCAGCAGGAGCCCCAGCGCTTGCAGCCTGACTGTGAGACCCTGAGTGTTCTCTTTGGTCAGCACCTCTCGCAGGAGCACTTTCTGATGACAGCCCAGCCCTGATTCGGGCGGCCAGGGCTTCTGCCAAGTTTGCTTGTGGTTGGAACTACGTTTTCTTCTTTGGCTTGGCAGTTAGGGTGGATGGGAAGAATGTGTGGCAGTTGACTGTCTGGGACATTGGCTTATTGCTCTTGTTTAATGAATAAAGTCTTCAGCCTTCCTCCCACCTGGGAGCAGGACCTCTCCTTACACACTGTTGTGGGTCCGAGCAGGAACCTGGCCCGGCCCTCGGAGCAGCATTAATTTATGGGGTGTTTTGCTGCAATGATTTCCAGCCCGTGTTCCAGGGGAAGGCGGGAAAGCTTACGTTGGTTCTTAGAATATAGGTCAGTGGTAAACAAATGTGCCCGATCATAATTCCAACCGGGAGCTTGTTAAACTTCCAGCAGTCAGGGAGCCTCCTCAACCTCATGAAACAGCCTCTCCAGGGAAGGGTCTGGGAGTTGTATGTTAAAAAAATCACAGGCTTCAGGTGATTCTTTTAAGCAGGAAGTTTGGGAAACATTGTACTAGCGAGTCACCAATTTTCCTAGATTAGAAAACCTTTAACCGGCTCCTTTCCACGTGCACCTTCCAGCCTTAGTGCATGGCTTCCATGTAGCCAGCAACTGCCCATGCGTAGTAGACACGGATGCCCTTAGCTGCCCCCTGTGCCCCAGGCCTTTGCTTCCCAGTGCAACTCACCAGCTCCATGGCCACCCCCCAAGGACCCGCCCTCTTATCTCCTTGGAAAATGCCAAGTCTCCTATATTAATGCTGTGGGGGGGGGGGAGGGTGCAGTCAGCTGATAGAGGTTCCAGTGAAGTCTCTCTCAGGAATGCTTACCTTTTAATCCAACATTTAAATAAGAATGTGTAGGAATTTGAGAGGTTACAAAACCCTTCCACCTAGGGAAAAAATTGATCCACCTTAAGGTAGGGATGAGCGGTGCACTTATTTTCATTTTATTGATTTTTTTTTCTTTTTTAGAGAGGAAGGGAGAGGAAAGAGAGAGAAACATTGAAGTCAGAGAGAAACATCCATTAGTTGCCTCCTGTACGCTCCCCGACCAGGCAGCCTTTCAGTGCTCAGCCTGTGCTCCCACCAGCCGAGCCCACTGCTGGGCTGAGCCGTAGCCTCTGGGTGTCATGAGTCGGCTGGGACGTTGACACTTTAGAGAGGTCACTGATGGTCTCAAGGTCTGACTAATGAGTGGTGGGATTGCAGACCTTTTCGCTGGTGGTTGCAGAGGCCTTGAGGAGCTTGAGGTTGGAGAGTCTCTCCTTTTCTGGGTGCCTCTCAGGGGAACTAGCAGGGGTTGTCTGCTCTGGGTTGTCTACTCTGTAGTGACTGGCAGTCCTCCCAGAGGCATAAACAGCTGAGTGCAAATTACTGCAGCTGCGAGAAGAAAACATGTTAAAGTATTGTGCCTGAAAAGAGATCCCTTGTGCTCTGCTGGGGGTCTCCTCCAAAAGCCAGGGCTAGCCCGGAGAGCCCAAGGCTGAGGCAGCCTGAGAACATCCTGAGGGCGGGGTACTTCCAGAAGGTTCTGAGTCACTGCCTGCCACTCCAATAGCCTGGGATGAGTTCATTTGTGGCTCTTAGTAAACACAGCTGTTGTGGTTGTAATTTGCCTTAAGGCTTTTTACTATTACTCCAACTCTAACAGTTTGGCAGTGGATAGGGGAACAATGGTGTTTGGGGATGGGAAAAGGGAGTCTGGAGCAGAACAGAATGAGGGCTGTCTGTAGACAAAAGCCTCTGAGCAAGCCCAGGCATGGGAAAGCCTATTCCGTAGAGAAGGAGGCAGCCGCCCAGGGAGTGAGTGACCTAAGGGTCTGGGGTCCCCAGAGGGTGAACAGCTTGGGGAGGAGCCCGATGAAAGGAGGTATAAAAGCCTGGAAAGACTGTTTCCATCAAGTGAAGAAGAAAGCGTTCATTCTTGAAGAGAGGGAGACTTACAGCCTCGGAATTTGTAATGGTCTGAAAGGCATGGCTTTCTGACTGTGACTAGGCACAGATGTATAAGAACAACTGAGATACTGTATTGATTGACACTTTTCTCCCCAGTGGAACATTGTTAAAGCATAGCTTATAGGGAAGCTGTTCTGGATGGAGATTCTAGGCATAGTTCACGTTGTTCCAAAAGCACGCTCACGAGCTGAGGGGCCTATCAGTCATGCCCGGCAGTGGGGGTGGGGCTGGGAGGGCACCCAGCACTGCTCAGGCCGGGTACTGAGGACTGCGGGGAACCCTGGCACTCACCGCCCAAGGCATCTCTGCCCAGCCCAAGCTGTGCAGTCCCAGGAGACTCAGAGGCCATATCTCGGAGGGTAGAGGAATGCTTCTTGGGGGAAGGGCCATTTGGATGTCTCTTTGGTTCAGGATTGTGATCCCTGAGACTGTGGCCGCTCCCTGCTGGAAGGAGGTCTGGTCCCCATTAGTGCGGCAGGAGATTCAGACACCTAAAAGGGTGACTTTAAATGAGTTCCTCTGGTTCTTACATCAACCCTTATTTAGACCCAACAAAGAAAGCCAAATCACGCAGTCGGAGGAAATAGAAGTGGGGCTTTCTGGCTATTTCTTTGAGAGAAAAGCAAAATAGAAGTATTGTTTTACAGTAAAGGTGGAGGAGCAATGCATAAACCTGGGAATAGCCTTCAAATAAGTCAACTGAGCGTGTTGGGAGGGTTGAAGGAATTTTGACCGTTTTCTGGTGCTATCTACACTACCATGGAGAGCAGGTACCTGAGGTGGAGTGGAGTTGGTGCCTGGTGGCTTCCCATGCCAGCCGGAATCCTTGAGGTGTAATTTTTGGTAGACACTGAAACGATGGGATTTACCCTGTGGAACCTTCCATCTCAGTGCAGAGCCATGTCACTGCGACCTTGAACCAGGCCCTGCAAGGGCACAGCTTGCTGATGGAGTTTTATATCAAAGATACAGATTCGGAGCGTATTTTACAATGTAGAGTATTTGTGGGAAGCAGAACCCCTCGTTTTATTATAAGAACAGGCTTTATGATATTGAGAAACACTGATAAACCAATTGAGAAAGTATGCTAAAAATGTAATAATCTGTACTTCTAAAATCGTATTTTAACATCTATATATAATTTCATTCCTAAGTAAAAGCCATGTAAGCCGCATATGCTCATGTGATCTGGCTGTGCAGCCCTAAGTACTGAGTCCATCTGTATTTAAAATACCTCAGGCCACCACCCCCGCCCCACCCCACCCCACCCCAGCCCCAAGAATGTTGGTCCCACCCCCAGGGACAGCAGAGCTCCAGGGAGTCCTGGCTCATCCCTGCTTCCTTACTCAGTTGGGATGTTGGCAGCTCACTTGCCTGTACTTTTCCCTTCCATGATTCTATTTTTGATTAGATTGAGGTCCTTGGGGAGGTGGTGATGATAATGAGTACTAATATTTGATTACTTCCTACGTGCCAGGCCTAGTCCTTGAAACACTACTGAGTCAATACTGTTAACTCCATTGTCAAGTGATGTGACTGAGGCAAAGGGTAAGATCCCTCAGCTGATGACTGAGTCAGGATTTGAATTGAAAGCATATACTGTGGAGGGTGGTGATTGGGCGGGGGGAGCATACACTGTGGCCACTACACTGGACTGCCTCCCCAGGAATGACCCTCTGTGACAGCGCCTTCCTCTGTCTTCTTTCCATCCCCTCGAATCCCAAGAGGCTGGCTCTATCCATGATGTAGGATTCTGCGTGGAGACGCACAATCTCCTATGAAGAACTAGTGAAATTGCATGGGTGAAACTAGACCTTCCTTTTCCTCCCTCCCTTCCTTCCCTTTTTGTTTTTCCTTCTTTGTTTCCCTCTCCACTCTCCTGTTCTCTTCTCTTCCTCTCTTCTCCTTCCTTCTCTCCCCTCCCTTCCCTCTTTCCATTAGAAAAAAAAAAAAAGAATCTTTGCTACAGTTGGTGTAAAGATTTTTTTCTAAATCAGACAGTGTCTTTTTATATTTATTAAATCAGCGATGGTTTGCGTGGAATGAATGGGCATTTGGACAATTTTAACCCAGTGGTCATGTGAGTAACAACTCAAAAGAGAAGCAGAGGTGTAGCTGCTCTCAAGGACAAACCCCTCACCATTTGCACCAGATAGTCCCTCCTTCTCAGTGACCCCAAAGCACAGCACAGCACGGTCAAGAGGGGCTTGTGGTTGAGCGTAGGGACCAAAAAAAACTGTCCCTCATCCTCATCCAGGGACAGTGTGATTGGCTTATCAATCAGGATTCCCCGTGTCCTGGAGAACAGTGGGATTCATGCAGTGAGGTGGAGGGCAAGGATGTGAGCAGCTCCTGGATGGTAGAGTACGGCATAGTTGGTATTGTAGGCACCAAGTAAAAAGCCTTGTCCCAGTGGACATACTGGTCATTTAGAAGGCTCCCACCATCCAGACTGGTAACTTTTTTCACGATTTGGTCCTCCTTGCCCCACCTGTTTCCCCAGTCCTGTTTTCTGGAGCAGAACTGCTAACTTCTCTTTTACAGAGAACTGGCACTGCTTGTACTGGCCTGGCCACCAGATATGTCCAAGCAGGTACCACGAGGTTAACTATAACACAGTCCCCAACACAGTTTATGTGGCATCTACGACACCCAGTCGTAGATGCCATGGCGTTCTTCCAGTTCTCCACTCCCACCTCACCAGAAGCCTCCAGACACATGAGCTCCCTGGCCTTGGCCTGAAACTGAGCCAGCATGCCCATTACGCTCTCATAGCTGCTCCACTCCAGATGCACCCTTTCCAAAATATTTGCTCTTTGCAGCTGGCACTAGAGCATTGTCAGTAGGCATGATGGAGGGCATCACAGGAGAAGGACTTCCTGTCCTGCTCTAGTGGCCCCTGCAGCACCAGGTCCTGCAGCTAGAGAAGGAAAGGGGGACCCTGTGGCTGAGGGGGAGCCTGTGACTGAGGCTGGCTTGTGAGCTCAGGGCCTGGTGTCTGGGAAGCAGAATTTGTTCTCAGCTATAAAAATAAAAGCGTAATATAATAATTAGACTGGACAGCCGAACGACCTTCCAGACGTCCTTCTGGATGAAGCTGCTGCGGCGGGGGCCAAGGCAGAGGCAATTAAGGGCAATCAGGTTAGGAGCCAGTGGTCCCGGATTGTGAGAGGGGTGTCCAACTGCCGGTTTCGGCCTGATCCCACAGTGGTATCGGGCCTAAACCGGCAGTCAGACATCCCCCAAGGGGTCCCAGATTACGAGAGGGTGCAGGCTGGGCTGGGGGACCCTCGCCCTCACCCGTGCACGCTCGTGCACCAGGCCTCTAGTAAATATATAACACTAGAGGAAGCACACACTTGATAATAAACAATGTTAGCTCTACATGTAGAAAATACCACTTGTGCACCGGGCCTCTAGTATCCTCTATAATAAAAGGCTAATATGCAAATCAACTGAACGGCAGAACAACCCATCACTATGACATGCACTGACCACCAGGGGGCAGATGCTCAATGCAGGAGCTGTCCCTGGTGGTCAGTGTGCTCCCATAGGGGGAGTGCCGCTCAGCCAGAAGCCAGGCTCATGACAGCACTAAGGAACCCTCAAGAGGGCACAGGCCAGCTGAGGGACCCCTCTTCCACAGTGTATGAATGTCATGCACCAGGCCTCTAGTCCTATCTAATAATAGACAAACATGGTAATTGACCGTACCTTCACTATGCCTCCCACTGGCTAATCAGCTAGATATGCAAATAATTCGCCAACAAAGATGGTGGTTAATTTGCATACATAGGCGTGAATCGGCGGAGCGAAGGCTTGAAAAGCACTGACTACCAGGGGGCAGATGCTCAACACGAGCTGCCGAGCTGCGGTGACTTGGCAGTGGTGGTTCTCAGGTGACGCACCCCAGAAATAGAGAGGAGGGAGCCCTGTTCCTCATGGGGCCACATGATTCCACCAGGCCGCAGGACCCCACCTGCCAGAGGGACCCCACTCACTCCACAGACGTTCTTTGAGCCATGGTGCCGCCCCAGGTGCAGCTGGCTGGGAGTTACTGTGGGAGGTTGGCTCCAGGGCATGTCTGTCCCGTCTCGCCCAGTCCAACCCCTCCAGCCACTTTCCAATTAATTTCCTTTCTGTGTGCACGAATTGTGCACTGGGTCACTAGTATTTCATAACTAGTCTCTGCTCTGTCTCTCTCTTCTTTACCTTCACTACAGTCGGATTGAATAGGACACTCTGCTGTAGAGGTGTCTGTGGAGCTCTCAAGGCAGGAATAGCTGTCAAGAGCATGGGCTGTAGAGACAGACCAGGATTCATTTCAAGGGTCTGCCACTTGCTCACTGGGTGCTCTTTTACCTGACACTTAACTGATGTGAGCCTCAATGTTCCCTACTGCAAAATGGGGAGAGTAGCAGTACACAAGTCCCAGGGGTATCTGGATTCCCTGAGATAATTATCTCTATATATAAAAGCGTAAGCAACCATTCGACCGTTCGACTGGTAGCTATGATGTGCACTGACCACCAGGGGGCAGACGCTCAGTGCACAGGCATGGAAACATGGAACAGACCGATGAATTTCAGAAGGAAGGGGGGTAGGGGGAGGGCGGGAAGAGAGTAACCAAAGATCTTATATGCATACTAGAGGCTCTGTGCATGGATTTGTGCACCCATTGGGTCCCTCGGCCTGGCCTGCCAGGATCGGGCCTGTAACCAGCAGTCCTACATCCCCCAAGGGGTTCTGGATTGCAAGAGGGCACAGGCCAGGCCAAGGGACCCCACCGGTGCAAGAATCCATGCACCGGGCTTCTAGTTATAAATGAAAACACTTAGTACAGAGCCTGGCATATAGGAACCTCTCTGTAAACAGGAGCAGGGTTGTGCTGTGGCTGCTGTGAGGCACTCGCTCTCTGGGATGACCACACTGGATAGTTTTGAGTCCTCCCCGCTCCAGGTCCTCACTGTAGCTTGTGTCCACCTTACTGTGAGCCTCCTGCCTCGCTTCCTCCTCACTTCTGTCATTCCCTCCTCTTCTCCCTTCTGTCCTTCCCTCCTCTTCTCCCTTCTGTCCTTCCCTCCTCTTCTCCCTTCTGTCTTTCCCTCCTCTTCTCCCTTCTGTCCTTTGCTCTGTCTTCTCACCCTGCTCTTCTTGGTCCTGTTCTCCTTATGCTTCTCTCAATTTCTTCTCCGTGTTTTTAGGCTTTTGCTGTATTGTATTAACAATGGTCTGATGATCCAGTTTAGAAACTGCTGGGGTTTTTCCCTGTTCGTTTTTTTTGCATAGGGCCTTACAGAAATGCATGCATTTCTTCTGGATACTGTATTTTCTTGTGATGACTGGCTAGTGTTACTCGTCTCCAGGGTCAAGTGTTTCCTTCCAGGTTTGTTTTTTTAGGAATAAAATCAGAAGGAAGCATTGTTTGGCAGCAACCCAAAAGCCAGTAAGTCACGACTCCGAGCAGGAACAAAAGTCTCAGTGTAAGTGGATTCTTGTCCCTCCGAGGAAACATCTGTAACTTTTGAGGGTTCCCCTTTGCCAGCTGGATATGCAGTTCCCATAATTACATCTCATGCAGAGAAACAGCAGGACACCCAGAGAAAGTGGTGGGTGGACCTGCCTCTGCCAGGGCTGGGACTCTTACCAGCAGTTGCTGCGTGTGGCACTAGGGGCTCCCTGAGGGCGGCACCCAGCCAGCCTGGCCACAGGAGGAGCAAGCAATATGTTAGAGAATGAAATGTGTACATTAGGTGAGGGGGCAGGGGAACATGCTCCTGATTCCGTGCCCTCTAAAAGAACTCCACATCTTCCAGTGAAAGAGAAAGCAGAGTGGTTGGCAGCTCGGAGCTACGTTCCTGGTGAAGGGATTAGGCATGGGCTCAGGACTTAGTCTCAACTCCATACTCGCCCTGTGGGCCTGGGCACATGCTAACCACCCTAAACCCAGCTTTCTCTTCTGTAAAAGAAGAGGGACTATAACAGTACTTAGGCCATAGGGTATAGAGATGAGAAAGTGAAGGTCAAGAAGTTCTTACCCCAACTGGCCTGGCTCAGTGGTTGGGCATCTACCTATGAACCAGGAGGTCACAGTTCGATTCCCGGTCCGGGCACATGCCCGGGTTGCAGGCTCAATCCCCAGTGTAGGTCATGCAGGAGGCAGCCAATCAATGATTCTCTCTATCGTTGTTTCTATCTCTCCCTCTCCCTTCCTCTCTTTAAAAAAAAAATGCTTAATTCAGAGCCTGGCATATACTGAGTTCTCAGGAAAGGTTAGCTGGGAGGTCCTTTGCTAAGTCCAGCGGCTGCCATTCAGATGTAGACATTTTTAGACTAAGAAAGTGATCGAGGGATCATTTTTGATTTGGGTTCTCTCATTCCTCCCCTTAACTCACCAACTTTTTCAAACTTCATCTGTTAGACGGATCATTTTTGATTTGGGTTCTCTCATTCCTGCCCTTAACTCACCAATTTTTTCAAACTTCATCTGTTAGACAAGGATAATAATATTCACTTTACAGGATTTGTGTAGAGGAGTAAACTAGGAATATGCATGTAGTGCAGTTCTGGCACATAGTAGCTGCTCAATAAAATGTAGTTATTATCTTATGTCATCTCTATCAGCTTTATGCCATTAAACTGCAGGCGTACCTCACCTCCTGCCTTGCTGGGCTTCAGGTGGTGTGGTTGAGAAAGGGGAGAGCATAGGTTAGAAGCAGACCTCTTCACCGCCCTTCCACCCAGCACTGTAGCTTTGAACAAGCCTGCCGTCTCCTCCGAGCTTCAGTTGCTCGCCCCCTCTGACAGGTGTGCTGAGAGGCCTCAGGAGAGACATGTAGGTGTGCTGTCATGCCGAATGGAAGCTATTGTCTTCATGATTATGTTTCCTTTCACTATTGCTTTCACGGCCATGCATGTGGTTAGATGTTCTCATATTTAGCTGCTTTGTTTTGCTCCACCCCAGCCAAATGGCTTATATTTAATTTCTAACTTTCTAGAGGGCAAGAACCTTGTTTTATGGATTCAAAAATATGTGTGTACTGTATACTGTGCACTGTTCCAAGGTCTAGTACTGCAAGAGTGAAAAGATTGCAAGCTTGCCTTTATGGAGCTCATATTCCATTCAGGAAAAAGAAGCAATAAACCACTAAATAAATATATAGTACTAGAGGCCCAGTACACAAAAATTTGTGCACTCGCGGGGGGAGGGGGCGGGTCCCTCAGTACGGCCTGTGCCCTCTCACAGTCTGGAACCCCTCGGGGGATATCCACTTGCTGGCTTACGCCCACTCCCCCGGGGATCAGCCTAAGCTGCCAGTCAGACATTCCTCTGGCAGCCCAGGAGCCCTCAGGGGATGTCCACTTGCCAGCAGGGAACGGGCCTAAGCTGCAATCGGACATCCTTAGCGCTGCTGAGGAGAT
>NW_006293789.1:597380-603582 GCF_000327345.1 Myotis davidii | reverse complement strand
CTCCAGCCATCTTCTGTCTAGGTTCTCCAACCAAGTTCTGTAGCCATGATTGTTTGTAGTTAAAGTGATTAATTACCCTCCTGGAACTTAGTTAAGAGGTTTTATTCCCTCCTTAACTTCAGGGGGAAATACCTACCTGGGGAAACAACCTTTCTCAGAGAGGTGACCTTGGTTAAAACACATAGTGCCAAGAAGGTGAGCAAACATATTAAGAACAGCATGCCATATATGCCAGGTCCCTTGAAACAGCAAGGATGGACCGGCTCCCGGCAATAAAGAACCTGGCTGGTGTTGCTCAATGGTTGAGCATCAGCCCATGAACAAAGAGGTCACTGGTTTGATCCCCAGTCAGGGCACATGCTGGGGTTGCAGGCTTGACACCCAACAGGGGGAGTGCAGGAGGCAACCAATTGATGATGTTTCTCTCTCATCCATATTTTTACCTCTCTATCCCTCCCCCTTCATCTCTCTCTAAAAATCAAGAAAAATATATTTAAAAAATAAAAAATGTAGTAAGGTAAAAAAAACCTGCAAATGATGAAAGTTGCTTTCCCTTTTGGGGACAGGTGCTTTGTAAAAAAAAATTATATCTTTGCATATATAAAATATATATATATACATATATATATATGCCTGTCCCCTCCCCAAATTCCAGTGGAGTCCTTATGGTATAGTTGTATTTAAACAAAGGGAAGGCCAAATATTGTGGGCATGCTCAGTAAAGTCTGGGTGATGCAGGGAGGATGCCTGCTTGCCAGTCACACCTGGGAGCAGGTCATTGGCCAGGATGGGTGTGGCCACTGCAAGGGCGTGGAATCTGACATACATAGGCTCCTGAACAAAGGAGCTCCCTCTCCTGCTCTTGCCTCCCTTGCTTTCTTGCTGCTCCCGCCTGGTGCCTGGCATTCGGGGCTCTCGCATTCTGCACTTGCCCACATGGCCCACAGCCATGTGGACCCCACACACAGTGGACTGATGGACTGGAACTAGTCTGATGCTGTGCCAGAGTCGGCTCCACCAGGGAACAAAAACTCTGGGCACCGGCTTTGTGTTTAGCTCTGCTGCATCCCCAACTGAGCTTCTTCCCGGACTGGTTTAAGGGAAATAGGATTAACCTGAGGGATGTAATTCCACGCAAATAAAGCTTTCTACTCCATCTCCGCCTCCCGAGGGGGCCTCCGGAAAGTCTTATTCCAGTGGCAACCCCAAGAACCCCACTCCCACTAGCAAAAGAGAAACTCCACCCACCTGAGCAATTTGATAACACAAATAGAAAAGCCTGTGTCATTTTTCTGTGGAAATGAGACCTGGACTCTTCTTGAATCATGGAAGGAAGGTTAAGTTCATGTCCTTGGCCTGATTATGATGACTTGTGGTTCCAGGTACCCACAGATATGCCTGGAAAGAATGGTTGTTTCCTACTTTCTATATAAATGCATTTTCCAGAAACCTGCCGGGCTCCCAAATGCACATCTTCGTCCTTGCTGCTTCAAACTCGAAGTCAGTTCTTGTCAGCTTGGCCTTTGTTCTCGCAGTCATTTCAATTTGCAGTTTTTTAGAAGTTGATTTTTAGCTGCCTGCATTCCCTGGACCCTGCTTCATTATGAAGATAGGTCTTTCATGGTAAAAGCACATTAGAAATGTATTTTTTATTGAATTTATTGGGGTGACATTGGTTAATAAAAGTATATAGATTTCAGGTATGCAGTTCTATAATACATCATCTATATACTGTATTTTGTGTTCACCACCCCAAGTCAAGTCTCCTTTTATTACTATTTATCCCCCCTATAACCTCTTCTAACTTCCCTACCCCCAAAATGTATATTTTCTAATGCAGACCACTATTTGCATATTAAGCCGGGTTATGTGTGTTTTGGGGAATTTAGGAGAGTCTTTATGAGCTGGCCCATCTGTACTGTTAGCCCTTAGTGCTGCTGCTGTTTGGAATCACCTGACGTGTTGTTAGAAATCCCAGTGCCCAGACCTCCCCCTAGACCAGTGATGACAGCGCCCAGATGGTCACAATGCGCCGCCAGGGTTGGCCACCGCTGTTTCTGATGGGAAGATTGCGGCTCTGATAAGCTTTCTTAAAGGGTGGGTTTCAAAGGCAGTGTGCATGGGGTCACCCTGGAACTTGATAAAAGCAGGGACCACATAGCCCCAGAGGTTGGGATGCAGTAAGATTTGGATGCACCTGAGGGTCACAGGTGTTCAGATGGTGGAGAACCAAACTTAGAGCCTTCTGACCTCTGTCGTCCCAGATGACCCTAAGGTAGTCAAGGATTGAGAACCACTGCACTGGAGAGTTGAGAGTGACCGAAAGATCTCCTGACCAACCTCCACTTCTCAGAGGTCAGGTTAACCTACAGCTGCCATTTTCTGTGCCGAGGCCAACAGCCCCCAAGCAGTGGGGCTGCCAGTCGGCCCCCACAGTGGCCATGCGCGATGGCACCACAGTGTGAGCTGTGTGCACATCGAGTGTCAGGCGTGTCTGCTACCAAACCTGTTGATGCCACCTACCTGTTTTGTAATTACATCGTTTCATTAACTATTACATAAACTGATTAACTATAAATATCAAAATTAAGAGCAGCCATTTCTATACAAACTTAGATAATAACTTTGGAAGGATTTGATCAAGGTAAGACCTCTAAAAAATTGCTATTAAAGTCTCTACAGATGGTTGAGCAACAAACAGTAAAATGATGGTGAAATTCACAAAAACATTGAGGCAGCATTTACATTGCTCTGCAGGTATTTTTCACTTTGCAGGACACTTTAAAGAAGTGTTAGCGATTGCCTTACAGTTTAGGCGAGAATTGCTGGTCTGTATTTTTGTCTGCTTTTAAGGATTCTGTTAGGTGATCAACTGCTTCTTCTTGTGTTGAATAAGAATCAATGAGCAATGATGACTGCTATGGGTGAGAGTAGCTGTGATAATCCATTAATATTAATACAGCATCAATTTTCTACTTGTTTACTTAGATTTTATTTAGATAATAGTACATAATTTAGCAAACTTTCTGTTTTTCTTATAAAATGAAGTGCCTCAATTTAAATCACTCACCAAGAGGAAACCTTAGTCAAGGACCTTGTTACTCACCTAGCTACCGAGCTGTACTTCATGAAGAGATTTGCTTTTGAAAGGGTCTTGCTCCTGCTGGCTGTTCTCCGAATTGCTGCTGTTCACTTTGGCCAGTTGGTATGTAATTGTTACCTGTAATACAGGGGTTAGTCGAATCCTTAACACGTCTCAAAGCTCTAAGTGAGGGGCCAGAAAACTCCAGCCTACAGGCTCACCACCTGTTATCCTATGACCCCTGAGCTAAGCATGGTTTTTGTGTTTTTAAATGGATGAGAACACATCAAAAGAAGGAAGAATTTGTGACATGTGAAATTACATGAAATTCACATCCAGTGCCTCCTAAAGCTTTATTGGCAGCCCATTTGTTTGCTACTAACACGGCTGCTTTCCCATAATGGCAAGTCCAGTAGCTGGAACCAAGACTTCATGATTCACAAAGCCTAAAATATTTATCTGGCCCTTTAAGAAAAAAAAATTGTGAACCCCTTACCCAGATGTCAGTTCTACCGAGTTTCCTGCCTTTGTAGCTGTCCCTTTGGCGTCCACTGCTCCTGGCCCCTCTGTCCCTGTGAGCGTCTGTGGCCTGCCTGTACAGTGAGTGTGTCGAATGTAACTGGGTCAGTGTTTCAGGGGTTCTCTCTTCACCTACTTAACCCTGGCCAGTCCTCTGGTGTGTAAGAACCAAGCTCCTAGTTCTTCCAAACCATAAAACATTTGTAAAATCAAATCTCACCTTTTAAAAATGCAGATGGGCTCTATCTGAGATTGGCTCTGCAGATAGAGCGTTGGCCTGCAGACTGAAGGGTCCCAGGTTCGATTCCAGCCAAGGGCACATGCCTGGGTTGCAGGCTCGATCTGCAGCCGATCAATGATTCTCTCTCATCATTGATGTTTCAATCTCTCTCTTCCTCTCCATTCCTCTCTGAAATAAAAAATGCATATATATTAAAAAAAATTAAAATGCAGATGGTTCATAACTATTTTGTTGTTGTTGTTAATCCTCACCTGAGGATATTTTTTCCATTGCTTTTTCAGAGAGATTGGAAGAGAGAGAGGGAGGGGGAAAGAGAGAAATATCTATGTGAGAGAGACACATCGACTAGTCGCCTCCAGCACAGCCCTGATGGAGGGTGAGGATCAAACCCACAACCCAGGCACATGCCCTTGACCAGGAATCGAACCTAGGACCGTTCGGTCCATGGACTGACACTCTAACCACAGAACAATACTGGCCAGGGTGGTTCATAACTATTTGAATTTTACAAGTACACATTTATTTTAAATGCCTCAAATTTATTTAGGTGCCCCCATTACCTTTTTGAAGTTCAATTACAAGTATTTCTGCTATATCATGGTAATCTATGGTCCTGAGAAATAAACTGCAAAATAAACTACAAAATTGGAGACTAAAAATGGCAGGACTTAGGAGAACAGTAGGGTTGGGCCAAACCACTGCGAATCTGAAAACTTTTGATCCAGTCATAAAAAAAACACTATCTTAATAAAAATGGTAGAGTTTAAAAAGACACATTTAAAGCCTAAAAAGTAAATACTAAAGTAAATTTACAACTTTACCTTTTAAAAAATTAGTGTAATTGAGAGGTGATGGGATTGAGGATGAGTTGAGGCTACTTTTGCTCGGAGGACACAGGGTCAGGGATGGAAGCAGATGCAGGAGCCCTTCCCAGGAGCCACGGCCACGGAGCCAGCAGGGAGCAGCGTGATGAGCAGCACGGCCCTCTGTGGCTTATGACGCGCAGCTGAGTGTGTTGTATTAAGCTGCTGTTAATGATTCTACAGAATATGAACGTGCTGGGAGAAAATAGCATGTGTACCAAGGCGCCTTACATGCTCTGTTGACATCAGTCCCTACTTATCCTGCCTGTGTGAGCTTATTGGCACTGGGGAAGCATGCATTTTAGCAGAACTGGCTGTACTTCCTCCTAGTCTCTCTCATTTCTCACCTTTCTCCAATCATGTCAGGCATTAAACCGCAGTGTGGGCTGGAGAAGCTGAATCCCAGAAACTGGCCAGAAAAAAAACCAAGCAGATACAAATAAACTTTAAAGACTTCAGGTCAGCATTTTTGTCAAGAGAGCATGTATATACTGTAATATATTTTAAATTCAAAGAGAATGAAGGATACCAGGTGTACCAGTTAATAATGGCGGATTTTGTAATCAAACAAAACATGATAATTTCAAGAAATACATCAAAGTGCTTTATTTAAAGTACTGTCCATCGCTAGCTACACATTTCCCCCATCTTTCAGATAATTTGTGGATACCATCCCTATAGAACTTTTCTTGTATAGAGGCAAGCCATTCAGAGACCCAATTTTCTACTTCTTTGTATGTTTTGAAGTGCTGCTCAGAAAGTGCATGTGCCTAGATCAGAACAATTGATAATCTGAAGGAGCAAGGTCTGGTGAATACGGCAGGTGGGTTAATACTTCCCAGGCACGATCTTTTAACTGGTTTTAAAGTGTGTGATGGTGCGTTATCATGAAGCAAAATTACTTTGCCGTGTCTTCTGACCCATTCTGGTCGTTTTACAATCAAAGCGTGGTTCAATTGATTATTTATTTGTTGTCGTTCGTGATCAGTATTAATGGTTTCACCTGGTTATAGAAGCTCACAATACACCACACCTTCCTGATCCCACCAAACACAGAGCATTGTTTTCTTTCTGAAGTGATTTGGCCTTGCACTCGATGTTGATGGTTGACCTGGATCAACCCATGATTTTGTGCGTTTGGAATTCTCAAAATAAATCCACTTTTCATTGCCAGTCATAACTCAATGCAAAAAACGACTTTTTTCGTGCTGTTGAAACAACATTTTACTGATGACTTTCCGGTTTTTTCCATTTGTCTTTCGTTCCGTTGATGTGGCACCCATTTTCCTTGCTTTAAAATCTTCTCCATTGCTTGTAAATGATTGGAAATTGTTTGCTGAGCAACGTTTAATCTTTCTGCAAGTTGTTTTTGAGTTTGACACGCATCTTCATCCAATAATGCTTATAATTGTTGGTCTTCAAACTTTTTCGGTTGACCTGGATATTCTTTGTCTTTCACATTGAAATCATTACTTTTAAAGCATTTAATCCAGCATT
>NW_006293789.1:580843-596886 GCF_000327345.1 Myotis davidii | reverse complement strand
CCATTTATTTCCCATTGGCTAGACTTAGTCACATGGTCAAATCTAGTTGCAAGGGAAGCTGGGAAGTGTCATTTCTCTCTATATGCATCTTGCTAAACTTTGGAGAAGGCTATATTATTAAAAGAAGGGAGGATACTGAGAAGCAACTAGCAATTTCTGCAATAGGCACAATTTCCACCTCACTGGGTTGTGGTGAAGCTTAAGTCTACCAGACCTGAGGCCCTGAACCTAACTGTCCCCTATACTTGAACTCCTGAGCATTAAAGAGAAAAAACCAGCATGATATAGAAAAATGTTAGTTACATGCAAACAAGTGGTTAGAATAAGATGGAACTTGGAGACATTGTAGAAAATAGGTCTACCTTTCATCTAGCGCCAATATTCCATCTTTGTGTGGAAATTACCGAAAAATCGGTACAGTGGTCTGGTAGGGTTAAAGTTCCCCAAGTCAGAATGTTGCAGTGGGTGGGTGTATTAATTCAGAAATTGCATTCAAATGTGGATATTCAATTACACACATACACTCTGAAAAATGAGTTTCTCAATAACTTAAGAGTTCTCTCTCACTCAAGAAAAACAGACGATTCAGGGCGGCTGTAGTAGCCTATCATCTGGAACCCCGGCTGTTTCTGTCTTTCTACTCAGTCACCTTAGTAATGGTGCCCATCCTCAAAGTCACCTCTTGATCCAGGATGGCTGCTGGAGCTCCTGCCATTAGGCCCTCAATCCACGGAGGATGTAAGAGGAAGAAGGGAAGGATAGAAAGGGCATGCTCCTCTGCTGAGGCAGCTGTCTTTAAAGGACTCTCTTGTGATTTGTACTCACCTACCCCAGTTACCAAGGAGACTGGGAGGTGTAGTCTGGGGCTATTTCTGCCCCAAATAAAAGTGAGGTTCTGTTCATAAGCAAGAAGAGGGGGTAGCCACCAGCTATCTCCACCACAGAGGGGATATGTACTAAGATTATCTTTGTATTACATGAAAGGGTAGGGAGGATAGTGTTATATACCCAGGGATAAGCTTGTGTGGGACATCTCAGAATAAGCAAAAATTGGGGTGAAGATAAAAATAAAGAGCAACAAAAAAATGTTATCACTGTAAGAATATGGCAGTTAGATAAATATATACAGGGTGTCACTCCAAACACTTAACAGCTGATAGCTCAATTGATGTTTCTTTCTTTTCTGATTCAACCCATTAGAATGAATAATTATCCAAAGTGTGTATACGTTTCTGGGACACTGTGTGTGTGTGTGTGTGTGTGTGTGTGTGTGTGTGTGTGTGATTCTCTTTACGAAGCTGACACACAAACTAGCTGTCATGGAGCAGTGCTGAAGAGCTGTGTTCTGGCTCTGATTCTGCCATGCAGCTTATCAGGTGAGCTTAGGCAAGTTTCTCAATCTCTTGAGCCTCCATTTGTCCATGCCTGTGTGAGATGGAAACGGCAGCCCCTTCCTCTGAGGCGGTAGTTGAGAATTGACTGAAATGCTGCATAGAGTCATTGTACCGAGCTGAGAGCTGGGCACACAGGAGCACTGCACCCACTAGCGTGGCTGTGCCATCTCTGCTCAAAGTCGTGTTCAGCCGAGAGCAAAGCGCCCAGCGAGCTCTTGCCTCATGCCACCTCGTGCTGGAGGGAGAAGGAGGAGGTCACTCATTCCCGTGACCCGGTCCTGAGGAACACAGGGTTGTTTGGTGAAGGGGAACAAGAAGGGGCAGAAATATGGGGAGAAAACAGCCCTCTTTAACCACAGAGGGTTGAATATTCAAACATGTATCCAAGAGCTCCAAAGCCAGAGGAAAACTATGTCTATGAGTGGAAGACTGAATGGAAATACCCAAGGGAAGAAGACTGTTTAGGTGATTGTTGAGTAATCAGGACACTTTGCAGCATTACACTGTGATCACAGCAATCCTGGTGATGAGAAATTAGGAGACACTTGAAAACATCAGCTTGACTTCATGGGGATCAGAGCCTTGGATTTTAGAAGGATGCACAAAAGTGAAGCAGAGACAAAAATGAGAGCTGTCTAAAGCTCAGACTTGACACTTCTTCCCCAAAAAGTCAGGACAACAAATGAGTTCTTCTTCCCACTTCTGAGCATTAAAAAGCTTTTCTGAGAATAAACAATAGTGACATTTTTTCCCTTAAATATTATCATGAAAAATTTCTAATGAAAGAACAGTATAATGAGCCCTCATATACCAACTCATCTCCCAGCTTCACCAATTATCAACTCGAGGCCAGTCATGGTTTATCTTATCCACGCCGCCCCCCGCCCTCCCAGGTTATTTTAGAGCAAACCCAAGATGTCATATGATTTCACCCCTAAATATTTCAGTGGGTACTTCTAAAATATAAAAACTCAAAGAATGTAACCACAGTACCATTATCACCTAATAATAATAACTTACTTAATAAATAAATACAGTCATTGTTCAGATTTCTTAGATTATTTCTTTTTTTCTTCATTTTAATCCATCAGGATGTAAATAAGATCCACACATTGTGATCGTGTATGTTCCTTAAGTCTCTCTTAAAGGAAGTTTATTTTTGAAGAAAGCCAGCTATAATCCCATAGACTGACTCTGACTAATCACACCCCGTGGTGTGGCTTACCGCCGTTCTCTCCCCGCTCTGTTTGCTGAAATTGGTAGATACAAAATTACAGCCTCATCAAACTCACGTTTGTTTTTTTGCAAGGCTGCTTCATAGGTGTGGCTGGCTATTAACATCCGGAGGCACAGAAGTGTGGTTATCTCACTTTCCTTGATGTTCTCAGCCCTTAGGAATCATCGCCTCGATCCATGCAAACGGTGATATTCTAATTAAATGTCTTCATGAAGTCACTTAATTTAAATGTATTTTATGTTTTTCAGTCCATTGCAGTTATTTTTATTGGACTTATAAATGTAGCCGATTTAAGTTTCAGAAATGCTAGGTTTAGGAACATGTGAAAAGCCATCTAAAGAAAACGGAACTGGATCACATCTGCAGAGCTAGTACCCTCTGCCTCTTCCAGACTTGCTCCTTTTTAAAAGGAAAGCTTTCTCACTTAAAAAAATTTTTTTTCTCAAATAGAGTTAAGCCTCAGCCTCTGCTCTACCTCCATCTGCTTTACCACCTGAGCTGTGAGACCCACCGGCTAGATGGGTTTCCCAGTGATTAGGTTTTTCTTGGAGACCCGGCGGCCCGCAGTCATGCACATATGGTCTCCAACGGCTTGGTGGAGAGCTGAGATAATGGTGTGTGAAGGTGACCTGAATGGGTTTGCAGTCAGAGCTGATGTGGAATATGGCAAGCCGCTCCTGCAATGCATTTGGAATACTTGTGTTTTTGTCCAAGAGGGCATTTGTCGGGTGACTGACGCTCTTGAAGAGGAGCTATGCCCCAAGCTCAGAAATCCTGTCAAGGACGCAGAAGACCACATGCCTCCTCTTTTGAACCTTTTTAATGAGGAGGCTCATTTTCTCTTTTCTATGCTGCTGGAGTTGACAGGGTACTGTCATTCTCCTACTGCAATGTCTCTTTCCCCAGCCCTCCTAGGAAACACAGAGGCCAGCAGAGTGTGACGCGCAGACTTCATTTTGCCGTGGAAAGGTGGTTGTCTGCAACTAATTTATATAGAACACAAGATTTAATGTTAGCAGTCACCTTTTAAAATTATGTTTATGGAATTTAACGTCATAAAAATATTAGACCGCATGACCATTTTCAGTGATAATTAAGGGTATGATTAATTTGATTCAGTGGTAAAGATTTTTAAGTCATGCTAATGCTCATCTTATTTTATATTTAGTATCATATAGATATGATTAGTGAACAAAATCAATCAAGAGAATGTCGACTTAACAGTCCTAGAAGGAGTTCTGACTTCAAAATACTTTGCTTTGGTCACATAATAGGTTTCCTTTTTTTTAAAAAAAATTATATTTTATTGATTTTTTACATAGAGGAAGAGGATGGGAGAGGGATAGAGAGTTAGAATCATCGATGAGAAAGAAACATCGATCAGCCGCCTCCTGCACACCCCCTACTGGGGATGTGCCGGCAACCAAGGTACATGCCCTTGACCAGAATCAAACCTGGGACCCTTCAGTCCGCAGGCCAATGCTCTATCCACTGAGCCAAACCTATCAGGGCTGTCTGCAACTTCTTCTGTTCAGGGATGGAATGCCACTTGGTCTTCAGTTTGTGGTTGATCATTGCAACCATGTCAGTGAAAAAATGTTGAGCTTGCCCTGCCAATCTGGGGATATTAATTTATCAATAAAATGTACAGTAACGTCAGAATGTTATGTACATTATGAAAACATTGAAAATGTTTTATAAGCACACATTTCCATTTTTTTCCTTATACCCCAGGGGACCTTTCTGTGTACCCCCTTTGCGGTCCACTTCAATAGTTGCAGTATGTGAGGATCCAGCAAAACCATGGTGCTCTCCAACAAACCAAACACCAGAAACAAAAGATATATTTCAACTACTTTTCAAAATCAGAAAATACAGAAAGAAATTATTTTCATTATTTCAATATGTATGTTTCTCTTGCTTTCAGAAATGAGATTTTATTTTGAATTACATGACAGGGCACTGTCACCGTCTCAGATACGGGCTTCTTGAGTGGCTTTAATCTGCCTCTTTCCATGAATATCTCTGCAAGGAGTCCTCTGCCTGCCACTCAAGACAAATTTAAGTGACATGATGTATATTCCCAGTCCCCCTTCAGAAAAAGCTAAGTGAGATCATGGTCACTGATTTTTGCTAACATAGCCAGAGTTCATAGTTTAAAACATTAAACCGTTCGGGCCCAGGTCTCCAGTGATGTGGGCCTCTTCCCACCCCTCATGGTTTCTTTTCCTGGAGAAAAATCCCTTCTTCAGTATCAGTTACACCTACTCTCCCATCTTTGCTGCTCTTTCTCTTTATTTCAGAGCCCAGAGATCTTTGCCTCTAGGATACCTGTTTCATTTAGCAGGTGTTTGTTTATGGAGCATCTCTTGATGGTGTGGATTCATGATGGGAATTGTATGTGACTAGGTCCTTGCCCCCATACCAAAGCTTGGAATCAAGGAGAAGGAGATACAGCACACCTTCAGACAGGGTTTAACCCCTAGAGTGCCGGGGAGCACGATCGTGCTCCTCCTGTCTTTCACCAAAAGTGCCGGGAGCGCTATCAAAGCTTCGAATTGTCGTCCAGTTCTAAGTCTGCTTTTATTAGTGAAGATGATATTGCTAAATATGTCAATGTAGTAAAGGTTTCCTTAAGTTTTTGAATATGTAACTTCATTTACTTGCGATTCATAATTTTTTCCCTAAACTGTAAAATCAGAAAAAATGCCTTGGCAATGTTAGCATAGTTCCTAGGATATTGGTTGGCACTCAAAGGGTTAAGAAGGTGGAGACAGTACAGAGGAGGGAATTAGGGTCCATTGGCTTGGGGGGTGGGGGTAAGGGTAAGCTATCAGTGGTCTACCTGAGGAAAGTGAAGAGAGAGGTGCTGCAGAGTGCTTCAGAGGGGCCTGCCTGTGGTGGTTCAGGGCAGGCGGCATTCGTTAGCGGGAGAGTCTCCTGAACAAACATGGAGACCGCAGTTAGCTGACGGGGCATGGGATAGAGAAGAAAGTCTTGACTGCTCCAGAGCACGAGAAGTCCCGAGCAGACTCCTAAGTGTGCACAGCTCTCTAGTTACGTCACTTACCCGCATCCTCTCAGGGGTCTTTTGGGCCTCTCTGGAAGAGGAGGTGGTTGTTACCTAAGGGATCCAGACGCAGTGGGTGAACCACTTGCCCAAGGACACACAGCCAGCAAGTGGCAGAGCCCAGCCCAAACCCAAATGACCTGACCCCAGGTCCTTCACCCTTTCCCGGGACCTCCCTGGGGAGGGTATAATGAGCCTTGGTTTGGGGCAGAGCATCAGAACTTGCACAGCCCCGAGAAACGGGCGGGGGTGCGGGAGAGAGGCGTTGATTGAGTGAGAGATAGGAGGATAGCGGTTCTCAACCTGTGGGTCGCAAACAATAAAAATACATCCTGCATATCAGATATTTACATTACGATTCACAACAGTAGCAGAATTACAGTTAGGAAGTAGCAAAGAAAATAATTTTATGGTTGGGGGTCCCCACAACATGAGGAATTATGTCAAAGGGTCGCGGCATTAGGAAGGTTGAGAACCACTGAAAGTGTGACAGATTATTTTCCGAAATAATGGACACATGTGCGACCTCAGCTTCACTCTCCCAGTGTATTTTCACGGTTTCCAAACTCCTGCTTCTAAATTAGACACTCTAGCTGCTTCCCCTTTCCAAATATACTCATTTGCAGCATTTCAGATTCAAATATGTGCTAATTAGGCTGATCACTTTTATTTTGCTATCTTGATGTTTTTAAAAAGTCAGGAACGAAGTGAAGAAATTTCCAGAGGCCTACGATTTATTTCAAGGAGAGGGGAAGGGGGTATTTTTAGCTTCCGTCCTAAAATCAATCCTTCACTTAAAACCAGCAGTTAGAGTCCTCTAAAGAGAGCTCGCGCTGCTGTGCAGGAGTCAGGCTCAGCCTGTGCGCTGTGGCTTCCTCAGACGGCGCAGGGAGATTACGCCTGGAATTTCCAAGGTTGTTCTTAGTTTGGTTGGAACAGGGAAGAAAGGAGCCTGAGAGAGAGCCTTACATTTTAAATGGCCTCGTTTATCACGTTGGGGCCCAGCCTCTCCAACAAAGATGTGTCGATACTTGCTATTCTTAGGGGAGAGATTATGCACATTATGACAAACTGACACATCCATCATTATGAAATTGTGGGTATTAATGCATATGGCACTAGGCTGGCTGCCTTGGAGAGGAAGTTTAACAAGTGCAGCCCTTATGCTCTAGGGCTGAAAACTAGAAATGCGAAGCAGCCATGTGGAAGGCGGAGGCAACCAGGGCCAGCCCCCCCGCTCTGGGATGGGATCCTCTCATCAAAGGCCCAGTGTTGAGGACAGAGGCCCCTTGGTGAGTGAGGGGTCCACCACGTGAGACACTGCGCCCCAGGTCAGTGGGATACCCTGCTTCTGCCACAACCACGTTCCGAGTGGCACCCGGAGGTGCAGCGGAGGTACAGGGTGTGCATCTGTGTGTCACACAGTGTGGGAATAGCACCCCTTCCCTTCCCTTACAGAGTCTCATTGTTTCTGTGGCCGTGCCTGTGATAATAGGACAGGTTTAATAGTCCCTTATTTTACAGGTAAGAACACAGGAGCTTGGGAACTGTCCGAGGTCCCCGCAGTTAGTTTCAGATAAAATAAAGACCCAGATTGCCTCTCTCTTCACCCCGATCTATACATACATGTGGACGGGTCCCCAGAAAAGGCCTTATGACTTCAGATCAGCGTGGGGCTGGCCTGCCCGCGGAAATGCTTTCACAGGCAGATACCAGCCCTCCCCTCTTCTACTGTGAATGAAGAAGCAGGCTGGTGACAGGTGACCACCTCTGCCGTCCATTCCGGGAGACGGTGTTTGCACTGGATGCCAACTGCTGGTCGGAGCCACAAGCACAAGGGCCATCTTTCTGAGGCAGTGCTGTTGACCCTGCGCATGAGCTTCCAACATCAAGAGCTCCAGCACAAAGTGACATCTTTCTTGGGTTCTGTCATCTTCCTGTGCAGACTCTGCCATCAGAACTTGGGATGCCACTGGGGGGCACAGTTGTGCCTACTTGAATCTCTGTGGCTGTCCTGGTGTCCCCGAAGTGATGCTTTTTATTATTAACTAGTGTCCCGGTGCACAAAATCCGTGCACATTAAAAGGAAATTAATTAGAGGAAATATTTTAATATTGCTATTTGCCCTTTTTCTATAATAGAAGTGTCAGAGATAAAAGAAAATTAGTAAAATGTATATGAAAATCTTCCTCCTGTCAGAGCTTGGGGTGCACCACGGGACCCAGAGTCAAAATTCACCCACCCACGTGTGCCTCAAAATTGTGTGAGACCCAGATCTGGCCAGCCGCCTCTCATTGGGCTAGATCCAGACCCGGCCGGTTCCATCCTTGTCAAGCCCCGCTGGGTGGGGGTTGTAGCTTCAGGTCCCCCAGCCTGGGCTGGGGTGGGAGGCATGGCCTGAGGTCCCCCATCAATCTCTGCTGGGCGAGGGTGTGGCCTGAGGTCCCCTGTCAAGCCCCGGGGGGGCGGCGGCGCAGCCTCAGGTCCCTGCTGATTGCTTGTTAAGGCTCATTATGGGAACTTGGCCTCAGCTGTGGGTGCAACCATCTTTGTGGCAGAGTGATGGCCAATTTGCATATTCCCTCTTTATTATATGGGATTAGGGTTCTAAAAAGAAGAACACCTTCAAATGCTATGGTCGGTTTATTTCATTAATTCTCCGGTAGGAAGTGAGGCACTAAATGAAACTCTTTTCAGTCCCAGACTGCCTGTTGGTGTGTTTCTCCACAACACAGTTTGACCTGGTCTTGTGTTTTGTATAATTCAGAGTCAAATTAATGGAACCCGTCGCACCTTCTCTCCCCCATTCCCCTACTTCTACAGGGTTCAGGAAGAAGCACTTACCTGTTCAGTGCCCTGTTGACTACTGTGCTGGTGTGGGTTCCTGGAACTCAGGCTTCCCTTCCTATTCCAGCAGGAGGGAGGGGCCAGCAGGAGGGCAGGGTCAGTAGGGGGAGGGTCCAGCAGGAGGGCGGGGTCAGCAGGGGGAGGGTCCAGCAGGAAGGTTGGGCCCCTGGCTGCCTCTGGAATGAAGGGAGCAGACTAGCACCTACCTGTAAATGTGAGCTTTGGCTCCTGTTCAGTTTTCCCTGCCTGTTTCCCAGCAAAATCGGGCTTTCTCCTTTACCCCACCTCCCAGATTTCACATAGTCGCATGTCAGATATGCCCTTCAGGGCTGCCAGGTGTGATTTTTGAGACAGGTACTATCTTTTTCCCCCCTGGCTGCAAGGTAATTACATGTGGAAGAGTTAGAAGTGGCAGGAAAGCAATTACTTTTCATCTGGCATGCGGTGATAACTCAGTAGGATGTGCAGTCTGCAGGTCACTTTGTGTCTCTTGTATATCTTGCTTCATATGAAAGAAACTTCTGGAAATTAGTAAAAAGTCTTCCTCTGTAAGTGATGATAAAGATAATGGACACTGTTAACATGAATACATGAAGTGCATTGCTTCTGATGGAGTCAGTGGCAGCTGTAGAGAAGTTAACAATCAAAATCAGACAATGTGATGTTATTTATTACTGAGAGAGACCAGCATAGAAGATTTTCTTTATAGAAAAATACATTAAAATCATTAAAAGGTGTTAATCTATTTTTGTTTTCACATGGTAATTTTTTTGTTATTGTCATGATAAATGCAAAGTTCAGAAAACTGCATTTCTTTTCTGACCATTATTATTCATTTCATTTTATGGTTATTACTGAAAGTCATCTTTGACCTAAAGGAGGGGGTGTTAACAATCCCATTTGGGGGTCAAATGCTCCAGGTACTCTTGGCTTTTGGTGGGAGACCGGCCTCAGCTCGCCTCATTGGGGAACTGAAGGATGCATAGTTCCAGAGTTGGCCCCATCTGGAGACCAGGGTCTTCTGGTTCTAAACCCTAATAGTCAGTCATTGCCCTCACGGAGGCAGCTCTCTGAAGAGGGGGCAGCTTGAAGTTACCAACCAGGAACGGTGAGCTGGTGGGGAAGGGGCCGGAGTAGGCAGCAGAAGCCTGTGCCTGCTTTCCTTTGTAGACTAATTTGTCTCCCGCTTGGGAAAGCAGAGAGAAAACTGCATTGAGTCATACGTAAAAATCATGGACTTGGGGCTCAAGGACCTTCAAACAACAAGCCCCTCATTTTACAGCTGAGGAACCTGACATTGCAAAAGATGAAGTGGGTTGCCCAGCCTTATCTAGGCAGTTCCGAGAGGGCTAAGGCTTGTACCCAAGCCTTCTGCCCTCCAAACGCTTCTCTCTGAATATCCTTGCTCTGCCTCACCTAAGGAAGAAAAAGACTTCTTCAGACAACCTGAGAAATTCACAGGGGAGAGGAGCTTCCTGCACGGTGTCCGCCCAGGAGTTTGCAGGTGACAGCTGCCGGGTGAAGGCCTGGTGTGAGAGGATGAGGAGTTTGCAGGTGACAGCTGCCGGGTGAAGGCCTGGTGTGAGAGGACGAGGAGTTTGCAGGTGACAGCTGCCAGGTGAAGGCCTGGTGTGAGAGGACGAGGAGTTTGCAGGTGACAGCTGCTGCCGGGAGAAGGCCTGGTGTGAGAGAACGAGGAGTTTGTAGGTGACAGCTGCAGGGTGAAGGCCTGGTGTGAGAGGACGAGGAATTTGCAGGTGACAGCTGCTGCCGGGTGAAGGCCTGGTGTGCAAGGATGAGGAGTTTGCAGGTGACAGTGCAGGGTGAAGGCCTGGTGTGAGAGGACGAGGAGCTTGCAGGTGACAGTGCAGGGTGAAGGCCTGGTGTGAGAGGACGAGGAGTTTGCAGGTGACAGTGCAGGGTGATGGCCTGGTGTGAGAGCACGAGGAGCTTGCAGGTGACAGTGCAGGGTGAAGGCCTGGTGTGAGAAGATGAGGAGTTTGCAGGTGACAGTGCAGGGTGAAGGCCTGGTGTGAGAAGATGAGGAGTTTGCAGGTGACAATGCAGGGTGAAGGCCTGGTGTGAGAAGATGAGGAGTTTGCAGGTGACAGTGCAGGGTGAAGGCCTGGTGTGAGAGGACGAGGAGTTTGCAGGTGACAGTGCAGGGTGATGGCCTGGTGTGAGAGCACGAGGAGCTGGCAGGTGACAGTGCAGGGTGAAGGCCTGGTGTGAGAGGACGAGGAGTTTGCAGGTGACAGTGCAGGGTGAAGGCCTTGTACATGAGGTTGCTTTCCATCCCTGGGCTTTTGCAAAGTGAGACAACATTGAAGTGGAAATGTTTACCACCTTCTTTTCTTTGGTTTGGACCATGCTCACCCCTCCCGCTATCTGCATTTTTGCTGCTCAGAAGCTAATGGTAAAAGGAGTGACCTCGAGTCCCCTGGCCATGGTCTTGCCACCAGTGTGCTCGGTGGAACGACAAAAGGCGGCCCTTCCTCGCCTGTAGAACGAGGCTGTCCTCTCCTGCTCTTAGGTAGCAGTTTCCAAAGGAAAGTCAGGGCGTTTGGTTAGTATCCCACCTGGACTATTAATGTCTTAATAATTTTAATGCACTTGTCTTTAACATAATTACTTTAGCTATGCACATGGATGTGTTTTTCTAAACCACAATAAATAGATTTATAGCTATTAAATTTAAAAAAATTTATCCATGTTCCACCTACAGTCACCTTATATTTGTAACCATGAAATTGAAAGAGTGAGACTCCATTGAAATCAAGCAAGAAACAACTTTTTCTCCCTTGAACTGTAGTTATTCTTTCCTGCCACTTGATATAAGTTCGGGCAGGTCCTGTAACTCACAAATAATGGAAAACCCTTCTGTGACTTTTTGCTCCAAGAGCAATCCAACTGCAGTAGTTAAAGTGTCCACTCCAGTTTCATGGAACTACAATTCTGTTTAATAGTGGAAACAGCATAATTTCAAGGTCAGCTCCCCCATCCACTTCTACTGCTTGCCTGCGGAGCCAGTGTGGAGGTGGGACCCAAGCCTGCAGATCGTCATCCCCCGCTCGCTGATGTCTTCCCATCCCTCAGACCAGCTGTTTACAGTCCTTCCACAGACACAGGGAAGAGGGTGGGCCAAGACGTGGGAAGGCTCTTGTAGGAACAGAATTGGCATCATCTAGGACTAGTGCTTTCCGGGTGGGTGGCCAACACCAAGCCTTTCCTCTGGTGGGACTGCTGTGGGTCTTTAGGTCCCCCTCCTCCATGGACCACTCACCTGCAGGTGGCATTATCACAGGCAGTGCCACCTCAGGCTGGCGGCCTGGCTCCCTCTGCAGGCTGGTCCCCTCAGCCACACTCTGGTGGTCCTCCCAGCAGGACCCAGTTGGGCCTTGTACAGCCCACACCTGCACCAAGGAAACAAGCGCCCATTCCTTTGAGGAACTCTGGGAGCTCTGCCTACCTGGAAACAGGCCCTGCTTCCGGCTCCTTCCACAGGGCATTTTCCCACCCCAGTCTCCAGCCATAGGTATTTCAAGTCAGGGAGGCAGGTGAAGCTCCCCAAGTGATCCTGGAGGCCCTTCTTACTGGTTAGGTGGATAAGGAAAACCAGCCAGCAGCTCCCCGAGGATGGCCTTCCTCCTCCCTTCTGGCTGCTCACTTTGGAGGGTACTGGGTACCCCTTGTTTGCTTGCTTCCTCTGGTGCCTCACGTTAATTGTTGGGAGGTGCCCATGTTCATGCCCATTCTGCCCTCCACCGTATGACCATGATGCTCTGCTGAGTCGGGCCCAGCCTCAGAGCTCCCAGTCCTCCCCTGGAGACCCACGGGATGGCCCTGAGGAGTGACCTTTGCCTTTAGATGGCATCTGATTGGCAGGCACTGGCCAAAGCCCATCGGGATATCACCTCCACTTTTTCAGGAATGGATGAGACAGACTAGACTCACAGGTCACGTCCATTCAATCCACAATTCACTGACCCCAGGGACTGTATAAAAAATGCAACTTCAGTTTTGCCAAGGCAGCTTGTAGGTTCTCTAACCTTCCATTGTAACACCTTTCTGTTTGTCACTGAATAGTCTGTTTTCTGTGATTACTACCCAGATGGGCCTGGTATCAAAGCCCCCGAAGGGGCTGGTGGCACATTTGGGCTGCAGTGGCCTCTTGTCAATCCTCAGTCTGCCTTCTGAGCACAATAGCAGAGCTGATGGGCTTTGTCGCTGCAGGCCCGCGGCGGCCAGAGCAGGGGAAGCGGCATCTTTCTCCATAACTGGCTGCATTTGCATTGGGGGTGGGCAGGGTGGGGGAGAAAAGCCAGCTTTACAAGTTGAAGACCTTCTGCCCTTCTCAAAGCAGAAAAGAGGTCATGTCAAATGGCATCTTGTCTTCACAGACCGGCTGATGGGTCCCCAGGGTCCTCTTGGAGGCATTCGTTAAATAGCAGAAAGCTCTGCTGCTAAGGCAGAGAAAAGCAGAACCTGGAAGTGCTGGGGAGACGGAGATGCACTCACTCACCAGCCAGTTCACAGGGGAGATCTGGAGGGAGCGAGGGCACTTGTGTAACTTGGTCGGGGACTCATTTCTAACTTGTCCCATTTTATGGTTTGGGGACAACGTTGCCACTGTATATTTTGAAGGAAGTATATAGGAAAGCATCTTTTACATATAATTTTTCCCAATTCTAGCCCAGCATGTATAAAAGGTGTCTAATATAACTAAGAAGTTATATTATTCCTGATTTATAAATCCATCAAGTTACAAAATAGGGCTGATTGCTCTTTCTGCATTGCCCACTTAGTCTCAGAAGTCTCCCAGTTTCTTTCTTTAGGCCAGAGGCCATGATTCTCACCTAACCTGATAATAAAGAATAATAAGCAACATGCTTGTGCATATTATTCCCTTTCACTTGCTTCCCATTCATTTTTTGTTCTCCTCCTAAAGCTCAAAGGTGGGTAGGTTCTAGAACCACTCATTCATACCACACTTAAGCAGCCTGTCCACCCACTGCCACAGACAAGTTGTCATTATTAAGTGTGGAGCTCAGTCCAGCAAAAGGAAGCAGATTCCCTTATTTTTATTGCCCATGGACCCATTGGAGACAAAAGAGTGAGGTTCTCATATTATTCCCACTGCAGTTATTGAGCCCTGGAGAGAGAAGGGTTTGGGGAGGAGGGGTTAGAAGTGGACAGGTTTCGAGGATGTTAGCTTCTTGGAGTCTTCTAAATCCCTAGGAGCCTCAATGGGACACAACAAAGACCCTCCCCCCCCCCACACACACACACACACCTTTACCTTGGGAGGTTGCTTGGAAATAAAAGAGCCAATGACTGCAAAGACTTGAAATTATTCCATAATGTAAATGGTTCCTGCGTCACTGCTGAAGTTCACAGATTTGCATTTAGAACTGTATTTCTCATCTCGGAATAGAAGACTTTCCCATCCTTTCTGAAGTGTATGCAGCCTCCAGGAGCAGACAGATGAGGATGGTTCCCTTTTTACTCCCTTTCCCCCTCCCTCCCTCCCTTCCTGAAATCTCTCCACTCCTAAGAGAGAACCTTTGACTTGGTGACGATGTTAAAAGGAAGTTGAATCGACGATGAATATAATATAATATTATAATATTAATTAGGAGTTTACGTGAGCAAATATCAATTCCGGTCAGTTGGCACCAAACTGGAAATGGTTAGGAACCAGGAATAGACTTATAGAAAAGTGCAGAAGCAAAGAAAGTATTATCAGCATTGAGGTTCTTGAGTTCCCCAAGATAGAAATCAAGAGGAAACCCCAGAGAAATATCCAGACGGATTTTATTAAGCTTGTGTTCGAGTACAAGAGAGGCAGCACCGAGGAAAGGAAGGGCCTCTGAACCGGCTCCAGGGCCTACTTTGCTTGGCTGTTTTACAAGCTGGGGACAAAGTGGGCTTGCGTCTAAAGGCAGGCTGTTTTTAAAAGGTGGGCTTGCGGAATTTTCCATTTCAGAGTCAGGTGACTTCCTTTTCCAGCTGTGTTGCCTGGTAACTACTTCTCACCTCTGTGTGGGCAAGATGGCGGTGTGCTTACTATCACCAGCCCAGGAGGGTCCAATGCCATCAAACCTTGATAACTACGTGTTGGGGTCAGTAGTTTTCAACATCTGCAAGGAAGCAGGCAGTTAGCAGGGAGATAAAATCAGCCACCTCAGTGTTTTGAGTAGGGAGTGGAAGGGTGGTGACGTCTTGCAGCCAGCTTATCTGGCTTTCTTTCTGGCCACCTGGTCTTCACTGGTTTCCTGGCCACTTGGAGTTTTTCCATTCCCAGGCCCAGGTCCCTCTGCTGTCTCATAAGGAGATTATTTGACTGACTATAGCTTAAAGACCAGTTGGCTCTTTTGATTTTGTAGCTTGAGGCATGCACACAGCAGAGGACATTAGCAGCTAACTTCACCTTGGCCAAGTCGGGGAATGCCAACTTATAAAGGAAGGAAGAAAGAAGGGCATACATGGTGGAGACAGTGGCTGGATAGCGCAGGAGAGGTTTGGGAGTGGGGAATAAGTGGAGGTAGAGGAGAAGAGGGAATAGAGTTGACCCTTGAACAACACAGGTTTGAACTGTAGGTGTCCACTTACATGTGAACTTTATTCAATAAAAACCTGTACTTTTTTTTTTTTAATCCTCACCCAAAGATATATTTTACTGATTTTAGAGAGAGGGGGAGAAAGAGAAACATCAGTGTGTGGAGAAACATCGATCCATTGCTCCCCGTACACACCCCATTGGGTCACAACATGAGGAACTATTGTGATACCATATGTGATCTATTACAAATACCATAAATACTATATGTAAAACCCACAGCCTAGGCCTGTGCCCTGACCGGGAATCAAACCGGCAGCCTTTCGGTGCATAGGACAACTCTCCAACCAACTGAGCCACACTAGCCAGGGCACCTGTACTATTTTTGATCCGTACTTGGGAGTCATGGGTGGAGAGGGCTGACTGTGCATTGTCCTGCACCATTCTATAGGGAACTTGTGCATCCTTGGGTTTTGGTGTCTGCGTGGGTCCTGGAACCAGTCCCCCACAGATACCTAGGGACAGCTAAGCTTCTGGGGAGTCAAAAGTGATACGCAGATTTTTCCTGCGCAGGGAGTGGGCACCCCTAACCTCTGCATTGTTCAGGGGTCACCTGTAGTAGGAGATAAAGCTGGAGAGCTTCTAGAAGCCCAGGTCATGCAGGACATGCACAGCTGCATCCACGGTCTTTCAGTGCCATGAGGAGCCTTTGAAAACTTCCTAGGGGGGACCTGAATCTTCAGTTTGGGGAACTAGTGGCACTGAGGAGGTTGGGGTGAAGGGGTGAGAACCCAGAATCAGTGTCTTAGCCCAGGGCCTTTAGGAAGCAGGCCCCGGGGCAAAGAGTCAAACATGACTGGTTATTAGGGCAGGAGGTGCGAGGCCAGGCAGTAAGGCTGAAGGAAAAGGGGAGGGACCAGGAGAAGTGCAAGATAA
>NW_006293789.1:575859-580831 GCF_000327345.1 Myotis davidii | reverse complement strand
GAAGAGCGTGTGACCATGCTGGGCCTGCTCACAGGAGCCCCACGGACACAGCGTGGGCACCGGGCCCTCTGGACCCCCTGGCAGGTTGCGAGAGGACCCTCCCTTAGCACACCTGGGCTGTAGCAGAGAGTAAAGTGGGCACTCATTTCCCTGCTCCTTCCTGTTTCTTGCTTCTCATTGGCGCTGGTTCACCTCAGAAAGATCAGAGCCCCTGTACTTCTGGGGTTTCTGGGGTGCTCTTTAGGAATGGGGACCCCATTTCCCCATCCCATGGAGTAGCTTCTTCCCAGCCTGCAGTGGGGGCAGCCCGGCTTGTGTGACACCATGTGAGAAGGAGAAGGAAGAGCAGGCAGTCGGGGAATGAGACGGTTCAGACATTGTGCTACCGTTCAGACAAGGAGCTCTGCTCGGAGATATGACAGCTGTTCAAGCAGAACAGGCCAGGACAGACTCCCAAAGTGAATGAAGGAGGCTGGTTTAGAGAAAGATTTACAAGATCTGCACTCACTGGAGTGGACAGGCCAAACCCCGTCTTTTAAATAGTTACTAGTACATCACAGCAGTAGATCGTAAAGAGCTTCCGTGGCTAGGTTGGGGCAAGGCACACTCGATGGCGCTGTGTTTCTTCAAACATGATTCGTCCTTATGTGTTTGTAAAACCAGGGGGGGACCAGCTTCTGTATGTGTGTGGGGGGGACGGGGGGCGGGGGGGGACAGTGGATGTGGAAGCTACTACTTTAAAAATGATTTAAAGTTTACGATGATCAGAATGAAGGATTAGACTAAAGAATTTGATCACAAGTGTCAGGACTCTTCCTGCCAAAATGACAAAACCCAGTTTTACTAGCAGGGGCCTGAGTGGGGTGAGCGGCCTCTGAGCTGCCTCTGAGGGGAGAACAGGAGCGCAGCGGGATTGAGGAGTGACCGGAACTGTGGACCAAGGCCTGCCAGGACGCGAGCTTCCTCACCTTTGGCCTTGTCTGTGTAAGGCAGTGGTTCTCAACCTTCTGGCCCTTTAAATACAGTTCCTCATGTTGTGACCCAACCATAAAACTATTTTCGTTGCTACTTCATAACTGTAATGTTGCTATTGTTATGAATCGTAATGTAAATGTCTGATATGCAGGATGGTCTTAGGCGACCCCTGAGAAAGGGTGGTTCGACTGCCAAAGGGGTCGCGACCCACAGGTTGAGAACCGCTGGTGTAAGGACTTCCGTTTTCTTTGACTGTAGCCCACCCCACACAGCAGGACCCAGCGGGTTCATTCAGCAGCCTGGTTTAGAGCTCACTGCTTTGTCCCTGCGGAAGGATTGCTCTTCCACACCCATCCAGCACTTCCTGGAGAGGCTGCCCACCGGCTTAGCACACACCAGGTGCTCTCCACGGACCAACCAACTCTGGGCAGGGCTGCAGACTTAGTATCATTTTTAAATGACAGTTCACAAGGTGCCATGTGGAGGAGGGGAAATGTGGGTCTAGGATGTGTGTGTCTGCAGTGGGGAGCAGGGTGGTTGCTGGGGAGAAAACTGCATAGTATCCACTGCAACCAAAAGCTCAGAATACTGCCATGTGCCAAAAATCATTCCTGCACCCCTAACTCCCCAGCAAGAGCGAAGGGCTCCCAATCCTCCGGTTCTGCCCTTTCCCTTCCTGCCACTGCAGAATCGCATGCTTGTTGTGTTGGATGGAATCGTTTTTTCCAGAAGCTCTCTGTTCAGGCTCTGAAAAATCTCACTACCAGCTCCGCAGACGGCCCTGCCCGCAGCTGTATCCCAGCAGCTGAGATTCCCTGCGAACCCCACTATCTTTCCCTCGCAGCTAGGTGGACTCCAGTTTTAATCTGTTCGGTCGGTTGTTTTTGATGGGAATTTAAATTGAACAGGAGACTGAGAGCATGATGGGGCTGCTAGCTGCTGAGCTGGAACCTTCTGGAGCCATTTCTCACGGCCCGAGACGGGGGTGGCGTGCTGAGCTGTCATACGCAGTGCCAGGCCCCTGTGTCTCAGCAAATTTGTAGGTAATCTTCCTTGACCTTGGTCTTTTACGTCAGGGCGGGAAGGCTTTCTAGTCTTAGATCAACAGGACACCTGCTTCCTAAGGGAGGGGAGGGGTGTGCTGCCCTCGGCCTGGACCCGCACCTTCCACTTTTGGCCTTCCCATGGGAAGGGCAGGCAGGGCCATGCTTAATAAGAAACCTGAGCACTCATTTTTTAAACACAAAAGATAGCAGTATCCCTTAAAGAGAGACGCGAGGGGACCCTCGAACGTCTCCGTGGCAGGAGCTGAGCCTGCCATGTGGTGGCAAAGGTGGAGGCTTTGACGTGATACATATTACTTTCTGTTCTTGATTGCATATCTTTTTTTATTGTTCTCTCTTGTTGTGAAATGTATTAACTATAGCAAAAATACCCTCCACCCAGATTTGCAGATGTTCATATTTTTGCAGTATTTTTCTTTAACAGAGAAGTGTGATGTATTACAAATACCATTAAAGCTCCGTCTACCTCCCCAAACCCTCCCTCCCTCCCTCCTCAGTAATTACTATCCAATGTTGGGAATCTGTCATCCCCATGCCTGGTTTTGTAATGTCTATATGTAAAAATATTGTCCATATACACTACATTGAATAGTATTGCTTGGCATTTAGCCATACAAATACTTTTGCAGTCAGTCCCAGTGCTGTTGCTTACTTGTAGGAACCATGGACGAGTTGTGCCACCTTGAGCCACCCAGAGATGTGTTAAGATGCTGGGTGTATAAATCTTGACACAGTCCAGGTGAGCGAGGATCAAGAACTAAAGAGAAGGAGACAACCTTGATAGTATGGCCGCAACATCAGCAGTGCTTGGTGGCTGATTTGATGTATGGAATGACAGGTGACTCTCGTGCCATGCAGGTATCTGCCTGGGAGAATACTGTCAGGCTGAGACCGGGAGAGTGGTAGGCAGTGATGTCGCCCTGGGACAGTGGCTGTGATAGAGTCCCTTTTCCATCTGTGGGGTTGGGCACTTCCAACCCACTCCTGGGTGCTCCCCATGTCCTTGGAATGAGGACCAGAGGCAGCTGGGTTTGGGGACCTGAAGTTCAGGCAGCCATTCTGAGCTGGTGGTTCCTTTAGCCTCCAGTGAACGTGAACATTGCAGGGTGGGCGGGGGAGTGGGTGGCGGGGGTAGGCGGGGGGGTGGAGGGGGTTCGGGGTGGTGGAGAGGGTTGCTCAGTGTGGATGGCTCCCACATCACCTTTACCTGGAATCCATAACATGGTTCACGCTTGCCACTTTTTACAGAACTCTGATAGGTGGCAACAGGAGATCTGGTGGGATCACCCAGTGGCCAATCAATTTCAAATATTAGAGTTATGTTTGAAACATCTTTTACTTTCTGATAACCTATGTGACTTCCTTGATCATGCCTTAGTGTTAATAAGCTCGTAAACTTTATTAGCTCCTGCATTGCTTCTTGTATTTGCCTGAACTTGTCCCCTTGTTGCACTTCAAGGAGCCCTGGGGTTGCTGGCATACCTGGTGTCCTTGCAGTCCCTTCCCCGCCTTCCCAGGTTTGTTTTGTTGTTCTCTCTTATCTTAGAATCCTAGTCTTCCGTCTGTCTGCAGCGAGTGTTTCTCCCCAGGACAGGAGCCGGGGGACCACTCACGTGCTCCTTGTCACTCACTGCCGACCTGGGTCAGGGCCTTTGCTTCACCTTCACTAGTTAGCAGCTGGTTTTGACGTGGAAATGTCTCCTTTTGCCTGAAGGAAAGGTGCCTGCCCCTGCCCCTACCCCTACCCCTACCTTGACCCCTACCCAGTAAAATGGCCTGGCAGGCCTCCTTCTGGATGATAGGAATGGACCCAGTAGTGTGGGATGGGGAGGTTGTCACTGTAAAGGTCCAGAAAGACCTGGGAAATTGAGGGCAGGGAGCCACTGTGGGTGGGACGGAACCCAGCTCTGGGTTTTCTCTCT
The DNA here is from genome assembly GCF_000327345.1 of Myotis davidii. Lineage (NCBI taxonomy): Eukaryota > Metazoa > Chordata > Mammalia > Chiroptera > Vespertilionidae > Myotis > Myotis davidii. Next base: position 576,870 of record NW_006293789.1, on the reverse strand, counting down.
CCTGTCTGCTTTCTTTCCTCTCTCCTCTCTCTCTTCATCACCCATCTTCCTCCTTTCTGTTTTCCTCTTCCTCTTCTTCCTCCTCCTTCCCCCTCCTCCTCTGCCCAGCCCGCCCCTGCCTCTCTTTATCACTGTTGCTGGGTGATATCTAAGTCTCGGTCACTGTCTTTCTCTCTCTTTCCTCTGTTCTCTCAGCTCTTCCCCCCAAAACTGGCAGCTGGCCTATAACTGTATCTGAACTTAACCTCTGGTCTATAGTTGCCCCGACTCCAACACCAAATAACCTTCTTGCTCGAAAGCCCAGGGCCATCTGGCGGTAATCTCTCTGTGAACAGGATTCACTCCCGAGAGAGAGCCGTTGGCTCAGCTCCTCTTCCTGAGCTGGACACACTGTCCCGGCTGCTGGCCAGCGAGGAATGGGGCCCCCCCCCTCCCTGGGCCAGTCAGCAGTGGCAGGGGTGAGGGTGGAGATGGAGTCCCTCAGAAGGGGTTTGTGAGGGTACCACTAGCCCAAGAACTATGTCAGAGGACCCCTCCAATGAACTTACGTTACACCAGAGTGGTGACCCTAAATTTGGCTCAAGCTCTGGATGGGAAGTCACTATTTATAAACTTTTTGCTGTCACTTCTGCACTAATTCAAGGACATACATCTCTGAAGTAATGGATTTACCATCTCCCAGCCACACCAAACGCACATGAAATTAAGCTTTCAGTCAAAGTGTTCGTTGTATTCACACGTGAGGGTGCAGAGATGGGCTTGGCTGACTCCGAACAGTCCGCCTGGAGAACATGACCTGTGCTTTTCGGTCATGAAGACTTTAATAGTGATTTGAAACATGTACCCCCAAAGTTGAGAGTCCTTTGTAATAATTGTCACCAGGACAGTGAATGGCAGAGGGCAGACCCTGCACCCCGCTCCTGGGTGCTCCCCATGTCCTTGGAATGAGGACCCAACCTCCGGGGCCCGCGGAGAAGTGTTCGCCCGTCCTCTGCGCTCTGCATGCTGCAC
>NW_006293789.1:564985-565706 GCF_000327345.1 Myotis davidii | reverse complement strand
AATCCTCCTTCTACCTCCCCAAACCCTCCCTCCCTCCCTCCTCAGTAATTACTATCCAATGTTGGGAATCTGTCATCCCCATGCCTGGTTTTGTAATGTCTATATGTAAAAATATTGTCCATATACACTACATTGAATAGTATTGCTTGGCATTTAGCCATACAAATACTTTTGCAGTCAGTCCCAGTGCTGTTGCTTACTTGTAGGAACCATGGACGAGTTGTGCCACCTTGAGCCACCCAGAGATGTGTTAAGATGCTGGGTGTATAAATCTTGACACAGTCCAGGTGAGCGAGGATCAAGAACTAAAGAGAAGGAGACAACCTTGATAGTATGGCCGCAACATCAGCAGTGCTTGGTGGCTGATTTGATGTATGGAATGACAGGTGACTCTCGTGCCATGCAGGTATCTGCCTGGGAGAATACTGTCAGGCTGAGACCGGGAGAGTGGTAGGCAGTGATGTCGCCCTGGGACAGTGGCTGTGATAGAGTCCCTTTTCCATCTGTGGGGTTGGGCACTTCCAACCCACTCCTGGGTGCTCCCCATGTCCTTGGAATGAGGACCAGAGGCAGCTGGGTTTGGGGACCTGAAGTTCAGGCAGCCATTCTGAGCTGGTGGTTCCTTTAGCCTCCAGTGAACGTGAACATTGCAGGGTGGGCGGGGGAGTGGGTGGCGGGGGTAGGCGGGGGGGTGGAGGGGGTTGCTCAGTGTGGATGGGTC
>NW_006293789.1:524377-563528 GCF_000327345.1 Myotis davidii | reverse complement strand
CCCAGCCCGCCCCTGCCTCTCTTTATCACTGTTGCTGGGTGATATCTAAGTCTCGGTCACTGTCTTTCTCTCTCTTTCCTCTGTTCTCTCAGCTCTTCCCCCCAAAACTGGCAGCTGGCCTATAACTGTATCTGAACTTAACCTCTGGTCTATAGTTGCCCCGACTCCAACACCAAATAACCTTCTTGCTCGAAAGCCCAGGGCCATCTGGCGGTAATCTCTCTGTGAACAGGATTCACTCCCGAGAGAGAGCCGTTGGCTCAGCTCCTCTTCCTGAGCTGGACACACTGTCCCGGCTGCTGGCCAGCGAGGAATGGGGCCCCCCCCCTCCCTGGGCCAGTCAGCAGTGGCAGGGGTGAGGGTGGAGATGGAGTCCCTCAGAAGGGGTTTGTGAGGGTACCACTAGCCCAAGAACTATGTCAGAGGACCCCTCCAATGAACTTACGTTACACCAGAGTGGTGACCCTAAATTTGGCTCAAGCTCTGGATGGGAAGTCACTATTTATAAACTTTTTGCTGTCACTTCTGCACTAATTCAAGGACATACATCTCTGAAGTAATGGATTTACCATCTCCCAGCCACACCAAACGCACATGAAATTAAGCTTTCAGTCAAAGTGTTCGTTGTATTCACACGTGAGGGTGCAGAGATGGGCTTGGCTGACTCCGAACAGTCCGCCTGGAGAACATGACCTGTGCTTTTCGGTCATGAAGACTTTAATAGTGATTTGAAACATGTACCCCCAAAGTTGAGAGTCCTTTGTAATAATTGTCACCAGGACAGTGAATGGCAGAGGGCAGACCCTGCACCCCGCTCCTGGGTGCTCCCCATGTCCTTGGAATGAGGACCCAACCTCCGGGGCCCGCGGAGAAGTGTTCGCCCGTCCTCTGCGCTCTGCATGCTGCGCTCCGATTCACACACCTATGTTCCCTGCCACCCTAAGTCACAAAACTGGCAATGACTGCATTTTCCTGGAGTGTCTGAGGACAGGCTCAGACACGGAAACCGTGTCCCACTCTCATACAACTGGAAAGCATTACAGAGCCGAATCTTTCAAATTACAAAAAAAAAAGCAGCCCACAAAACCAGCTTATGCAACTTAGTCCCACAGAAACTCGCGGAGGAGGGAAGTGTGCTTGCTTCTGCTTTGCAGGTGGTTTTGATTCTGACAACGCGCCTCAAAATTCAGTCCAGGAAAGAGGTTTTGTTTTGCTGCTAATAAAAGTAAAACTACTCTCAGATGTTTAGGGCTCATCAGGGTTTACATTTAGTCTGTATTTCACTTTTGCCTACCTGGATAGTCTTCTCTCTCCAGCTGCCAAGTCAATCACCATGGATTCTGGGAAGCTCTCTCCTCATGATGCAAATTAGGTGGGATCCTGTTCCGACAAGATGAGTTAATCATCACTAGAGATATTGGCAGGAGCTGGGGATTGTTTGTGCTCCTCGGGGACAGCTTAGTGTCTCCGGATAAATAAATATTCAAGTCCAACCTTGCCTTCCCCAATCTCCTCGCCCATAGGCAGACCCGCCAGAAGCAAAGTGTTGGGTCTCTTGGTAATTTACCAAGCAAGGATGATACCCCCAAACTTTTGGCCTTGAGCTAGCATTGGTATTCAATAATAGGTCGCTATATAATACTTTCTTCTTGCAAAATTGTACAGTTTGTCATATGACCATTTTTACCCTCAAAATCCAGTCAGATTACTTTTGAAAGAAATTTTAGAAGTTGGACTGCAATGTTTCTGCAGCGTTTGTGTTAGGAACTCCCATGCCTGTGGCCCCAGCTTTGAGGCAGGTGCTTTAAGGATGGAAAGACATGAGGAATGCCTTTCTCTTGTGTCCCCTCTACAGAATAAGAAGATCTACCTGGACATTATTCACACATACATGGAAGTGCATGCTACCGTTTATGGCTCCAGCACGAAGAATATTCCCAGTTATGTGAAAAACCATGGTATCCTCAGTGGGCGGGACCTGCAATTTCTTCTCCGAGAAACCAAGGTGAGTTTTTGGTGGTTTGGTAAAAATACATCAGCGATGTTTTCAGATTTGTTTCTGCTGGCGTCGAAAATAGGATCGGAATCTCTCTCATGCTTTCTTTTCAAAACTACAGTAGTTCTTTAGGTTATTTCTGGGCAGTGAAAAGTCAGCGAATTGTGAAAGGAGGTTGCCACAGTGTAAAACTTGCTCACTGAGGACCTGCTCTGGACCAGGTATCCCGTGAGGGGCCAGGGTCAGGGGCCAGACTTTTAGATGGGGCAGTGGCCTTCCCAACAAGCCTGGCTGCTTAACTGCCCCACCTTCCCAACACCACTGTTCACGGAATTGGTCCCCCAGCCAGCTTTTGCTCTCATGTCCTCACTTGGGTTGCATGCTGAAGGAGTTCAGACAAGGGAAATACCCCTTCAGGCTCAAGGAGTGGGGAAGGCGTCCTGAGAGATGTAAGAGATGAGAAACAGAGGGGTGTGGGTGCTCCTGGCCTGGGAACAGACAGCAGTGAGAGCCAGGTGCTGGAGTGGAGATAACACATTCAGGTGAGAGTGGAATCCAACCCGGCTAGTCTAACCAGTGTTGGGAAGTAGTAGAAGATGAACTCTGATAAGGGGCAAAGTGGCTGGTTGTCAGGGACAGAGACAGGGTTCACACCACATGGTGCAGGGAGCCGGGAGCCCTGGATGGATGATGAATATATTGTTTTAACAATGTGGGAGGTCTCTCGCAGTGTCTGAGGTACCAAATGAAATCAAGGGACTTACAAATAGACCAGAGTTTGGTTTCGAAGGGTTGGTAGTGTATTAGGTAAGCTCTCACGTTTATTGTTAAGCTTTTTTGTGTGAATATTACAGATACTGACTGAGCAGTTCTGTGGGCCAGGCACTGTGCAAGGGGTACAGGGTGAGGGAAACAAGCAGACCCTTGCTCAGTGTTTCCTAAAGGAGGAGCGGCTCATTCTCATAGTGAATTTTTTGGCTCTGACCCTGACGGAATATGTTTTCATCTTCAAGGTAGGGGAGGGAGGCTGAGTGGATGAACCTCTGTGGCCTAATAGGGTTTTATACTCACTGTGGGATACTTTCATTTTGGAAAGTATTTTCACATGTGCTGTCCTGTGTAATCCTCACAACTGCCCCCAGAGGTAGGCAGGGCAGGTACTATTGTTAACTTTATTCTCAACAGGAGGAAGCAGTCCAGAGAGCTGGGCTTGCCCACAGTCCCTGAGGTCTCTGGAAGGTGGCTGTAAAGGGTGACTTTTTTATTGTAAATTAAAGCTCTGCTGGCCTTTGACACACCATCCTCAGGAATAAGCACTCACACATTTAATGGATGCTCTCCAGACAGAGAACTGCCTGTTTCTGCATATGTAAATGCATCTGACCATCTCTACCTCCAAGCCATTGTGCAATGCCGTGCATGACTAAACTAGCTTGTTAGGTCATTTATGTCCTTGGCTGAAGGTGTGGTTGTCTTAATGGGGACTTTCTTTCCTTATAAGGTCACCTTAGTCCGCAGCCCAGCAGCCAGGAAGGCACTGTGTCCCCAGCTCACACTGTGTGCTTCCCATTCACCTTCTGTCCCGGGCGGTGTCTTAGAATCATTAGAATATGTGGGTCCTTTGTTGGCAATGCTGTTTTGCCATTTGCCTCATTTTACTTTTCCCTTCGTAGATCATGGGAAGAGCTCAGGCTCCTTTCAAATGACCTTTGGCAGCACTGGTTTTCAGCAGTGTGGCGTTGGCGTCTCATACATGTCCCTAATCCAGCCTCGTGAATGTCTTACTCTGCCCTGCAAATTTCAAAGGAGCTCTTGTTACCTACCCTCCATTTACCTGTTCGGAAATGAGAAACAAGCTGGGGCGGAGGCCCCCTCTGTGCAGGGAAGGGAAGGGCTGAGGTCTGGAAGTCCCGGGCCACCAGCGATTGCCTGCCAACAAAGGGTTGCAGCTTCAATGTGGAGTGTGAGGGTGTATATTTATCCTTGAAAAATTGTTCCCTGAGAGGATGTCACTGGTCCCATTTTGTACTGCCTGTTCAGCTATCTAGAATATACTAAAGTATTTCGAGTAGAATTATGGCTAAAACAGTGGCAAATATGATGGAAATGAGGCAGTGTACTGCCAAGACCCCCCGCCCCAACCCCTTACTCCAGAACACGGCAGCAGGCACTGAAATGAATGAACCTTGAGCTCTGAAATAATGACACTGAAGATCAGTCAGGCTTTGCATATATAACCCTCTCTGCCTCGTACTCCTTTCTGTGTGTCTCTGAGCAATTTAAAGGCAATTTATTACAACCCGCATGGAAGCGAGACTGGAGATGCAGAGGACAAAAGCATGCGGGATGAGTGGCTGTTAGGTTCCTTTGCAGGAGAGAGGAGCGAGCCTGGCGCTCCTCGAAGTTTAGAGACAGACCGAAATGATTGATGCCTAACCAGCTTCTGACTCATTCTTTTTCTTTATGAGCCATCTTCGAATCTGCACCAAGCTCAGGAAACTGTCTGCTCAGCGGAATTTGGTCCTGGCCTGCCATTAGGGCCAGGTGTCATTAGCAGGCGCCAGCTGCAGGGCGCCCGCAAAGACGGGAGGAATTCAGTAGCACCGACATCAGGCTGAGAGAGCTGGGAAGTCCTGGACTTCTCATAGGCATATACATTTGGAGGGAGTCATTGTTTATCAGAGGAGCAGACAAGTCATGGGTCCTGCGGACTCCAGGAGTGCAGGTTAAGCCAGAAAATCCACACATTTTCACTTTGGTTTAAGTCCCCATCTCTTTTCATGTGATTTCTTCCTTTCCTTCCTAATTTTAACCTCTTCGTGCCCACTCCCCCTGGTCTCCCCATGGAAGCTCCTTGCAGAATGGGTGTTTCTCGTCCTACACTGGATGGAGGAGCATTTAGAGGGAGCCAGAACACGTATCTCCCTTTCTTTTCTTTTTTTCTTTGTTTTAAATTATATTTTATTTTTATTGACATTATTACAGATGTCTCCCCCCCCCTTTGCCCACCTCCACCCAGAACCCACCCTTCCCTCCCTCTGACCCTAACCACACGGTTGTCTGTGTCTGTGGGTTATGCTTATATGTTCTTTGGCTAATCCCTTTGCCTCCTTTCATTCTATCCACCCCACCTTCTCCCCTCTGACTTCTGTCAGTTTGTTCCATCTGTACGTTCCTCTGTTTTTGTTTGTCAGTTTATTTTGTTCATTAGATTCCACATGTAAGTGAGATCATGTGGTATCTATTGTTCTCTGCCTGGCTTATTTCACTTAGCATAATATTCTCCAGGTCCATCCAAGCTCAAGTACCTCTGTTTCTACAGCAAAAATTTGAGAACAAATTCTGGCTATGGGAAACCAGGTAGAAGCCACTGCTACTCACGCTGTTGCTGCACCTCCTCTCCCTCCAAATCTCTGCTCATTCCCCTCTAACCCCGGTGGGCCACAGTTTCCGTGTCCTCACCATGTCACCTGACAGCTTACCTGCGGGGCTCACCTAGAAGCTTGGGCAAGGTTGGAAGATGCTGTCCCTCTCCCATCCCATCCTCCTGTCTGACACGCCCCCTGGCCACCAATCAACCATGGCTCTCCCCTCGAGCTGGAGTCCTCTGAGCTGGTACCATTGGAACGCGTCTTCATATGCCTTTCTCAGAAACCCCGGGCTGAGACAGCCACCGCTGAGGAACCCAACCCCTGTGGCTCATGTGGCAGAGGGCTTTGCTTGTTCTGTTTGCAGGTAGTTCTCATGCCTAGAATAGGGCCTGGCTTGTAGAGGGCCTTCAGAACATTAAGAATGAAGGAAGAAGTCAACATGAAATCTGTTTGCCATCTGGGATCTTGTGGTCATGCCCTCTGGGAGTGACTTCTTGCTTTTCTCATGAACCACTCACCTGGGTCTCCAGGATCTCCCCAGCAAGGGGCACTTTCCTTCTGATGCCCTGACCTGCCCCTCGTGGCCCTGGGAGAGCTCCCCCAAGCTTACTTACTAACGGAGCCATCCGCCCTCCAGTTCTATTTCAGATGCGGACACACTCGCCCTAAAGCAAGCAGTTTTCATCTTAGTGACCAGCACCTAAGCTATTCTTGTTCCAACTCGATGGAAAAAAGTTGCACACATATATTCCTCTCTTTCTCCCCTCCCACATATGTGTGTAGAATGAAGAGTGTGTAGAGATATGATTCAGTGACCTCTCTGACTTCCAGAACAAAAGCATATCCCCACATCCAAATACACATGAGTCATCCAGCATCTCCTCGCAGACACACTTGATTGCTGGAAAAAGCTAACCTGTTAGTATGTATTCCTTTGCTCATTTCTCTGCCAAATGAATACTAAGAACTGGATATGTTCCAGGAATTACTTTAGGCACTTTTGACACAGAGATGACTAAGGCCATTTTGCCCACAACAAATATACAGGTGTTGGGGAGGAGACACACAGGGAACTATAAAAGGTGAAAAAGTACACAGGTAGGAGTAGAAATAATATAAAATAGTGATACCACAATAAACCTTCCTGTGGCGCTGTGAGCAGGGTCAGCCAATCAGTTTTGTAAAGTGTTGCCCTGTGACTGGTGAAGCCGATGAAACACGGGGTGAGGCTGCTGTAGAGGACAGAGTCCATCTCAGTCGCTTTCACGCACTCAGCATATTCATGTCATCACAGTGCCCACGACGGCAGGGTTTTACTACAATAGCAGCCATTTTCTCTAACCCTTACCTGTGCTAAGCTGTTCCGGGACTCATCTCTTTGTCTCAAGAGTCCTCTGATCTGGGTACCACTGGAGCCCATCCTCATGTGCTGGCGACACGGCTGTTGGGCGCCTCGCTTTCGGGAGCTGAGGGGTCCGTCTGGTCTGGGATTCGGGTGAGGCGGGCTGGTCAGGGGCTGTTCCTCCGAGGAGTGATACCTGAGCTGCCTTTTGCGGGGAAACCTGTCATGCTGGCAAGGTGGAGATGGTCAGCATCTCAGTTTTAAATTAATCCAGATAGCCTCTTACTCCACCATCTCCATCTACGATGCAAACCGATTCCATTTGATTCTGTACTGAACCTTCCAGATGCCTGAGCGCAGGGAGTTTGAGTTCTGATGCTTGTGTTTCGCTTTGTTTCTGAAAGGCCACTTAGGTAACTCGGCAGACTTTGGGAGTCGACTCAGTAAGCTGGTCTCCAGGAAGTAGTCTTGGGTTTAGCAGGTCTATGGGCCCTAAACCATGCTTGTCTTTGTCTCCTGGCCCCTCCAAAGAGAATTTTCCGGTAGTGTCTGTCAGGGGCTTGGAGTAGCCATAAGAGGGTGTAGCCAAACCCATATGGGTGAGAATTTGGCTGCTATTGTCTCTCCGCGGCATTGGGTGCCAAAGGGAAGACACATGGCCAAAGAAGGGACCCCCGCAGGCTACTTGAAATTGCCTCGATACCTAGCCATTGTATGAATTCGTTTTAAAGTTATAAAAGGGATACCAAAAATATCTTGATTCCCCATCATTATATGAAGAATACACAAGGCTTAGCGATAGCATGTGACTCACGGGACTGGCCTTTCCATGGAGCAGTCACTGTAAACCATGTCCTCTCTCTTTCTATGGATGTCCCTCCCCTTTTTTTAGTCCAGGTGCTTTATGAAACACCTGGACTCAATACACATGCAGGTGCTGAATATTTTATAAAACCCCCAACCAAAACTCCTACACACCTTAACTCCAGCTAAGCAGTAAAAGGTCGTGGATATGCCGCTGCATGAAGTTGAACCTGGATTTGAACTTGGACTACTGTTTAGTAAGCACTTACTAAGTGCCAGGCTTTAGAATATATCCTTCCCTTGAAATATCTCATTTAATCCTCACAGAAGCCCCATGAAATATAGTTCTATTTTTCCCACTTATCACATGCAAAGACAGGTTTAGAGAGCTGGTGTTACCTTGACCAACGACCCCTAGCTAGAGAGAATCGATGATGAAGATGGGCCTTTAGAATCCATGAGAAGAGGCATGTAACCATTTCCTACAGTTACAGAACCTGGGATATGATGGAGTTAAGACGTGAACCCTGGTCTCCCGGGTCCCAGAGCCTGTGCTGCTAACCACCGCATTGTCCTGATCACTTTGTGCCAGTAATTAATTTAATGGATAAGCTGAGGATCATTCACTGCTCAGACCAACCAATCTGAACCCATTAATTCACCCTGTACACATTCCTCCTGAGCCACCTACCAACTTGCCGAATTAAAACTAATCTGAAAAGTGTATGTTGATTGTATGTTTCTTATTTTGTATCACCTTGGATATTCCTCGTCAAAAGTGACTGGAAGCTGACCAGGCCCATGGGGTCTTTCTGGGAAACGACCGTGGTCCAGGATGGAGGGATTCTTTGTGAAGGACTCCCCTGAGGAGGTGGGAACAGTTCCGTGTCTCCTTTCACACAGAGCGAGCATCTGAGTGGCTTCCCTGAAACTCTGTGAATGCACAGGAGTGCCCTAGTCTTGTGCCATGAATAAGACATATGGCGCATCATCTGTTCCTCTTGCTTAATATTAGTTGGGAAGTTTAACTTTAGAGCATGTAATCCCTCTGTTCGGAAATGCTCACTGATGGAGCCAGAGTTGCAGCCCTGGAGCTGTTCTGTCATCTGGAATATCCTCCTTAGATTCCGGGCTTCTGTCGGCCAGATGAAGGGCACATAAAATACCCAGTTTCCTCCTGAACCTTGAAGCCTCTGCACTTGAGTGCCTTCTTATAGTGTGTCTCCTGCCCCCGTGCGAAAGAGGCAGGTCCAGGTGAAGGTAATTCAGCGTGGTTAAGGTACCAGTGTATGTGTGACAAAGCTGTACACAGCGGTTCTCAATCTGTGGGTCGAGACCCCTTTGGCGGTCGAACAACCCTTTCACAGGGGTCGCCTAAGACCATCCTGCATATCAGATATTTACATTACGATTCATAACAGTAGCAACATTTACAGTTATGAAGTAGCAACGAAAATAATTTTATGGTTGGGTCACAACATGAGGAACTGTATTTAAAGGGCCAGAAGGTTGAAAACCACTGCCGTACACCCTCAGGAGTTTACAGAACACCCACGTGATGATGAACTCCCTGCCCTACCCTGTCGTCATTCAGACCTGAAGTATGCTATTTGACGTTAATACGCCTGTCCATCACAACGTCACAGGAAATGAGTGCACAGGAAGCAAGGAAAACATTGCTTATTGACAGAACAAAAACTTGTTTTGCATTTCCAAATAATGCGTTTCCTGCATTTCTAACTAGTGCCATGAGAAAACATTGCCAAGAAACTGTGTGGCATTTGCTTAAGCTTCATCCTAAAATGGTGCGGCTTTAGAGAGTTAACCCAGAGTGTTTGCTTCGTGTGCACTGTGGTATTCCAGTGCCAGCAGGGCGGAAGGGATGGTGCAAATTGTCATTCACATATAATTAAACCTGGGTCACACTCAAGCCCATTAAGCAAGAGCCTCAAATCCTTTTAATTAATGGGTTCAGATTGGTTGGTCTGAAGGAGCTAATTAAATTTTTCCAGGATTTTCTATTTAAATAGACAAGTATTATGCTTCCCACATTTCCTCCTAAGTTGTTTGCAGTTTGGAGTTGATGAAGGTGTCGGCCCTCTCTGGCAGGACTGAGTCTCAGGGTCAGGAAACGCCGAGTTCCAGGGCTCAGAGTAAACCCACCTGCATGGAACTTCATCTTCCAGCACCTTTCTTCTCCATGGCATCTGGAGCTCTCTGCTGGGTAGAGGTTGTCTTCCCCCTGGCCAGCTGGTCCCTCTTCCCCCAAATCAGACGGGGAGGGCAGGCCACAGAAATCAAAGCCTCAATGATGGTAACCCTGGGTTCTTCATATTTAACGGAGTTGAGGTGTCTTAGCCCTACAGTACAACTTGCCCATTTTCTTCCATTTCTCCTGCTGCTATTAGGCATGCCTCTTTCCGAGGCACATGCTCCGGCCACACCCTATACACAGAAATCCTCTCTGATAAATCTCACTCCCGCTAGTGACAGAATAAGGATAAGATCCAGAAAAGGGGCCTCTAGTGGCATGGAGGTGCACCTGATATCCTGCAGCTAGCAGGCTCCTGTGTCCATGTTCCCTCCCCACTCCCAAGGCTCCAGTGGTTCTGCCTGAGAGATAGGACCCAGCCAGCAGGGGAGCTCTACTGGCTTCTCAAAACCTTTCTCTTTAACAACCCCAGCCCCACTACCTTCATGGATGTTTCTGACAGTGTAGGCAGTCCTCTCAAGGTTTGCAGGAAATGAGAGGTTATTCCTCCAAACAGCGAAACGGTTAAGTGTGCACTGTTCGGGGCAAAAGAACATAATAATTATAGGATGGGAGATCTTTCCTGAGAAGCAGAGATTTTAGTTTCTAGCCACGGAAAAATCCCTGTGGGGCTACATGACTCTCCAGTGTGGGGAGTGTGGGCCATGCTCAGTGTTCAGCCCTGGAGTCGCGTGCCCACCACATACATTCTGTGTCTTCCAGCGTCGCCCAGGGAGCCCGGCAGCCTGAGCTCAGGGCTCTCTAGGCAGAACCGTTCTAAATAACCGTTCAGTTAAAGCAGCTGCCATGGAAGGATGCCTGGGAAAGGAGAAGCCAGCCTCCTGCCCTGTCAGCTCTGCAGCATCCTCCCTTCCCTCTCCGTCCTGGCAGCATAGGTGTCCTCAGTGTGATGGCAGAAGGAGACGATGCCCTGGGGCCCCATTGTCTTTTGTCCCTTGCTGTGCCTCTGGAGACAGTGACTACAGACCTGGCTCCTGATATGGGTAGGGAGAGCACCCAGGTCGCCAGGCCCAGACGTGGACCCGCCTGGCAGTCACTGCAGCTCTGCGGCCCTGGGACATAGCCTATGGCAATGAAGCGCAGGAGGCGTTTCTGTGCGATGTTTCATTTCTGCACCTGGTAGTCAGTGCCCCGGACCTGCAGGTCCCCTTTGTCACCCTGCTCTCAGCTGAGGTTGCTGGTGGACCCAGAAGGTGTGTTTCTGCTGCCATCTATGGTCTGCTGCGGGGAGCACACAGTGTGCTTGCTGGCTGTGGAAGCAGCCTTGCCCAGTTTGCAGCTTGGCACCCTCTCCACGTGAGAAAATAAAAACCAAGATGTTGGTGTCCCGACGTGAAAACCCCATTATGAAAACCTGTGCTTACTGACTTGCCATCATTTTAGAGCAGCTCCATTTGAACTGTAATCAAACTACCAAGTGACCTTGCTGTCCCCCTGCCCAGCGGCCCTGAAAGGGCCTGTTGTTCCTTGGGCTCAGTGAAGAAACCTTCTGTTTAATCAAGCAAGTGTTTTTCCAATCATGCCTCCTGGTGAGTTACAGAACGATGATTGTTGGGTCTTGTTTTTGTTTGTTTGTTTTTATTCTTTTAATGCCTCCACTTTCCTACCCCCTCTACTGCCTGTCCCAACGCTTCCTTACTTTTTTAGCAAAGGAAAATATGAGGACCCACACAGCTCAGGAGCCCGGAAGGTGCCTGGTACTGCTGTCAGCTGACCTCCCTTCGCCCCGTCTCCCAAGGCCTAGGAGTCTTACAGGCTTTCTGGGCCTCCCACACAGAACGGGAGCACAGAATAACCCCTGAGGGGCAGGGATGCCAGTTCTGACTGCTGTGTTTACATGCAGTGTGCTTTTCTGTCTTACAGTTGTTTGTGGGCCTTGGGTTCCCCTATGAGGGCCCAGCTCCCCTGGAGGCCATCGCAAATGGATGTGCTTTTCTGAATCCCAAGTTCAACCCACCCAAAAGCAGCAAAAACACAGACTTTTTCATTGGCAAGCCAACTTTGAGAGAGGTAAGCATCTCTTAAAATCCTTCTACTGTCAATAACTTGATAATAGCTATGTGTTCAGTACTAAGAGCCCATGTAAGCTCACAGCCTTGGATGGTAGGTGCTACCAACTTCATTGAACATGGTTGGGTGGAAGGACGGAGTGAGGGGCTCAGAGATGAAGCACATGGTGGCATCTCATAGCTAGGTGGTGCTACAGCCAGGATTTGAATCCATTTCTGCCCCTCCACAAAGTGGGATTTTTTTCATTCCGCCCCAACTCTATCTTAATTCAGACATCTCCAGCTGAATGAGCTGAACTCTGATTTTCTGAATGGTTTGTTATGAAATAAGGAAGTCGGCTGGTTAACAGGTATTTTGACAGATCTACTCTCCATGGTGAGTTGTGAGGGCTAAAAAGTGGGCTGCAGGTCCTTGAAAAACCATCAATCTTGAGAAACAGGATGCATCTGGGTAACCAAAGTGATGTATCTGGTGTGTTAGGCCACCGTCAGCAGGCGCCACCCTGAGAAGCAGTCCTGCCATTGCCCCAGCTGTTCGCAGAAGCTTTATTCACAGGGGTGGGGAACGGCTGATCTGCGAGCCAGGTAAGGACTGCAAAATCATTCGGTCTGGCCCTGCCAAGGCATCAGGGGTGAGTTAACTAAATGTTTGACCAAATATAGCAGGATAATTTTTAAGTCGATAATTTTGTATGGCCTGAGAATGATGTTATAAAATTCCAAATGGCCCTTGGCTGAGAAAAGGTTCCCCACCCTTGCTGTATTGGAAGTGCCTTTAGAGATCATCCTGAAAATCCACAGTGGGTGATGAATCACCATTGGAGGCAGTCAGAGTTTATTAGGGGCAATAAGCAGAAGTCTTGTGGAGTATGTGAGTGACTAAGCTGGGTGTTTATGCAACTGGTTCTAAACAGGTGCATGCAAGAAACCATGGGATTGATTTTCTGTTATTCTGATGTAGTTCGTAAGCGGCCATGTGGGCTGCTGGCAAGGAGGAAGCCTGAGTATTGGCATCACTGCTGTGCCCTTGTCCTTTAGGGCCTTCTCCTAGGCCTAGGATAACCTGCTGGGCAGCGCTCCCCTGACATAGCACCATATCACAGCACTGCTAAAGCATTCAGTGTACAATGCTGCCACTCTGAACATTTCTGGGTCGATTCTCCCAACCCCCAATACCACTTAAAATGCATTTTCCATGGTTATTCTTTACTGATCAGTGATCTTATCAATTCACAGAGTTGGTTATTTTGAGAATTCTTTCCTGTGCCCCTCGAAATCATTGCTGAAATGGCCAAAGGAGATAGAGGAAAAGTAACAAGATCTGTAGATTATCCTCAAAAAGATGAACCTGTGGCCCGGATAACCTGGGGCAAGGTCTCCCTGTGGGCGTGTGTGCGCGCGTGCACCCTTGCTTTTTCCTTCTGCTAGTATAATACATTTGAGTTCTTCGTTCTGGGGAGTGGTTTCTTTTTGAGAGGTCATTCCTCAGCAACACTCACACACACCTGTGTGCCAGGTGCTGTGGGAACGCACAGTCTTTGGAAAGGGTTGAAAAGATGCTCCCAGCAGTGAGAACATCTGGATTTAGGAGCCTCTGCTTTGGCATGTGACTGACTTCTTTAAACCTTTGGCATTTGGGGTAGAAAATAAGAGCTAAGAAATGACCCCTGTGTTTTAATTTAGATGAAGGAAATCTCAGAAGTTCTATTTCTGCCCAGGTGTATAATTATTTGTAAGTTTTAAAAACATTTTTGTGATAGAATGTTCATAATGTAAAACTGACCATTTTAAGATTTTTAAGTGTACAATTCCCTGGCATTAAGTACATGCACAGTGTTGTCCAACTATCACCAGTCATTGTTTCCAGAACTTACCGTCCCGAACAGAACCTCTGTGCCAATTAAGCAGTAGCTTCCCATTCTCCCCTCTGCACAGCCTCAGGTAAACTCTATTCCCTCTGCCTCTATAAACTTACATATTCTAGATACTGAATGTAAGTAGAATTGTATAGTATTTGTCCTTTTGTGACTGGTACATGTCACTTAGCATAATGTTTTCCAGGTTTATTCATGTTGAAGCATATATCCGAACCACTTTTTTTGTTGTTGTTTTGTTGTTGTTAATCCTCACCCAAGGATATTTTTTCCATTGATTTTTAGAGAGTGGAAAGGAGGGGGAGAGAAACATTGATTGGTTGCCACCTGCACTCGCTCTGTTTGGGGCCGGGGTTCAAGCCTACAACCGAGGTACTTGCCCTTGACCAGAACTGAACCCACAGCCTTCAGTTCATGGGCCAACATTTTGACCACTGAGCCAAACAGGCTAGGATGGAATCATGTCCTTTTAAGACTGAATAATGTTCCATTGTATGGATATACCACACTTTATTTTCCCATTCTTGGGTTTTTTACTTTTTGTCTGTTGTGAACAACACTGCTCTGAATACTGGCATACAAGTATTTGCTGGAGTCCTTGCTTGTACTTCTTTGGGGTGTAGACCTACAAGTGGAATTGTTGGAATTTACTCTTTTCTTTTTTTGAAATAATTTTAGTTTTAATGAAAAGTTACAAAAATTGCAGAGTTTGGGTTATATCCTCATTCAGTTTCTTCTAATGGTAACACATTACAAAACCATTGTACAATGATCAAAACTAAGAAATTAACCTTGGGACCGTAGTATTATCTAAACCACAAACTTTATATGGACTTCACCAGATTTTCCAGTAATATCCTTCCTATGTTCCAGGATCCAGTCCAGGACCTCACATTGCATTTTAACTGTCGTTTCTCCTTAGCTCCTCCAATCTGTGACAGTGCTTCAGCCTTTCTTTGCCATCCATGACCTGGTCATTTTGGAGGAGTGCGAGTCAGGTTTTTGTACACTGTCCCTCAATTTGGATTTGGCTGATGTATTCTCATGATTAGTGTGAGGGCTACACATATTTGCAGTAATACCACAGAAGTGATTGTGCCCTTTCCAATGTATCAGATAAGGGGTGCATCTTATCCCAAGTGACGTTAACCTTGATCACTTGGTTAAGGGAGTAACTATATAAAGTAGTAGTAACTATAAAGTTGCTGTTTGTCTTGTAATTGGGGAAATACTCTGAACTTGCACAAATATCCTGGTTCTCCTATTTATTTAAATTTATCTAAATTTTTTATGATCCTCACCTGAGGATATGTTTTTTAATTGATTTTAGAGGAAGAAAGGGAGAGAGAGAGAGAGAGAGAGAGAGAGAGAAACATTGATGTGAGAAACATTGAGAGGTTGCCTCCCATATATACCCTGACCAGGAATTGAACCCAGTATGAGCTCTGATCGGGAACCAAACCCCCAACCTTTTGGTGTACTGGACGATGCTCCAACCAACTGAGCCACCCACCAGGGCTTGCCCATTTATTTTTACCATGTATCAGTGGATCTTGCCTGCAGCAACTATTACTGTGGTGCTCTAATGGTGATTTTCTTTTCCCTCATCATGATTTCTTTTTAATGTATCAAAAGCAAGGAAACCCATCTCTTTCCTTACTGCAGTTTTTATAGACAAGCCTTTGAGAAATGATTGATCTTAGACTGTGTTGACAACTGGTACCTTTTCATTAGTGATAATTCTAAAGATTTTGATGCCACTTTGTTACAAGTGAGTACATTTTCCTGAAGAAAACAAACAAAAACAAATGTAGGACAATTAAATACAGTCTAACTATTTCCCAGTGAATTATGTAATACTAGAGGCCCAGTGCACAAAATTCATGCACTCGGCGGCGGGGGGGGGGGGGGGGTTCCCCTCAGCCCAGCCTGCGCCCTCTCGCAGTCCAGGAGCCCTCGGGGGATGTCCAACTGGCGGCTTAGGCCCGCTCCCCCTTGGACATCCTTAGCGCTGCTGTGGAGGTGGGAAAGCTCCCGCCACCGCTGCTGTGCTCGCCAGCCATAAGCCCGGCTTCTGGCTGAGCAGTGCTCCCCCTGTGGGATCGGGCCAAAACTGTCTCTCCAACATCCCCCGAGAGGCCCCGGATTGCGAGAGGTCTCAGTCCAGGCCAAGGGACCCCACCAGTGCACGATTGGGGCTGGGGAGAAACGCGGGAGGTTGGCCAGCTGGGAAGGGACCACGGGAGGGCTCCAGGACGTGTCTGACCATCTCGCGCAGTCCCAATGGGCTGGACCCCAGCAGCAAGCTAACCTACTGGTGGGAGCATCTGCCCTCTGGTGGTCAGTGCATGTCATAGCAAGTGATTGAGAGGCCTTAGCATATCATTAGCATTTTATGCTTTTATTGGTTGAATGACTGACTGGTCGACCAGACACTTAGCATATTAGGCTTTTATTACATAGGATTCCAGAGACCAGATTAGCAGTATGAAGTTATTGAGAAAAGTATGTTCATTATTTTCTATCAGGTGTCACCATTTAGTAATTTGCTTTTTGTTGAGATCATGGAGGGTTTCATTCTTCATTACTTAAAAGGAGACAGGCCTTGTAGCTGCCCCCAGTCATTTAGTTCCTCCTGGCCCTTCAGAGATGAGACTGGTTACAGTGGCTCTGTGGGATCTTTCAGCGGTCGCTTAGCAGGTGACCTCACACCAGTGACTCCATTGGTCCTGGCTCTCAGGTGACCTCACACAGGTGACTCCATTGGTCCTGGCTCTCGGGTGACCTCACACAGGTGACTTCATTGGTCCTGGCTCGCAGGGAGGCCCGGGATGCAGAAGGTCAGTTGGCAGGTGTGCATGGGGCCCTACAGGGTCCATGGTACCAGTCGCTGCATAATCAATGGAAATGTATAAATATACTAGTGTAGTTAAGTCAGTGAAGGCAGGAAGCTACCTTGGAGCTGTGCCAGGTGGAGGGTGTGCTGGGTTAACTGAGGAGGGTGGGGAGGAGCTGTGCTTTAAAGGGGAAGAAGAAGAGTGGGATTCAAGCCTCAGGGACATGAATGCTAACACGTTGGAAGGAAACCCAAGGTCACTTTACGTTATGCAGAAGGGCAGTTTCCATATTCTGTCCAGCTCCTCCTCAGCCCAGAGAGCAGATGGGAGCCAGCACTATTACACCGTCTTGAGAGGAGCCAGTGAACTTGACCTCATGGCCTGGAGGGGGCACCCCACTCTGTCCCTTTAGCTCACAAAAGCCACAGAATTTCCCTAAACAAAGACGCTTTTAATTGGGAAACAGGTATCAATAATTCTACAGATTTCTAAGGAGCAAAAATCCCTAGAAATTACCTCCCCCTCCCCCTATAGAAAATTTTTAACTGAAGTGCGTATAATTACATTGCTATCTTTTGTACCAATGCTAGTTTCAAGTTAAGAACAATTGATTCACATAAATTGCATGTCTCTTCTTTGCCTTCATTTGAAGAAAATGTCTAGATTCTTCTGTTTTTAGAGAACAAAAAAACTTTGTCTTTATTTTTTGCATTGGACCAATTTTTAAAACCGTTGAGGAGAAAAAGTTCCATAATGCCGGAAATAATGTGGTCGGCTCTCAGTATACTTTAAATGTAGTATAAATTGGATTTTTATCTTTATATTAGGAAACATATTAGTAGATTCTCAATCATTTTTATGGCATTTTGTAAACCATTAGAAATTCTCTAGCTTCAGGGGGAGGGGTCTTTATTTTTTTGTGGGGTTTTTGGTGGGTTTTTTTCCCCATAAAGGGAACTTATGTCCTCCTTGGAGATTTAATAGCCGCTCTGAAGTAATGTCTCACATTTAATAACATTTTCATTACTTTTACAAACTGTACTCCAGTAAATTTACTGATTGATATACAAGGAAGTAACTTAGATCAGACGGTTCTCAATAAATTAACAAGAAGGAACATAACATTCAGAGGGGGAATAATGAATCACAAAATGCCTTACTCCTAAAATTAAGTAACCCTCAATAAACGCAAATGCATAAGGTTATAATGGCTCTGCATTTTGTATTTTCCAAGTACTTAGAACAGCCTTGTAAATAAGCAGGGGCCTGCAAAGGGCAGGGAGAGACTGCTGATGTGTGAGTGGCTAACTGGTGTACACGTGGCAGCCTGACCTCACCCTGCTTCCACTGTAAGGACCAGCGATGTAGCTCGTTCTGGGCCACAAAGTGAACACGCTGTGACATTTTGCTTGTTGTCAGAAAAGGTCTAATACAGATAGACGCTCAGTCGGGGATTTCTTTTAGGTTGGCAAGTTTTAAGAGAGCGATGGAGAGACTGGTGTTTACCTTGGATTTTGTTTGGTCTTTGTCTTAAGAACCCAATAGCATCTTTTAATATC
Organism: Myotis davidii; assembly: GCF_000327345.1. NCBI lineage: Eukaryota > Metazoa > Chordata > Mammalia > Chiroptera > Vespertilionidae > Myotis > Myotis davidii. The sequence continues at coordinate 545,464 of NW_006293789.1, read as the reverse complement.
ATCACTTTCCTTTCTGTGTAAAGCCAGTAAGTTGTTGAAGGGTCTAGATTTGAATTTGCTCAGCCACTTTGTAGCTGCAGTTGTTACCGCCTTTAGGCCTCACAGCCCTCCTGGATACACGGGAAACCTGAGAACTGATGCATGCCAAGCCATGAGCACGGTGCCTGGCTTCATCCACATGTACTAAACCTACAGTATGTGCTGAGGGAAGCGAATGCTATTTCCGTAGCTCCCAGCCTGTGGCATTCCGTGGGTTCTATTCCTCACCAGGAGTCTGAGCAGAAGAGGGTTGGTGTTGGCGGGGAGGAGAACTGAGCAAGCTAGCGAGGGGCGCGACTCCGCAGAGGAGGCGAGTGAAGTCTGGTGTGCCTGCACCTCGGGCACCAGGGCGGGCCTGGGGTTGAGACTCTGACTTGGCCACCTGAGTCGTTCGTGCACACTATCTGTGTGGTAGGATACAAAGAACGGTGACACAAGCCATGAGAGGCGCCGGTTCAATCCCATCCTCTGAGCATATGGGGGAGCCAGCGTGGCCTCCACGCACGGGGCCTTGCCCCCAACAGGCCCAGTGCCTCCTTTTATTACACAATGAATAGAACATCCACTTTTCTCCTCCTGAAGTGAAATATGTAAATAATATGCTTTGCCTGCATATACAATTTCTAAAAAGGATTCTCTAACTCTAATATAAGGAAGAAATGAAAGCAAAATAATTTACAGTAAGGTAATACGTATTTCAGTGTGCATGTAGTCAAGAAATACTAATGTGTGCCCAAGAACTACACAGAAGACACGTGACATTCACTCCTCCCTCTAGGAATAAGTTTGTATTTAAGAGAAATAAAACATGCAGCCAAATCTCATCAGCTCTTTGCTTATAACTAACGTGAAAGAGGAGCTAAATAAAAAGTTCCTATATATATAGCCACATCCATACACAGTTGGCATTAACGGGGTGGCTGCAAATGCAGACTGATTAGGGAATGGCATACTGGAGGTTCAAATCCTCCGAGTGAAGTTGACTTTGTGCTGCCGTTTTTTTTCTGAAACAATACGGCTTATTGGTGGCGTTCCAAATAAAACAGCATACAAGCATCCCTGATTTACATGGCGGTTGTGTGCCAAGCAAATTTGGTGTATATTACAGCTGTGCCAAAGAGTCAGGGCTGTGAACCCACAGGAGAGCCCACTAGGCAGGTGAGAGCTGTGCAGGGAGTGGACGCTCTGCCCTGCGCACAGCTGTCGTGCACATCACCAGGTGCCTGGCATCCTGGTCTCACCTACCCAGTACAGATGGCACCCCCAGGCTTCGTGAGAACTGAAAATGCTCCCACAAATGCCAAGAATGCCTCTTCACACCATAACCTTAAAGGGAAACAAGAATAAAGCTGAAAACTCATTAGAGGGGTGAGTTTACCTGTCTCGAAGAATGGGCTCTTTAAGATCTGAGAATCACCAGCGTTCATACTGGGTTTCTCTGGACACCCTTTCTTCTCAAAACAAAGCCCTCTTTGGAGCAAACCTTACCTTGCTTTTCTGAGTCCATATTGTCTTCATAAAAATAGAGTCTTCATTGTGCTAATGATTACTCCTGATACCATCCCAAATCCCCTGATTTTCTGGCAGCATTAGTTCTGTCTGTCACCATCACTCATCTCCTATGACTTTAAGGCCTTGTTGTAATTTTCCTGTGCTTACCTGTCTATCCTAAGCAGTGTCTTTTAACTCAGACAGGATTGATCTGGGTGATTTCAGGGCTGCGATATGATGGAAGGTAGTAAACCTTCATTATTTCTTGGTGCGATATTGGGGGTTGAAGTCACTGTGACTTCCTCCATGCCTCCTGGTTATGACATGCCAGCTCTTCTTTCCGAGTGGGATTCGAGATGTGGAGCCATTGCCGGGTCTGCCTCCCAGACCTCACCGCCTCTGGCAAGGCCATGGCCAACATGCCACCCATCCCAGAACCTCCAGGAGCCCCTCCAAAGTCCTGGGGTCCCATCTCAAAGGGTCCGGGACAGCCCTGGGCATCTATCTTTTAAAACATCCCACATGAACCTGTTAGGATGACGCTGACTCAGTTTCCTTATCTGTACCTGTTAATGCCTTGCCTACGCATCCAGATGTTTTGGGTGGGCCCAAGAAATATCCCACTAGCTCAATGGTTTATTGTTACCTACTAATAGTTTACTTAGGAGGTTCTGATGGCCAAGGAAGGGCAGAACAAGTATCTTGTTACTTGTGCAAGTGCAATTTGGTACCATAAAAAGCCTAACACCTCATCTAGCACAGAAGGTTTTTTTTTAAAAGTGTGTGAGACTGAGGTTTTGTCTTTTCTTTTTTAGCTGACATCTCAGCATCCATATGCTGAAGTTTTCATCGGCCGGCCCCACGTCTGGACTGTTGACCTTGACAATCAGAAGGAAGTGGAGGATGCAGTGAAAGCAATTCTAAGTCAGAAGGTTGTTTCTTTTATTTCATTCCCCGCCCCAATCCCCCACATTTGTAATGTGAACTGAAAAGTGTGGGAAGTATCACAGGCCCTTTGACCAATGAGAACATTTCCGTGTCAGCTTAACTCTGGAATCAGAAAATAGCCAAGCTGTAGGACGTGGCCTGGGGACCTCATGGGTGTTCTGTGAAGTGGAAACAGAGCTGGTGTCCACATGTGTGTGGTTCTACAAACCCTGTGACAGGACTCCTGGATCCCAGACACAGAAATAGGAGCTCAAATTATAGGACTTACTTAGTGACCTAATTATGTAGCTCTCACAAAGACCCGAAAAGATAACCTTGCTCTTCTACAAAAACAGTGAGGATAAGGAATATTTAAGGAAATACTGGGACATGTTTTGATATAGCATCTATTTATTTGGCTTTTCTACCTAAACATTTTCTAGAATTTTGTATAAGTAACTAACACCTCTGGACTCTCTTGATCAATTCAGCAGACATTTATTAAGTCCCTTCTGCACACTCAGCGCCCTCTGAGCCACTCTAGGGGATGCCCACTTCCATGAACATGGTTGAGGCTGGCTGCCTGCCTGTAGGAAGCTTCCACCATGTAGGAAAGGGTTAAGTTACTCTCTCTCCCACCCCCAGGAATGTCTTGGACTCTATTGGGTGTACCTTCCCCTGTACTCATCCTTTCAGAGCACTTTTTCCTATTGTAATTTTTTAAGAGAAGCTTTATGGGCGTGGCTGAGAAGGACTGTAATCAGACAGCTGGGGTGCAGGTTCCAGCTCTACCACGTACAGCAGCACCCCCTCAGGCAGTTATTTAACCTTCGAGTCTCAGTTTCCTCTCTTTGTTATAGGCTAATATTATGTACTTTAGAGAACAGTTGTGAAGATTTAGTGAATATAAAGAGCTTAAGTGCAGAGTCTACCACCTGGTATGCTATTGGTTAGTATTATTAAGTCAATATTAGTATTACATACTGTCCTTATCTTTGTCATTGATAGTCTGGATTTACACTAGACTCTAAGAAACATGAAAGCAGTGACTATATCTGTCTCACTCTTATATCCTCAAAATCCAGCATACCTGATGGATGGAGAGAGGGAGGAATAGATGTTTGCAGATTATGTTCTGTGCCCATAACAGCATGCAAACAATTGAGGAGTGCAAGTGGAGAGAGATTTCTGGAAAGTGCAGCACATCAAAAGCCTCAGCAGAAAGGCATGCCCATGGGGATGGAAGGGCTTCCTTCTTTCTTGAGTCTCCCGGTAACTTAGTAAATTCATTTCCTGGGACTGCCATACAAATAACCACAAACTCAGTGGCTTAAACCACAGAAATGTATTTCCTTACGATTTTAGAGGCTAGATGTTGGCATGTCCATGGTCCCTTCAGAGCCCCTAGTAGAGGACCCTTCCTTGTGTCTTCCACCTTCTGGTGACTCAGGTGTTCCTTGACTTCACTGCTGCACTTGAACCTCTATCTTAGTCATCACATGGCAGTTCGTGTGTGTGTGTCTTCTCTACTTCTTAAAAGGACATCAGTCATACGGATTAAGGCCCACCAAATCCAGGATGACATCATCTTAACTCAATTACATCTACAAAGATCCTGTTTCCAAAAAAAGATCACATTCACAGGTACTGGAAGGTAGGACTTCATCATATATTTTCGGGGACTTCATACAACCCACATACTTAGTTAAGTGCCCATCTCCTTTAAGAGGAGTAATTTAAAAGCTAATGTAGAGGCAGAAAATCGTGGATCATGGAGTCTTCCTTTAGTAAAACAAAAGTCAAAGGGGAATGAATGTCTGCTACATAAGGCACTAGGTGTGGGCACTGAATTCCATCTGCTCACTCCTACGTGATGCTGGCCCTGTTCACTCCATGGAACTTCAGTGCTTCACATTGTAGAATCCTGATCAGCCTTTTTCATCTTATTCTAACCTATGTAGGCCACTTAATGGAAAACAAGTAATTATAATAGTAGCTGATACAGAGAGAACCTCTTTTTACACATGTAGAGTCTTTCTGTATGCCTTTATGAGCTTCATCCCATTCAATCCTTCTTCATTTGAGAAGATTAAGATTTAAGGAAATTAAGTAATTTACTCAAGATCACACAATTAATAAGTAGTAAAACCTGGATTGACCCCTAGGTTTTTTAGACTAGTTTGTTAAGATTTAAAACAAAAATCATTTAATGAAGTACAGTAAAGGGAAAGATAAGGTAGGAAAGAGAGATGAAGTAAGGAATGAGATTAATACCAAAACTGTTATCTTTGAAACCCTTCCACTTGTTAGAAATGGATCAGAAATCTGGCGCCAAGCCTTCTCATCTATAACTACAAGATTTAAAATTACACAACAATAAAAAAGCAAGAAAACATGACCCATCATTAAGAGAGGAAACATGAATAAAATCAGACCTAGTGATAGCACAGGAGTTGGAATTATCATATATCCCCTTTAAAATGCTAAGATCAGTACATTAAAAGACTTGGTGAAAAGGTGGACAGCATAAGTGAAGAGAGGGGGAATTTCAGGAGAGAGCTGGAAACTTTTTAAAAGCCAAATGAGAAAATGCTGGTACTGAAAACATAGGTTCAGAAATGAAGAACTCTTTCAGTGGGCTTATCATTGGACAGTACACAGCAGAGGAAAATATCAGTGAACTTGAAGACTTCTTAATAGAAATTATCCAGGTTGAAGCCCAGAGAGAAAATGGAGGAGAAGGAGGGGAGATAATGGGAAGTTCCCAAAGCCAGCAGGAACCACACAGTGTGGCCAGCAGGCACCCTTCCTGTGGCCATATGAGTAACAGCCCTATTTCCACCAAACATGACCAAGACCTTCTCCCGCTTCTCCACGATGGCCCTGCTTGAGTTTGTCCGTGACTGGATGTGATACCAGCATTCCCTTTCATTCCACTCCTCAAAGAGGCCTTGACTTGTTTTCCAAAGGACTGTCATGCAGAATCTCTCTCTCTCTCTCTCTCTCTCTCCCTCTCTCTCTCTCTCACACACACACACACCTCAAACCTTCCTAGCAGCCTCTACATGGGAGGCTTGTGTTTTTCAGCCCCGAAACCAAGTTTCTGGAGAGCTTCCCACGAAGAAGCCCTGCTCCCATCCACAGCAGGTGGCTAGTGCAACTCAGGGTGGCAGAGATGGCTTACAGATACCATTTTTGTTTTTTGCTTTTCCTTTATAGTAAAATTATTTGGCTATGAATCTTTTAAAACAGTGAATAGGACCACAGAGCAATGAATGAGTCAGCCTCCCTTTGCTTATCTGAGTTTGGTTGCTAGGAGGACACAGGAAGAGCCATTTTTCTGTATTGCATTGAGCCCTTTGAATTAATTAACTTCCATTTATAGAATGTTTCTGGAATCATCCATTGGTTGAGTAAATAAGAAAAGAAAGGTTTATATTTGGTATGAAGGGCTACGTACATCTGGGTTTGAAAGGACATAGCAAGCGCAAAAGCTTGAGATGAGAAGACACAAGGGAAGTCAGTTTTTCAAAGTGTTTTGAACTCTTTGGAAATGAATTATCTTGGCACAGAATGACGTCTGTTCTTGTAGAATAATCATGCACTGATGTTATAATACTTACGCTGAGCCTCTTTCAGTTCTGTCTGGATGGATGTGGGTAGGGATGATGAGATACAACTTGTCTTGTGTGATGCGCCATTTGGTTGTGTGCTTGAAGATATGTCATGAAATTAACAATCATGGTTGAAGATTTCAAAAGTAGTGTGTAAATCAGCACACACACAAAAGGAAGAAGATACCTTGAGACCAACTGCTTTGCGTGCTCACAGAAGGCTGTCTTCTGGGTCAGTTGTCCCATTTTCAGCCGGCCTCAACTCGTAGATGTCTTGTCCAATTCCTCTACCCAGTAGACTCAAGATAGGGAAGTATAGACTTAGACTTAAGAAGGCAATGGTGAAGGTGCCCTCTGTTCCATTGTTGACAGTGCTGTGGGGCTCTCTGAAGCTGTCACACAGAGACCTGGTCTCTCTGTGCAGCAGAGACCAAACTCATTGTGTCCCTTCCCACAGGTGTCACATGATTGATCAGACTGCCTCCCCCACCCCACAAAGCCCCTCTGTGTCTCTGGCTACCCTCACAGCCTGGCTCCTTAGCCTAGTGATCACAAGGCTTTCGTGGAAATCCCGTGAACCTCTTCCCAGCCTTGTCTCCAGACTCCATGATCCTGAGCTCTACCCGCCTGCTGTTTTCTTCAGTGTCTAATCTCACATCACTTACTATGCTGAGGATACCTTCCACACCTTGGCCTGCTGGAATCTTAGCTGACCTTAAAAGCTCAGCCTGAGTATAAGTCGGCTTTGGCCTTCCAGCCTCCCAGGACCCTCTACATGAACTCTTTGTGGCACTATGTACACTCTGGTTTTTCACCACATGTCAGTCTCACCTACAAAAGTAGAACAATGCTTTTGTCACTGTGGTGGGGCCTTAAACCACTCATCGCAGGCCTTTCTCAGAGCAGTGGGCATGCATTCATTCAGCAGATGTTTGAGTGCATGTTGAGTCCACACAGGTGCCACACTACTTGGCACTGAGAGCAGCAACAGATGCTGCCCCAGGGGCTTACCTTCTAGAAGGGAATTTCCCCACCATTTGCTGAATGCCTACTCAGTGCTGGGCACTGAACTAATGCTTACTCCCCTCTCCCCCTATATAGTCTTCACCACAGCTTCGAAGAGATAGGTTTTTCTCATCACTGTTTCACACATGAAACCCTGAGGCTCAGAGACGTAAGGTAAGTGGCTCAGGGTCCCACAGTTAGTAAGGAGCAGTGAGTGTGTGAACCCAGGACTCTTGACTTCCAAGTTCATAGCTGTAGCCCCTCAGAGGCTGACACAGGCATCGGCACTGAGTGTGAGTCCGAGGAGGACTGGGTGTTGCCTGTTCTGTGTCTCCCTCTTTTGTGATACCGTATTCTGTGTCCACAGATCGAGCCGTACATGCCGTATGAGTTCACATGTGAGGGGGTGCTGCAGAGAATCAACGCCTTCATTGAGAAGCAGGTGAGGCTCTCCGGAAGTCCCTATGTCTCCGTGTCCTGCTTCCTGTTACCCAGGAGGCTTCTCATGAACGGTTAAGGGTGCACCATGTTTCTGGGGTCCTTTTCCTGATTTGAAAGACTCCAGAGGCTGGATAATGGTTTTGGGGGATTCTGAAGCAGGCTCTGTCATGGTCACCCGGGGAGTCAGTCTGTCATTGGGGGAAGAATGTTCTTTAGACAGTGGAGGCCAAATGAGAACTGAGGGAAGAAACTGGATGGTCAAGATGAAAACCCGCTTGACCATCAGACCTGCATCTGCCCACGCTCTGAGAGGCGTCACAAAGACCTGGTGGGGAGGGGACAATGAGACAGCTCCCTGGTCTTGCCTGTGGTCATTCCTCGCCCTAAGTAAGGTCAGGATGGGAGCCTGTGGTTTCTAAGCATTCCTTTAATAAATGTCCTGTCATTCCAAATACGTTAGGACTTCTCAAACATCCAGATGGTTTTCAAACATCTTTTAAAACAGGACCCCTTTTCAAGTGAAACTTGACATGAAACCTAAGTTATATAAAGCAGATAAAAGCAGAACTGTATTCGCACACCAGGGGGTGGGGTGGGGGAGGGTTCGCAAGTCCCATGACTCTATCAGAGTGTGGAAGCTGTGGCCCGTGCTCATGGAAGTAAAGGCCAAGCTTGTCACTGCTCTCATTTGTAACATTTTAATTCCTTAGGCTTCAAAAGCAACACGGAGCTAGAAATAGACAGACCGAGAGCCTCTGTGGGTAGCGGAGTATGAACTCCTTGACCAGAGTCCAGAAATAGGGGCTCCTCTTCAAGGGCAAAGCAGAGGCCTTGGGGTGATCAAGAAGCCTTTACACAATAGGGGGTGAGGATTGTGCAGCCTCAGATGGAAACGGTACATTGAGATGTAAGAGGCCAAGACCACGGGCCCAGTGTAGGCTTCAGAGGAACGGTTTGGGTTGACGGCGTGGTGAGCTGTGAACAAGCCTGTGCTGCTGCCGGACAGGGAGAGCTGGGGGCGGAGGCTGCAGGGCGGCAGTCTGGGCTTCTGATTTTTTTTTGGGGGGGGGGGGGGGGCACGGGATGGCACGCTCTGCAGCCAGCCACCTGGGCCCCAATCCCAGCACCACCACTTTCTGGTCCTATGACTTCGGTGTGTTACTTAGTTTCCTCCCCTTTGAAATAAGAATAGTAATAGAATGGCTAGGGCTGATGTGGGCATTAAATGTGAGCTAGTACATGGGAAGTGCTTAGACCAGGGCTGGCACAGTGCTCAATAAATGCAAACTAATATGCTGATTGCTCATACATTATAGCATGTGTAATATTGTATTCTTACATAAGTGTTTTATTATTATAATACGTTATACAGTATTACCCATCAGACTTCACCACGAGAGCTAAGCATTTGAATTATTATCCTTCAGTTTTTGTATGACACCTAAATTATGAATGACAGGATAATCATCCTGACCCTCACAGCCATTTGCCTACAAACTCTCTGCCGTGTATGCCACGGTCACCATCTCATTTAATTCTCACGTCATCCTGGGAGGTGGCAGGAGTAGCCCCATCCTCTGGACACACACATTCACAGGGCTCACAACCCTGGACTCAAGGCTGATGCTGGGCCGCTAGGAGCTCAGGCTGCACCCACGGCATTGCGGGGCCCGGCCACAGCAGGTGGCCCAGAGCTGCGCTGCCCATGTTCTCAACTCAGGCAGCTCGGGTCATTCCTGAAGTGGGGAGGGGCTCTGTGACCTCCTGGGCAGTGAGTTTTAAGAGGGCTCTTACCAACGGCAGGGGAGGCTTCCTGAGGGTCTACCAGGATCCCCGCTCCTGAACCTCACCTCCTCCTCTCCTGTCTCCACTTCCTCTCAGGGAAAAGGGCTACTCACCACCACAAGCGAAAAGACTCTTTATCAAGTTTATTCAAACATTTTTATTTCTTTCTATCCTAAGACTCTTGAATCCCAGCTAGTCCTTAAAAGTCCTTATGTGGCCTGTTCTCTGTAAATCTATTACCCGGCTTCCTTTCGGACACAAAGGCCACACTCCCCAAACCTTGCTAACTGCCTAATGCAGGGGCCATGCTGGCTTGCTCACCTCTCAATGCCACGTGCCTGGGCCTCTGCCTGGCACACAGTAGGTGCACTATAACTCCCCATTGAAGGAATGAATGAGTGAGAGGCTGAGTTTGGTTTGTTTTGTTTTTCATGTGTACTAGGAAGGACCTGTGATTGGAAAACAGGTCACTTAGACATGCTGGTGAAACTGCCCTTTCACTCCACCTCCTGGGTGGGACTTCTCCGCAGAGCTCTGTGACTCACAGACACCCAGAGCTCTTTCTTGCCTGCTGCTGTTCATTCATCCGCTCTGTAAAGATGTCAGCTGTGTGCTGTGAACCCCCAGCCCTGTGCTGGGGACTCCCGGCCATGTGCTGGGAGTTGGGAAAGAAAAGATGTCCAAGAACTAGCCCCTGTCCTCAGGTAGCTTCAGTTGTCACAGAGAAGCCAGTTAGAGCCACAGGCCACACCTCTGGTGTAGGTTACGCCCTGTGATAGTGATGTGACCAGGATGCTTTGGGGTGCTTGGCTCAGAGATTCTCTCCCAAGGCATTGGCAAAAGATGAGTCCTAGAGGCAGACTGGGGCTATGGGGAGGATGGAGGGAAAAAACGAAGAGAAATGGAGGTGAATTATTGGAAGTTTAGTTGTGGCTGAAGAGCGAGACGGTATGAAGGATGAGGCTGGAGGAGGAGGCAGATCATACAACGACGCTGAGGCTCAGCTGGAGATTTCAGATTTGATCCTGGACAACAGGAAGTAAAGGCTTTACGGCCAGGTGAGGGCCGTGATGCTGTCAGACTGGGGTTTGGGAAAATCACTCTAAGCATCTTCCAGGTGTTTCTTATTAAGCATCTCCCGGTGCGGCACAAAGCAGTAAAGGGGCTGTTCTGAATGAAACCTCTGAGGGTTTCATTGATGCCCTAAGTTCCCAGCTCCGCGGGGAAGGTGAAGCCAGAGCCCCACTGGCTGGCAGATGGGTCCTCTGCCTGGAATGACCACCTCTGGCCCCAGCCGGAGCTTTGGGGTTCCTTGTGTTTGCAGCTAGAGAGCCATATACAAAGAGCAGTGGGACTCAGAGCGGTGTGTCTGGTTTGAACAAGAAACCTCAAGCTCTGAAGAGGTGGTAGCCCCTCATGCTTCCCCAGGGGCCGCAGCTCTAATTAGGCTGATCTCTGCCTGCAAGTCCTCCTGTGATCTGCGGGGAACAAGGAAGCTTTCATCCCAGAGCCCTTTCAAAGGGCCCATCGGATCCCCGGGCAGTGGGAGCAGAGGGAGCCGATTGGCAGCAATTGCGAGAGCCCGGGCTGCAGCGTGCGGTGGAGCTGCTGGCAACAGGAACCTGCCTCCACCCCCGCCCAGCCTGCTGGAGCCCCCAACAGAAAGAATCCTGGCTCCGGGGAAACCGCCTGCTTTCCCTTCAATGTCCTTGCCTCCCCTGCGCTGTACTAAAATGCCGATTTGGATTGCAAGCTCTTTTAAGTAGTCTCTCTAACTGAGGTCCTGTCTCCAGCAGCAGAGGTTGGTGGACAGGCCACAATCCCTGGTGATCTGAGACCAAGAGCACTGTCTTCCCGCACCTGAGCGGGTCCAGGCTGTGAGGGCTCTCAGTGTGCATTTCCTGGGCCAGAGAGTAAACGGGTTCTTGTAAAGGAATGTTCAGATTGGTTTCTGAAATCCATACCTATGCTCTTCGACACTATTTTCTGCTTGCGGTATAGACCCTGTATATATGGAGGGCGATTGTGCTCATGTTATTTTGCAAAGCCCTGTGTAAGTCACGTGAGAAGCGTTTTGGAGATAGGGAAGAAAAAACGAGTTAACTCCAGGAGCCACTGTGGAATCAGCTTTAGTTCCAGGAAATGGGCTCATTGGAGCCCATCTTGAACCCCTGGGGAGTAAGGGCACAGCTGGTGGTGAATCTGGATAGTGGCTGAACAGTGGAGGTGACAGGCTGCAGGGCAAGAAGAAAAGGAATTGAAAAGCGAAGAGGTTATCACTAGTGTGAGGAATGTTTGCTCTTTGCCCAGCCATTGCTGATCCCAAAGCAGATAATGATTAAGCAGCGAAGTTTCCTAACCTCACTGCTATTTCTCTTATGTGCATTGGGGGTAATACTCCCTACCCCTTAGGGCTGGTGGAGGAATCAGTAGATTAATAAATACATGTTTAGGGCTAAGACAGTGCCTGACACAGAATAAATTCTCTGAAGGCCTTAGCTACTCACCACTAAAGGAGCCCAGAAACTAACCAAGGTGTGTTTTTCAAACAGCCTCATTGAGGTATAGTTGTCAAACCTTAAAATTCACTCCTTGCAAGGATGCAATTCAGTTTTGTTGGTTTTTTTTTTTTTTTAATAAATTGATAGTTGTGCCATCACCTTGACAGTCTAGCCTGATAGCTTCATCACCCCGAAAAGCTCATTTGTGCCTATTTGCATTCGGTCCTTGCTCCCTGACCCGAGCCCCAGGAAGTGCTGATCTGTTCTGTCTCTGTAGATGTGCCTTTGCTGGGGACTTCTGGCTTCTTTTCCTCAGCATAATGTTAGGTTCATGCACATTAGCATGGATCCGTGCCTCATTCCTTCTTCATTGCAGACTAGTATCCCCTTGTATGGATGTACTGCAATTTGTTTATTCACCGGTTGGTGGACGTTTGGGCTGTTCCCACCATCTAGCTGCTGTGAACATTCACGTGCATGTGGACGTACATTTTCCTTTCTCCTGGGCCGACGCCTAGCAGTCGAAGGAGATGGAATGTGAGAGGTTTACATGCGTGGAGATCGTTCTTGGAGATCAGTCACCGCAGCTTAGTTCCCAGCCACCTTCTCTGTTGCCCAGGCGGGGAACACACTCTCCCATCACTGAGATCAGCCCCAGGGGCACCCGTGGACGGACTTCACTCCTTTTGAGGACAACACAGGCTGAGAATGGTGGGTGCCAACAGGCAACCGAGATATGTTAAATCTGGTCAGTCAGTCAGTATTTATTGAGCACGTCTTCTGTTCCTGGATTTCCAGCTGTGACATAAATAGCAAATGTGCCCCTTACCCTTCAAATAACTGGCCGAACTTGGCCTGAACCCCAATTTCATGACCTAGAACTTGTCCCCACTCCCCTCCTTTTTTTTTCACAGATTCCTGGTCTTACTCTTAATCCTGCCTCCAGATCTATATCTGAACCTGTCTTTTTGGTTCCAGACAATCCGTTTGCACCTGATCTGTCATGGATGTAGTAACCCTGTTAAGGGTTTGGTTGGACGGGGTAGCTTGTGGAAAGGACCCCATCCTCTACACCCAAGGGAGGGACTGCCCCTCCACCGAGGGCTTCTCTCTGGGGAGGAGCCCACCCCCTCTTCTCTAGCTCTCTTGGTATTTTTTGAATAACATCGTCACCATTGCTGTCACTTAGCCTTTGTTACAAAAGCAGCAGCACCCTTAACTTTTTTGCAATAAGTTGTGTTCATTTGTTCAGAACATTGCTTTTTCTATAAATTTGTGTTAATAAACCCTTCTCATTGCAATTACTGCAGGAAGTTTTCAGAATAGTCAAGCAAATTTAGGGAAATTTGGTGACTGGTTGAAATAATTGTTCTGTGTTCTGAGTGGGCTCATTAACCAGATTGGAAATTACTATTTATGTTTCATTCTGTGTTTATAAGGCCTCTCTTGGTTACAATGTTGTTCTACTCCTGTCGAAGCTCCAAGATGCAAAACCATTAAATTCAGTTCAACAGCCCTTTATTGAGCACCAGTTATCTGCAAAGCACCCTGTTAGTGATAAGCCACTAACTCCTATTCAGCCTACAAAACCCTTCTAAAATCCCCTATTATCTGGAAGCCTTCTCTGATAGCTACCACCATCACCCCTCCCCTTCCCCCAGAGTTAATTCTTTTTCTCCTCTGAGTGACTGGTGCATTCCTGTTCAGACGTCTGTTTTGTACTGTTCTTTAATTTTGTTCATGTTGGCCTCTCTTACTGTGCACGGAGCCTTTGAGCCAGAGCCTGTGCTTCGTTCATGTTCCTGTTTCTTGCACTTAGGGAAGATTTGAACAGTCATTTGTAAAGTTTTGAGTGGATGATGAGAAAGCCTTCAAAGGCAGCATGTGAGGCATGAGTGATGGAGGTTTGCTGAACAAAGAAGCCAGTCTGGTCTGAAGCCATGGTCCCCCTGCTGCACGGCCCCATAGCCCCATAGCTGCTTGCCTCTGCTTTGCTGTGCTCCTGCTCTCTGATCTCAGCACAGCAGATCCTGCCACTCTGCTGTCACGCAGGGTGGGGGAGGGGTGGGGAGATAGGGGTCGAGGGGGGGAGATCTGAAGTGGGACCCCTATGGACTCCACCACCTGTAGGTTCTTGATTACCCGGGAGAGAATCCAAGAGCCAGTCCGAGTGAGAAGGAAAGCAGGTTTTCTTTAGGTTGAGAAAAAGAGGCCAGGTCGGGGTCCCTGGAGACAGGGTGAGGGTGAGCCCGGAGCTGACTGCACCCACTGCTGCCCTGGTTGTGCAGTCCTGTGTGGGCATCTGGGAAGGAAGGCGCCTGCGAAAGAAGCGCAAGTGCACATCCCAGTGGCCACAGCAGACTCGAGAGTGAGCTGCGCTGGGCCAGTCAGTGCTTGGGATGTATTGATGTGTTCCCAAGGCTGGGTTGTTTCTGAACTTGGTGCCAAATTCTGCCTCTGCCTCTGGTTGGGGCAGGGGGACCTGGTTCCTACTCAAATATGGTCCTTTCTGAAGTGCCGTGGCTTTGGCCCCCTGTCAGTTTTCATTATAATGAAGGTCTGAGCTTTGGGGTTGGTCTCTGATCAGTTTTTCCTCCATCTTGGATTGACCTGGTTTTCGCCAGTCCTTGCTGTTGTTGACTTCTGCGACTGCCCACCCACGCCACAAACTGGTTCCCTTTGATAGTTTACCTGCATTTTACAGCAAAAACTGAGGCAAGATTATGTAACTAGCCAAGATCATTCTGCTAGTAAGTGGAGGAGCTAGATTCAAGCCCAGGCAGTTTGAGTTCTGAACCCTTATGCTTTCCTGCTTCCTAGCCAGTATTTTGTTGAATGAATGAGTGAGTGAATGAATGAATGAATGCATGAGTGAGTGGACGAATGCTTACGGCGAAGAGACCGGTTGGCATTGCCATGGTAGCCTAGGCTGAGGTTGGTTGACTGAAACAAGACCTCCAGCCTCCCATGAGCACCCGGGGCCTTGATCCAGGGGTGAGAAGAGGATTGTGAAGGGGTCCTGGGCAAAGGGATGGCTCTCGTGGAGAAAGTGTCATACATACTCCAGGCAACTCGACCTCTTACCTCTGGACTGTGGCAGCAAGTAATGGTCGACCTTAGAATATTACCCTTAACATTTCTGGGTGCCTCTGAAAAGCCGCCTCACTTTAGCTCACAGGAATTATATAAGGACTGAAGGGCAAGTGGTATCTCCATTTTAGATGTGATAGAGAGCTCAAGGGTTGTCAGTAAAGTCCCCCAGCTGGGACTGTAATTGTAGCCCAGATCCCCACACTCCTGCCTTACTGGCCCCGTGCTTACTGGGAACACCTTCAGACCTTCCTCGCTTCAGTTTTAAGTCTTAAGAAGGACCTGCTGCTATTTTTACTATTGTCTCCCAAAACAGACTTCTGAGAGGATGCCAGGCCAGCCCCAGTGAGCCCTGAGTAAGCATGCCTGGAGCCCGTGTGCATGTGTACTTGCACTGAGCTCTCCACTGAAGGGACGTGGAGGCGGTCGGCTGCAGTGGTCTGCTGAGAAGTGAGCAGATGGGACAGAGCCACCCTGCAGCGGAGCTTTGAGGGCACTTGCTTTGTGCAGACTTCATGGTGCCATGTAGCCCCCGCTTCTCAGATGCACAGGCATCCCCTCTACGGGGGACAGGAAGAGGGGTGAGCACTTGTGGTCCACCTGCTGTTTGCCAGCCTTCCGCTCAACTCCATCGCTCAGTCAGCATCACTTTCCACAGATGAGTGATGGAGCCCAGACCAGACTGGGTAGCGTGCCCAGAGCACCCCAGGGACAGCGTCAGATCCAGCCTCCTAACTTGAAGTGCCTTCCTTGGCCACATCACCTCCTAATCTAACATGGCAGAGTCTTTCTCCTCATTTATTTTACTCCTGGGACTGCTTCCCTTACCACAAGAGGCTAAAAATGAATAAGGAGCAAAGTTTCTAACTGCCTGTAGGTGTCATATAAGGAAAGACATTCTGTGGGTTTTTGTTCTTTTTAAGAAAAGCTCTATGCCCGTCCAGTGTGGCTCAGTGGTTGAGCATCAACCAGGAGGTCATGGTTTGATTCTCGGCCAGGGCACATGCCCGGGTTACAGGTTTGATCCCCAGCAGGGGGCGTGCAGGAGGCAGCTGATCCATGATTCTCATCATGGATGTTTCTCTCCCTCTCCCTTCCTCGCTAAATCAATAAAAACATTTTTTTTAAAAAAAGCTCTAAAGCCAGTATTGGAGCCTCCAGCCTTGGAGGACTTCCAGTTCCCCAGCCTAATCCAGGGTTGGGCTGCCCTGAATCCAAGAAGCAGAGAAGTTCTCACGGGGCTTTTAGGGATGTAGACGGCTGGTCTGACCCAGGTTTCTCTAGTTGTTTGCTTATCCCGTGCACTCGCACAGTAGGCTTTGGTGTACGTTGGATTTAAAATCTACGTATCTTAATACTTAAAGGCTGTCGAAGTTATCAGATGTCTCCTGGAGGTATATAAACAAAGTAGTGTGCATTAGCCCAGCCCACCTGGGTCTTCCCTAGACCTGCTAGTTTCCTCCACTCCCTCTAGATCCCGGAAACGACAGGCCCTGCCCCATTCTGAGCTCCCACACCTGTGCCAGGGTGCCTCCCTGATGGGCTGCAGGTTACCTCACGTCCTCTCACCCGTCCTCAGACAGTTTTTCTAGCTGTTGAATCAGGGCGGCATTGTAACTGTTTTCAGCCAACAAGCCCTGAGCCCAACCAAGGCTCCCCTTTCCTGTTCCCTGGCAAGGGCCGCCTCCCCTGTGGGCTGCTTGGCAGGCTGGGGATTGCAAGTTGCAGCTCTGATCCCTTGGCTGATGGCTTTGTTGTCATTCCAGGACTTCTGCCACGGGCAGGTGATGTGGCCGCCCCTCAGTGCCCTGCAGGTGAAGCTCGCTGGGCCAGGGCAGTCCTGCAAGCAGGTGTGCCAGGAGAACCAGCTCATCTGTGAGCCATCTTTCTTCCAGCACCTGAACAAGGACAAGGACCTGCTGAAGTGAGTGCCGGAGCGGGGCGGGGCGGGGCGGCCCAGAGCAGGATGAGGTTCCATTTCCAGGCTCCTGGGCTGTGGGGAAAGATGTGGGGAGGTGAGCAGGTTGCAGCGCGATCCCCCCAGAGAAAGTTAGCAGCATTTCTATTATTAGGTGGATGAGGTCACCTGGCATGCCGATATATTTAGAATTCGAATGAGGGCATTTTATTTGCATAAGTAATGTCATGGCTGGGCTTGAAGACTGTGGGAGGTGTTCACTTTGCTACCGTCATACCCGAGAACCATAGGAGCGGAGGTGGGCACAGAACCACAGCAGTCTGAGACGTGCAGGTGGCGGGTGAGCCTTGTGCCCTAGAGTGAGGAAGGAAGGAGAGACATGGGCAAGGACCTGGCAAGAACTGCCTACAGCAAAGTCCACACCACCTTCCCCTCTTGCAGCCCGTCCCTGTTTGCATGTTTGTCCATCTCCTCTGGTATGAACAGGCCTGACCCTGCCAGGTCCCTCGGCAGGAGGTGGGTGAGGTGGGCGCCCGGAACCTGGGCCAGCCTGCCCCCAGGAGGGGCCCTCTGGATTGCATGAGCTTTTGCCCTCGTGCTTGCGTTGTTTTTACTGACGCCACTCACTTCCCTCTGCATCGGCATTTTGAGTTTGGCAGTTGCAGTTCCCAAATTTCCATGTGCGGTTTCTTTGACCTCTGACTCATGGCCCCCTCTGCAGAGCAGTGGTCGGTCCCTGTCTCACAGGGTGTTTAAGGAACACAGTGGCCTCTGGAGCGAGGCGTGCCTGGCCCCGCTCTGGCTCCGTGCTTGTCGGAGAACGAGGTCGGCCACCATGGTCACCGTGCACAGTTGTCTGAGCTGGCCTGTTCGTTATTCCCAAGTATAAACCCACTTAGAAGAGCACGTGGCTCTGGCGTCTCAGCCGCAGGGAAGCCCTGCCGAGGAGGGACGTGGGAGACGGACGCCCTCTTCCTGCCGACACCAGGCTCTGAGGCTGCCCGGGCTCCCCATCGACCGAAAGGCCAGGTGGGGCCAGTCAGTGCAGTGCTGCTGTGGTGAAATCTGGGAGAGGGAGCGGGCTCTGGGATTTATGGGAAGCCTGCAATGGTCCTAGGAGCTTCCATTTCCACGCACATATCCCGGATTCTGGGGTCCAGCAGGGGCTTCCCCCCGGCTTGTCTTAGGAACAGCTCCGGCAGCAAAGTGGCTTTCCGAGAACCCCCAGTGTCTATGCCTCAGAGCCTGGACTTGCTGGGGGCAGACTAGGGACTGTCCACCCAGAATTGTCTCATTGCCCCCAACCTGTTCCCACGAAACAGGGATGCTGCTGCCCGGGTCCCGTGATTGAGGCCCCACAGCCTGCCTTTCCCCCGGGCACAGGCCTAGGTCCGGTGAGGAGACAGGAAGGGGAGCCAATGGACTAGTCCCCTCTGTCTCCTCGATTTTCTCATCTGTACAATGGGGACATCCTGGGTGATGGGGAGATGATGTGCAGCCAGAGCTCTGGATGGGGGAGCAGGCCCCAGGTCACCAGGAGGAGCCAAGAGAGCCAGGCCCTGTGCCATGGGAGAGCCTAACGACTCCCGTTGTAGCCACGTGGGTTTCTTCTTGGGAGCCTACAGGGAATGCTAACATTGCAGTAAAGCTGCCTGCAGTTAATTCTCTGAACGTAAGGGCCCTACTGAATGCGTTGTGCCTGCTTTGTAAATGCTGACAGTGTTGTAAAACCCCAGCTGTCTGCCATCTGTTAGTGCCTCTTCAGCACGAGGCCCCTGGCCCACCCATGTCCGTGGCCAGTTAGCAGTGAGGGGCTCCACACGCCAGCACTGCTTTTCCTGCTCCACCTTGCGGGCCTGGATTGTGACATGAATTGAGCCCTTTGGAGCGTCCCATGCTGTCTGTCACCTTGAATCGGGAATCGGCAGCTGGTCTTGAGCTCCGGTGCAGGCAGGGCACGGTGTGCGTGCTGCAGGGGCAACGACCAGCTCCTGTGCACAGAGCGTGCGCAGTTCTGACCAAAATGGGTGGACACCCTGGGATGAACCAAGTCCAGGCCGGGGGGGCCCTGTGGGGAGGGCCTCGCTCCATAAGTAGGAACGTGCATTCACATGAGACCTTGTTTGTGATTTGGCTGCCTTTTCAAGTTGTATCTCATAAAATACTAGATTATTGAGTTTGGGAGGATTTTAACTAAGCTTTGGTGCCTCAGGACAGGGACGATGGGAGGGCCAGGCCAGCTACGGCCCCCCACCCTGTGTGTACCTGTGTGTTGGGGATGAGCAGCTCTGTTCTCTCAGGAACTCGGGGGCCCATGAGGAGGCGGGCCTTTGCCCTTTGATTCTTCCAGAGCCGTAAAATGTAAACCGAGGCATTGGGCCTCAGGAGCTCTAACTCTGCCCTTTGAGAGAAGCTGGAGAGGCAGCGCCCTGCAGAAGGGAAACTAGACCACACCAGGGTCCCCGCGCAGGTGTGAGGGGGTGTGAGCAAGAATGGGTGTGAGTGGGTGTGTGTGTCCGGTGACAAACATCACAGGAATACAGAGGCTGGAACAGTGGCGTGCATGCCCTGGAAAGGAAGGGGTCCCCAGTGGAGAGGGGATTGCGGGCTGTGGGGGCCATCTGGGCTCTGGATACACTCCAAGGATTAGGAAAGTCACCTCACCTCTCTGGTGAATTCGCTCACCAGTTAAGCAGGCATGATGGCATGGTCTTCCTGTGTGGCCAGGGTTGTGGGGCAGGGCCCTGCCGCTGAAGGAAGGAGCGCTCCCTGGGGCCAGCAGGTGGGTGGCATCCAGAGGTGGCCAGAGCTGTGCCACACCCTGGACCATGGGAAGACTGTGGTCTCCGACACCATCTCTGGGCAGGCAGGCTGCTCCCACGACCACCCCGGTGAGATGCGCTCACTCACACCAGGAGATGAGCCTGGGGTCTGAGTCCAGGTGACCAGGCAGGAGCTGGAGGGTTCTTTGTGGCCACTGACAGTGACAGCCCCTGCCATGGGGTCTGAGGTGAGTTGCAGACATTTCCATGCTCCTGCTTAGCAGGGTACCAGGCAGATGACTCAAGATACAGCAGATGCTATCATCCTCCTAAACAAAGAGCTGGAGCATACTGTTTCCCAGGCCGCGTTCCATAGGGAAACTTGGGTGCACATGTGAGCTCCGAGACCCCCTGCGGTGGGTTGGCCAGCTGGGATAGCCTGCGTAGGCTTGGAAACCCTAAATCTCTGTTCGATATTCCTTTAGGAAAGCCATAAAACCCCACTTCCTGCCTTCGCCTTCCTGCTCCACAACCTTAACCCTCTGCACGCCTCCACCTCCTGGCTGGTGTGCCAAGACCAGAGGTGATGGAGGATTTAGGGAAGTCGCAGAGCCCACTGGTGACTGCAGGGGTGAGACCCTCCCCAGCACCAAGCGCCAGGCTGGCAGCTCCAAGAGCCACCAGCATCCCCAGATGCCCTGGAATTCGCCTGATTAGTGTTGGCAAGGGCGGTGCCAGGGAGGGTGCTAGTTGGCTGGAGGAAGACAAGAGGGGGCTGGAGGAATGGGGCCAGGGGGAGGGGGACCTGAAAGCTTTGCAGGGACAGCAGGAAACCAGCTGCACCCTCCCCTGTCCGCAGGAATCGAGACTTCTGTGAATGTCAGAAAATTGAGACAGTTGTCCTGTGTGTCTGTTCACACTGTGGGCAGGGAGGCCGGTGGCCTAGCCCGCCCAGTGTCTGCCAGGCAGAGAACCAGGATGGCGATGATGTTTGTGACAGCAGCTCCCACTTCCTGAGACCTCCCCCAGCGCTAGCCGTTGCCCAGTGCTCTGAGGTGCTGCTGTCATTCCCGCACCTCCCGTGGTTAAGAATTATCTACCCCAGTTCACAGAGGCTCCGTCATGGCTCCAGGGTCACAGGTCTGCCTGGCCGCCTGGACCTTCTTCTCTGAACTGTCCCCACAGGGTAGGCAGGCACCAGGCTGGACACCTGGTGCCCAAGGGGCAGGAGGAGAAGACATGGCCCCTCTCTGTGACAGAGGCCGGCAGTGTTGGGCTGAGGCAGTGTCCCAGCCGGAGAGGCAGTCACTGGGTCTGCAGCCCACAGACAAGCCAGCTGTAGGAGATGGCAGAGGAGCAGGAGCACAGGCTGGGGTCAGGATTTAGACTCCTCCCTGCAGTCCTGAGGCCTAGCGCTTACCTGGGGGGAAGGGGCGGGCACTGCTGTCGCCATGGCTGCAGAGGTCCAGTGAGCCTCGCCCCAGAGCAGCACCTCCCTCTGGTTAGCAGGGTAC
>NW_006293789.1:491947-524338 GCF_000327345.1 Myotis davidii | reverse complement strand
GCTGCAGAGGCCAAGGCCATGCAGCTAGAATCTTTGTGAGCCATCAATAAAAACATTCAACATAGCTGTAAAAATTGGGGTGTCCAAAAAGGAGGCCACACTTTGAATAATTATAAAGGTAGTGTTTATTAAAATCATTTCATTTTCAAAATTGAGTTATCAGCTCTTAAAATGTATATGTAGTTTTTTGGGACACCCTGTATTTAAATTTTACACGACTTTGCCCCAGTCTTGCTCCTTAGAAGTAACCATTGTTACGGTTTTAATGTATAGCCTTCTTGGCTTTTAGACACACACACAGTCTCACATATACACATTACATACACTCACCTTCTCTTACACACACACATGCACCACACACACCTTCTTATACACACTCATACTCTCACCCACTCACTTGCACACGCACACCACACACACGTTCTCACCCATGCTCTCAACCACTCACATGCACGCACATGCACACACCACACACACTCACACAGTTCTTCCACACTTACACTCCCACCCACTACAGGCACACACACATATGCCACACACGTTCTGACACACTCATGCTCTCAACCACTCACATGCACATACACATACATCACACACACACGTTCTTACACACTCATACCCTCGCCCACTCACATGCGCGCACGCACAAACACACAGGTGGAGCTGGGTCACGCTCTGCCTCCTGTTCTGCGATCTGCCTCCTGCAGGACAGCTCTGCACTGCCACTTTCATTTGTACCTCGTCCTGTTTCAGGGGCTGCCTACAACTCCCGAAGCACACGCACCAAGTTGACTTCCCCATCCCCCACGTGGTGTTTGGCTTATTTACTTTCACACTTAGGTAGCAGCCTTGAATGTGTGTTCCCACACACATCCAGGCACACACCTCTCTCTAGCCCCATCCCTGGAGTGGAGTCTTGCTGGATCAGAGGGTGGGGACTTGCTGGGTCAGAGGGTGGAGACTTGCTGGGTCAGAGGGTGGGGACTGGCTGGGTCAGAGGGTGGAGACTGGCTGGGTCTGAGGGTGGGGACTGGCTGGGTCAGAGGGTGGAGACTGGCTGGGTCAGAGGGTGGGGACTGGCTGGGTCAGAGGGTGGAGACCGGCTGGGTCAGAGGGTACTGGCTGCTGTCTGTTTAAAGCAGGAGAAGCAGCCATGCTCCCCACTTCAGGAGGTGGGCTGAGGAGCCGGTGACGAGGACAGTCCATGCACCTCCAACCTTGTGCTTTTCCTCTCCAGGTACGAGGTGGTCTGCCAAAGCTCAGAGCTGGCCAAGGACATCCTGGTGCCCTCCTTTGACCCCAAGAACAAGCACTGTGTGTTTCAAGGTGACCTCCTGCTGTTCAGCTGTGCCGGCGCCCACCCCAGGCACCGGAGGATCTGCCCCTGCCGGGACTTCATCAAGGGCCAGGTGGCTCTCTGCAAAGACTGTCTCTAGGGGCCACCAGCTGGCCCTGCACACACTGTGCTGGGAAGACAGCGGCTCCAGCCCCCTCCTGGCAGAGCCAGGGGGGCAGGTGTCATTCAGGGACTCTCGCCAGAGCCTGAACTTTTTGGTGGAAGGTTTCGATGTGGTATCACTCCTGCTGTGGTCAGCACCTCACAGCGGCATTTTCACCAAAACCAAAGGCGGGCAGACGGCAGGCCGGGATCCTGGCTGCTCTTCCCCGCACAACTTTATTTTTTGAGGAGCAACTGCAGGGAGAATCCCTCAATGCACTTGCTCCAGGGCAGAGCGTGAATCTCAAGATTCATTTAAAACAAAACAAAACCAGGGGGGAACTGAGCTGGTTGGCAAGAACTTTGGGAACATTCCTAAATCCATTAACTTATTTATTTGGGAGGGGGTGGGTGCCAGGGGAGGGCAGAGAGGAACTGATCACAGGTCTTGTTTCTTTGATTTCCCACTGCTTACCATCCACCTTCACTGTAATAGTTTTCTGTCCCCTTCAGGTGGGTGCAGGAGGGAGAGGCGGGGTGCACTGTGGGGACATAGCTCCTCAAAGCAGGTGGTGGCAGAAGAGAAGAAAATCTTGTGTGTGTGCTTGGTGGCAGCTACAGAACAGGCACCCCCAGATGTGGGGGACAACCCAGCCAGGGAACGAAGTACATGATTGGGAAATTGACATCTGGTGGTTGGTGGTAAATCCCGAAAGGCAGGACCAGGACCGAAAGAGCTACTACCCTTGGACTTAGTCATGATGTTTACCCCTTACAAGCGTTGTCTTTGAGCTGGGAGTGGACAAGTGAACTGGCCCCTGTGGCCTGGTGTCACCACTGGAGCTGGGATCCAAACCTTGGGCTTGCATTACATTCCTTTGAATGCCTGGGACCTCCTTAGCCCAGGGAATGGGGCTCTGGGCAAACTTGATGTTGGCTGGGGGAGCAGGGGCAGGGCAGGGTGAAAATGAGTTGCTGTCCTGGCCGATCACCTGTGGGGGTGGGGGTGGGGTGGCTCTCAGCCCAGGCACCAGTATTCTGAGGGATGAGCCCGTTGGTAGCTTGGCCTGGTCAGAGTCACTGGAACCCCCCCGCCCCCGCCCCCACTTCCAGGCCCTGCGCTCTGCTTTGTTGGGTTCCCCGCCCGCACCAGGCAGCTCAGTGCTTTGGGTGTGCGTTTCCTAGGAAGCCCTGGCAGCCCCACGCGGTAAGAGTGAGCCCTCTCCTCCCTCTTAGAGTCTCCCTGTAATGAGTAGTTGGGGTCCACCCAGCCCTCGGTTGTGGCCCTAGCCTCCCAGCACCCTGCATGCCCTCGGGCAGCCGCCCCGCCTCGGTTGGCAAAGAGTTGGCAAGATGAGTGTCGGATGGGCCTTTGAGAAGTGAGACTAAAGGAGGGACTGTTTCAGGAGGACAGAGGGAGTGCGGCGCCTTTAGGTGGGGAGTTAGATTCTGCCTGCTTCTCAGTTCTTCCCTCCGCACAAATAGCACCAAATGCACAGCTGGCCATTTTCACTTGGACTCTCAGTGTGTCTGAATCCCAGCTCCAATCCTAGAGAGCGGAGGGGGTAGGAGGGCAGCCAGGGCCTCCCCACCCCTCAGGTGACCCCTGAACACATGTGCAAGGGAGAGTGCTGATGGGGAGGCCGGCCCAGCAGCAAGGACACAAGAAAGGAACCTGGTAATAGGATGTGAGTGAGTGTGGGTGTGTGTTCTTTTAAGCTTTGCAAGGGCAGTTTCCTGCGGTAGGAGGGGCAACAACTGCCTTCCTTGCTGTTAGGAATTGCTTTTCTCTGTGAATGGTCCTCTTGGCCGCACCCTAAATGGTGGGAATTGGATTGAGCTCCCAGGCCTACAATTCCTGGGCCCGTGCTGCCCTCTCCTGGGCGCTTCTGGGAGCTCCCAATGGTGAGGCTGTCAGTGCAGGCATCCGACCAGCAGGGGGCGCCTGCGGGCCGAGACCTGTTTGCCAAGCTCAGACCCATTTTGCGGATAGCTGTTTATTAAACCAGCACAGGGACTCAGAGAGCGTGGAAACTAGGAAGCTACATTCTGTGGAAAGACTTGGTGCCTGCCTTGTATTTCAGAAGCTTCTAGGAATGAATGCTTGCAGGCTGCCCAAGCTCAGGGCCTCCCCACCTTCCCACTCCTGTGTCAGGAGCCTCAGTTCAGGTGCCCAGCAGGGCACCTTCCCCATTAGGTGCCTCAGCTTCTGCCAGCCCAGTGTTGGCTGAGGCGAGGCAGTTCCACGGGGAGAGAGAAGGGTCCGCTGCTCCTGGGGCACAATGACTTACATCCCAGTTGTTGAAGGCTGTATCGACAGAGGCAGTGACACTGGACAGGTACTGGCTGCCACCCCCCACCACCCTAACTTGGCCCAAGTCAGGTCAGCAGTGGTCCACACCCAGTAGGGACTTGATTCTTGCCTGCCTGGGGTGGAGGGCACCTCAGAGTGTGGGCGATTTTTCCTGATAGAGTCCTAAACCAACCTGTGGTTGGAGACACTTCCACACGGGCCTACGCCCGGACCCGTCTCCCTGGCTATGAGCACACCTTACCTGGCCTGTACGTTTTTGTACATTTCTTCCTAAGTGAAATCTGGCGTTTTTCCCCCACTGTGATCTTAAATTCCTAAAAAAATAAACTTGAGGGGAAACATTTATCTAATTTATTCAGAGAGAGAAAGGCTTCCTTTGATATGTAAAGACTTTCAGGAGTAAAAGCTCCTAAAGAGGAAACGCTGCTTTTAATGTCAGTGGACCCCTCATTTACTCCGCGTATGTAATTGGACTTGCACTTGAACAAAGGGAAAGGTTTTTTGCGTCTTTGCTTACGTTGGGTTTTTGTCACTGTGTATAGTTTGCCTTTTTTGTGTTTGCTGTATGTTTGGGAATGTTGCGAATGTTTGATATTTATTGTTTCTCTGAGGTGCCTTTTCACTTTTCTTTGGGGTTGGTTTTGGAATCTGGTGCAGACTCCTTCAGCTTGGAGACAGGACCTGTCCTTGTGTCACTGTGGACGCTCAGCTGGGCACCAGAAACGCCCTTCCAGCGCCCTCGGCCAGCACGTATATGCACATTCACCCCCCTGAAGCAGTGAGAACCCCGAGAAGTGCTGGCTCCCTCCAGACGAGCGCACACCGTCCCAGGCCACTTGGTCACGTCTGGGCCGGGGACGGCTGCCTACCCCTAGGTCTGGGCTCCCCGCCACCAGGCACGTGGTGAGGTGTGGCAGGGCAGGTGCCAGCCCTGGCCGAGGGGTTGCACTGCAAAGAAACAGGGCCCGCTGAGCTCCTGAGTAGCACTGGCCCCCAGACACTTGATCTGCTGGACATCACGGAGGGGGAAGGATATGCACACCCTTTTGTTTCCTTAGTGAGCACGGGGTTTCATCTGGGAGGAGGGCCCCTGCATCGCCGGTAGCGCACGCGTGAATGTGAGAGGTCGACTGAAACTGTGCTGTTCACAGGCGGGTGGTGTTTGTGGACCAGACCAAGGCAGGCCACCCACTCTCCATGGTGGCTTACCTGGATTGTGTGTGTCATCAGGACATGACCACCCCCTCCCCTGCCCCCAAACTCCTTGGTTTTTTAAAAGTCTATTTTGCTAACGACAGGCTCTGTTATACGTGTTGCTAGCCGAAGCCT
Source organism: Myotis davidii (assembly GCF_000327345.1). Lineage (NCBI taxonomy): Eukaryota > Metazoa > Chordata > Mammalia > Chiroptera > Vespertilionidae > Myotis > Myotis davidii. The sequence goes on along the minus strand of NW_006293789.1, from coordinate 519,257 downwards.
GGACTGTTTTATTTATTTAAAAACACTTTAGTTTCCACGTTGCTTCATTCCTCTTCCACCCATCCCCATGGGCCCACAAGCGCTTCCGTGTGAAGAGCTGAAGGGCACAGAGGCTCAGCTTCCTGCGGAAGGAAGATGGGATGTCCTGAAGCTGAGGGCCAGTCCCTCTCATCCCTGTTGGCTTCAACCAGAAGTGGAAAGCCAAGTTTTTATAGCAAACGGCCAAACTAGCTGTAGTCTCAGACACGGGGAAAAAAATTACGTAGCTCTCTTAGCACTTAGGGGTTTTGTGAGGATTCGGTGTTTAGCAGTGGCTGGCACATAGTAGGCCCTAGTAAGTGTTAAATGTTATTAGCATTTTACAAAATTTGAGAAGAGCTGCACTCACCCCTTATCAGTTGGTTCAAAAGTTGTACCTACAGGACACTATTATCCAAGGTTGAGGGACTGTTGTGGGATTTACGGGGGAGCGCATCCAAGTCCCGCGCCCACCCTGTGGCTGGAACGTTGCCGGATCCCTGAATGCACTAACTGATTGGAAAACATGCCTGGCTTCAGCCCCAGATGAAACGAGGCTGCAGAATTTGCACACGGGAAGTGGCAAGGGTGACCTTTGGCTCCATGCTGGGCCTCACCCCAGTGATGTCTCCTGGACCGTTCCAGAGTTTTTCCTTGGGGAGCTTTTTGAGCTAGAAATTAAGGTGAATTTTCCCATTGACTGTACCCCTTAAAGTTAACTGTTCCTCTGAAACGCAGTAAGAGAGGCTTTTCTGTTTTCAAGGGGAAAGGAGCGACCGATTGACCCTGCTATCCCCTGCCGGCCAGGGCGGCTCCTCCACAGTCCAGTCCACAGGGGCCAGACTCCTGGGCGGGTTCGCTGTCAGGTGTTTGCACTGGCCCCGGGGCCAACGGCTAGCCCGGGGGACCCCAAGACTATACCACCATCCCGGTGGAGCCAGGGTGGTCCGGGGAGAGTATCTTCAGAACCACTGCCAGAGCTGCTGGTGGTTCACTGATTTTTTTCCTCGTCACCTAAATATCAGTTCACTTTTTTATTGGGGTCCCAGCCTCTTGCTCCCCAATTGGAGCTGCGTCTCCTTGCCTGTCTTGGTCCTCCTCTGGACAGATGCACTGTGGAGTGTGGAGGAGTTTGCTGGAGCCCTGTGTCCGAGTTCCTGTTTTCTCGTCACCTGAATCGGCAGCCCTAGACTTCTGCGGGTGTAAGACTGGGATTCACCTTCTCCCAAGCATCATTCCTCTATCCCTGATTTGGGGAGCCTTGAGATGAACTCCCCCAGTCGCCGGCAGCTGGTGAGACCTGGCAGAGGGACCACGGCCAGCGAGTGCTCATAGGACGTCAGGTGTGTCTGGGGGCTTGCGGCACGCAGAGAACGTCAGCCAGGCTGGAGGCCTGAATGCCTGGCTGGGACAGCGGCATGGGAACCTGGGTAGTCTGCCACTTCTGCCCACGGGGAGACGGAGCAAAGTTGGGAAGCATTTTGCTCACTGTCCTGCCCAGGTGTTAATAGGACAACAGTGGAACAGTCGATGCCAAAGGAGATGGTGATGTCCCTTCTACTGTAGTTGCTGTCACAACTTGATGTCTCTAAGCTAATGACCGTTCACATCTGTGTCTTCAAACAGCACCTGGTTCACTCTGGGGTTTAGTGCAGGGTTCTGCCAACGAGGTGTCACTGTCCACACGTCCCAACGTACTGTACCTGCATAGCGCACTGCTTTGTTTTCCACTGTTGTAGACAAAACTAGGGAGAACTTTATTTTTCAATAAACTTTTCTTGTGTGACAGGTAGGAGTGATCTTTGGGGGGCTGGGTGGGTGCAGGGTCACCTGCAGGACGCCAGCTGCACCCCAGCGCTGGCATCCACTGCCTGCGTCTCACCGTTTGCAGACACCGCCGGAAAGGCTGAGAGACCGTGACGGTTAAGGAGTGGAGGACGGTTTCACTGGTGTGTTCTTTCCCTGCCTCACATCCACCCATACTCATCTCAGAGCACGCCCTAGACAGGGCCTTTTTTTTGAGGTAACTGTACTACATCAGATGCTTGAACATCATTAAGGATGTGCTAGTGAAATAGTCCTAAAAAGGTGAGGGCCTGTTAGACCTGATGCATTTCCCTCATGCACTGGGTTAGGCACCTGCTCTGGAAACAAGCTCAAGTCTGTAGGCACACCAGGGGCTGCTGCAGGTGGTGCTGGGGGAAGGCGTGGCCCAGCCTCAGCACAGCCTCTCACGCTCTGCCCAGAGCAGGGACAGCACACAGTTCCTGGATACGGAGTCGCAGGGACGACATGATTCCTGAACACCAGTCCCAGAAAGGTCTGAGAAGAAGGCGAGCATGCACGTTTAGGGGGCTAATCCTGCTTCCCTCGGAGCTTCCATGCTGTATTAAATACACAGGAAACCTCAGGAAAGACACCACTGAGCCTCCCATCCCCCGACCTACTTAAGCAGTCGGCCCTTTACCAGGTCCGTGTTCGTGTCCTGCAGAGCCCTCTGCCACGCGCTGTGGAGGAAGCTGGCCGACAGCGCCAGGCTGCACCAAGGTCAGGGGCCCCCAGACCAAACCACCTCCCCTTCATCAGCCTGGAGCAGAGCAGTGGGAGTGGGGCGTGGGAGGGGGAGTTAGGGTCTGGGACAGCCATCCCTCAGTCCCAGGCAAGGTCAGTTCCAAGGCCTCAGGCACCAGCACATCAGTGTGTGGCCATTCCTCCCCAGAGCGATGGGTGGCCTCCCCACAGACGCAACCCACAATCCTCAGGGTCTCCACTCACACTCTACCCGGAACAAGCAACCCTTCCATGTCGTCCTTCAGCCATACAGCAAGCCTGCCTGTGACAGGGACACTCAAAGGTCACCTCCCGGGCCACACAAAACAGGGCGCGGTCTCTACTGGCCAGACAGTCGCCTGGACAAGCAGCAAGTGCTGCAGTACGGATGGGTGTGGGGACCATTCTCCCAGAACTGATACCTAACGTTACCCAAGCTGCAGACAGCTCGTCCTGACAGCCGCCTCTCACAGGCCAAAGTACCACAGCCACCTGACAACACAGATGCCTGCACATGTGGGTAGATTGTGTAATTATTTATTACAAATAAACGGTGGTTTCACATCTGTCAAAAACGGGTCCTGTTTGTACATGTGTGTGCAGGTTCTGATGTACAAGAAAGGGTCATGTGCTTAGTTCGTCCATGCAAAGCTCACACGTACATCACTAAATACTTTAAAAATAGAACGATCACCTTTGAACCAATCTGTTTAGATTCACGATAAGTAAAACACTATGAAACTAATGAAATACAGTGATAGGAATTAGGAAGTGCGACACTGATGGTTCTGGGCATGTGAAGGGTGAGGGACAGAAGGGTACACACGGTCTTCCCTTCAGTTCTGCTGGAGAGATGAGCTCCGAGGGCTGGAGCTGCTCCATGCCCAGAGGAGGCGGGTGTGGTCAGTGGCTCTGTTTCAGAACTTCTTGCCAAGCAGAGACCTTACCTAACCCACAGGAACCTTTTTACTCCAGAAAACAGAAACAGCCAGTTCCCAATGGGCATGGGAAAACCAGTGTCCCCTCCTGTGGACGGCGTCCTGATGGGTGACGGGGGAGGTGGGTGAGGGGAGCAGTGCAGACCAACCTGCTGGGCACGCCTGTTCCCGTGAACACAAACTCTCCAAATAAGAAAGTGGATGTTCAGCTAAATACTGGCACCGTCCGCCGTGTGGGACCCTCTCGTCGTCCTGATGTCTTCATGCAGATGCAGACTGGCGCTCGGGCCCTTCACTCAAACATCTCGTAGTGGCGCGTCTGCCTCACCCTGGGCACCATGTCGATGAGGAGTCTGCAGAGGACACACACAGGTCACCCAGCACACCCCATAGCCCTGGGGTCTGAGCGCTTGGGGAAGCAGATGGGAGAGGCAATTAAAAAAAAACAACTAACATACCATAAAATTCAGCTTTTGAAAGTATATGATTTGGTGGTGTTTAGTATTTGCTTACATTGTCCAATCATCACCACCACCTAATTCTGGAGCATTTTCCTCATCCCTAAAAGAAACCCACCAGCATTATTCCCTTTTCCCTCCCCAACTACCTCCAACCACTAATAGATTTTCCCTAAGAGAATATTTAATTTGTAAAAGTAAACATGCACACTATTATTTTATAATTTACCTGATTGTTTAAAGTGTGAAGTTGAAAGTTTATTTCTGTTTTGTTTTTTCCTATATTTTGTCTTTAGATTCCAAATATAAGTGGAATCATATGGTATTTGTCTTTGTCTGACTTATCCCACGTAGCATAATGCCCTCTAGGTTCATCCATGTTGTGGCAAATAGCAAGATTTCATTCTTTTTATGGCGGAGTAATATTCCTTTGGATATATGTACCACACCTTTATCCACTCATCTATCCATGGGCACTTAGGTTGCTTCAGTATCTTGGCTATTGTAAATAATGCTGCATATGTCTTTTCTAATTAATGTTTCAAATTTCTTTGGATGAATACCCAGAAGTGGGATTTATGGGTCACATGGTAGTTCTATTTTTAATTTCCTGAGGAACCTCCATACCATTATCCACAGTAGCTGTACCAATTTATAATCCCAGCAACAGTGCACAAGGCTTCTCTTTGTCTTCACATCCTTGTTAACACTTGTTTGATTACTGACGATAGCCATTCTGTCCCTTGTAACATCTCTTATAACACTTGTTTAGTGGTGATGAACTCCTTTAGCTTTTTCTTGCCTGCTTTGGTTATAATGATATAGAGTAACCTTTGTGGTCAGTCCTTGCTTTTCATGACTTTTAATATTTTGTGCCAATCCCTTCTGGCTGTAAAGTTTCTGTTGAGAAATCAGCTGACAGTCTTATGGGAGCTCCCTTAAAGGTAATGGAATGATTTCCTCTTGCTGTTTTTAAGATTCTTTCTTTACCTTTAACCTTTGGCATTTTAATTATGATATGTCTTGGTGAGGACCTCTTTGGGTTCGTCTTGTTTGGGACTCTCTGTGTTTCCTGGACTTGTCTGCCTATTTCCTTTGCCAGATTAGGAAGTTTTCAGTTATTATTTCTTTCAAGTAGGTTTTTAATCCCTTGTTCTCCCTCTTCTCCTGCTGGTACCCCCGTGATGCAAATGTTGTTATTCTTTATATTATCCTTTAAACTATCCTCATTTTAAAATATTTTTTCTTATTGCAGTTCCAATCGGGTGTTTCCTACTACATTGTCTTCCAGATCAATAATCCAGTCCTGTGTTTTAAACTCTGCATCTAGAGTTTCCATTTTGTTTAGCTCTTTTTCTAGAGTTTCCTCCTGTTCTTTGTCTCATTTTGGTTGCCTGTGTTTGCTTGTATGTGTTAAGTAGATCTGCTATTTCCCAGTCTTGGTAGAATGGCCTTATATAGTGTCTTGTGGGGCCCAGTGGCACAGTCTCCCTGATCACCTGAGCCAAGTGCTACAGGAGTGTCCTGTGGGTTGTGTATGCCCTCCAGGGTAGAGCCCTGTTGGCACATCAGGTGGGTGGGACTGACCTTCAGGCTACATGACTAAAGCAGACAAGCTATTGTGTGGAAGCTAATCACATAGGGAGTCATTTTAGTGGGGCTTTTTTGCCAGCTGCTTCCACCCTGCAGATGAGTCATTTGTGGAGCTAGTTGGTGGTGCCCTGATAGAGTCTAAAGTTGGCCCCAGGTGTGTTGGTTCTGGGGCTTCTTAGGAGGGGCTCCAGTGCACGCTTGAGGCCATCTGGTCACAGCGACAAAGTCTTTGTGGTTTGTTGCCACTTGTGCTGGGTTTGGAGGCACTGGGAAGAGGCTGCGCTGTGAATCAAGGCTGGCTGCCACTAGCTTTAGTCTTGGGAGCCTTTGGTGGCACCACAATGTGTGCTGACATGGCACCACGTGTGCTGGGCTCACGGCCATTTAGTTGAAGTTAGTTCCAAGTCCACACTGGACAGTTTTTTCAGGCTTGGGGCCCCCTGATGGGAATTACAGTGCAAGTTGAGATATACCCCCTCTTGTGCCAGGCATGCCAAGGCTAGCTGCTGCTTGGATGGGGTTTGTGGGACTTTGAGGGATTTTAGATAAGTCCATAGCGTAAGCCACGGCAGGCGACTTGTGTGGAAGATCCATTGGAAGCACTTGGAAATTCGAGTTGAGTGGGGTGGGGTCTCAGAGAAATACCAGGGTGGGGCAAATGGTGTTAGCTAAGGTGATGCAGAGCTGGGATTTGGCACCCACCTGGGACTGATGGCTGAGTGCAGTAGGGCTCAGCAAAGCAATCTTGTCTGCCAGCACTTCCATCCCTGGAGAGAACTGCCCTCACCCCTTTCCCTCCAGCCCTCACCCTGGAGCTAGTCTGTTCAGTTTTTCCCTGAATGTCCCTGGCACTTTTCAAGCAGCTGACCTTGCACTGAAACCCAGAGAAATGAATCTGTGAGTAAGTCCATGTGCAGGCCCCTCAAGATGAACTCTTGAGACCCCAGTAGCCCCATCTCACTCAGGTGCCTACTGGTTTTCACAGCCAGAGGTCATGAGGAGTCCTCAGCCCAGCAGTGGTGCCCATTTGTGACTTAAAGCCTATACCTCTGGTCAAAGTCCTTGCCCCACTTCAGTGCCAGCCACAAGACTCTCTGATTCCGATGTGAGCTTTTCCAGTCACCTGGCCCCACGTAGGCTCAGGGGGGTTCCTGGTACAAGGTATGACCATCAGGGGTGGATAATGGGACACTCTTGGATGCCAGGAAAGCAAATAGGAAAACAGGCACTTACTTGACCCCGTAGGCAAATATGATAAGGCCGATGAGCACACCTGTGCTGCCATCCAGGTACCAGACCGCTGAATTATGCTTGAATACCTCCGCACTCAGAAGAATAGAGAAGCCCATCACGCCTCCCACGAGGGAGTTAAACCCTGGGAAAGAAGCAGAGCGAGGCTTAGCCACCAAGAAACTCCCCAAACACCAGCCAGCTCCACACCCAAGCCGGCGCGCTGCAGGGAATGTTGCCCAGAAGCACTCTCGCAGGTGACAGCTGCCAGCTGAGACCCCTGGGTGGCATGTGGAGTCTGTTCAAATGTCACCAGAGACCTTGCTAGACAGAGCCATCACCCCCCACAGTCAGTCTCCATCCCTGCCAGGCACTCATGCCCAGAGCCTGGATGTGGTTACTGTTGGTCTGCCTTCCACACACGAGAATATCCAGACACCATGAGGTCAGTGCAGTGCCTGGCACACAGGAAACATTCAAGTATATGGTGACTCAAATCTGTTGAATGTGAATGTCTCCTGGGCCCCGTACCCAGTGGGGATCTTTTTTTTTTTTAATTTTTATTGATTAAGGTATTACAAATGTGTCTTTATCCGCCCCCCACCCAACAAATGGGGATCTTATCAGTCTGATTGTTACCCTACTTTACTGATGAGTGAACTAAAGTTAAGCAGAGTGAGGTTAAATAAATTGACCGAGGTAATCAGATTGAGAGGAGCAGGGCTAGCCCACGCCCTTTCCTTCCAGAGTCTAAGTCACCTGAGGATTTTCACTCTCTGGGAGGAAAAATGCAAAGTCAAGAATTAGGTGCATGGTTGCAGAGACGGCAATCCAAACAGAACGGAGCTGACAGATGTTCATCATCTCCTTTCACATATATCACACCTCGGTGGGTCCCCACAACTTAGGTATCACACTTCCATGTTACCTGTGAGTTTCAAAGGCCCCATGGAAAGGGAATTGCCTAGAGGGGCTCCTGAGGCCGTACTATGGTGTGAGCCGCAGTCTGCCTCAGTGTAATGGCCTGGAGAAGCTCTGGGTCCATGCTGCCTGGTGAGCCCCTGGCAGCTGGTCTGTGCAGGCTCAGCAACCTCTCCAACTACAGGCCCTGTCTCATTCCTGGGGCAACTCCACCTGTGTTGCTTTTGCCGACTCAAAATTGTTAACTCAGGTCGCACTCACTGGGGACTGTACAGCTGGGGGAGACGCTAAATGAAGAGCAGAGGGAGAGGAAGATGTGGGCGTAGAGAAGCCTTGAGCAAAGCCTGGGTAAGACGCCTTCTCAGGTCCAAGGTGGAGACTTCGACAATGGAAACAAGATGAACCTGGCTGGGCCCTGCAATGACATCTCATTGGCCATTGCAACCCTCTTCTCTTCCCTCAAATCTGTCATCTTCTCAGCTGGTGACTCGGCCCTGCACTTCTTAGAGCACAAATGTCCGGACAACAATACCTCATCTTCCCAACACCAAGTCACACCCACCATGACAGCTGCCACACATCCAGTTACATGCTCACCAAGGGACTTTGTTCTTGAAATTCTTCTCCCTCCTCTGAAACATTCCTACTGGGATAAATCGTAGCTTCCCGTCACCCACCTCAAACTCCTCCCTGACCCCACGCCACCTGCACCACAAGCCCCTTTATAAAACTTGCAGAGTTGTCTGCCCAACGGTACCTCCTATTCTCTCTTCATCCCCCACCCCTCAGGTGCTCTCCTCCACGACGCCCTCCCTGAGCTCAGTGACAGCTGAGCTGCCATGTGCGTGGTGAACTGGTTGGCCTCATCCTCCGGAACACTTTCCTCCGGTCCCGTGACTCTGCTGGCTTTCCTCTTTCCCCTCCAGCACTTCCTTCTCAGTCTCCTTCGCCAGGTCCTCTTCCCCGTCTGAGCACCCTGCCAGTGCCCGGGGCTCCTCTGTCTACATTTCCCCTGAGGGTGTCACCTCCAATCTCACACGTCCATGTCTCCCAACTTTCCCTCTTTGGCCTGTCCTGTCCCCTCAGCTGCAGACTCATAGAAGCATTTCAAACTGAACATGTTCAAAGCAAAAACCTCAATTTCTACTCAAAACACCTCATCTTCCCTGTATATGATGCCACCGTTCACCTAGCTGCCAAGACCAAACATCTAGGAGCCCACCCTTGGCTTCTGTCACTACCCAAATCTAATCACCCCCAAAATCTAATCCATCAAGTAATCCTTGCCAACTGTTACCCCTAAACTCATTCTCCATCTCTCTACCTCTCAGCAGCCCCACCGCCCAAACCTTGCCCAAGCCCCCCTCGGGCCTCGCTGGCACCCCTGCCTCCTCACCACCTTCCCTGCTTCCCCTCCTGCCCACATCTCCCTTAACCCACAATCCATTCCCCTCACAGCAGCCAGAGTGACCACAGGAAGGGGACAGCCTCTGGTTGTCCTTTGAATCATCCTGTTCTTTAAAAAAAAAAGTCTCTGTGGCCCATATCTTCTCTCCACAGGCCACCAGAGGCATCAGCAGAGCCCGTGCTCGGTCACAGGTGACCTGGGCTGCAGCTGACCTCTGCAGAGGGGAGTGGAGGTTTTGCTTTGGGTGGCTAGAGAGAAGGGGAGAAAGGAGGAAATGGCCGCTGCCCGGGCAGACTGGAACCTTCAGCCCCTCTCCCTCTCTGGGTCATGGGCACAGGTTGGCCTGTGGCGTCCTCGGAGAAGCCCAATGGAGCTCAGAAAGCAGAGAGAGCGTGAGGTTCCCCAAGACGGCCACTAGATGTCCACTCAGCTCCACCAAGGCACGGCTCTGCCAGCCAAGCACAGCCCAGACCCCTGTATCTGACACAGGGCCCCATCCCATTCGTGCTCCCACCCCGGGGTGCTGCCCACAGTTCACAGCTGATGGATTCACTGTTCACCTGGCTCACCGCCACCTTCCAGGAGGAGCCCTGCCTCCTCAGCTCTGCTCCCCTGGGTTATGACAGTCCAGCTCAGTTCAACCTCACCTCACACAGGGGTGCAGGTCACACTGGGGCTGGCGCACAGGACTGGGAGGGTCCCGTGTCTGCCTGCAGCAGCCTCAGGAACTCCAGCTGCCCTCACTCCACACAAGGAACCTGAGCTCGCAGCCCCACCCCCAAACCGCCCACCTTCCCACTGCTGGTCACTCTCTCTGGGCACTGTCCCCGCCCACCAGGCCCATTGCTTTTCTGCTTCCTCAGTTAAAACCCGGGCTGTTGTCAATAATAAAGGCTGCTATCCCTTTAAGAAGCTGAGTAGGGGCTCCACCAGTCTGGCCTTAATCACAGGTAAGAATCCGTATAACTAAGTACATCAGCTTCATGCAGGAATTCTGATGACAAGGTTCCATGTGCTGAACACCATGGCAGACGCTTGGTATTCAGAGATGAGAAGGAGCGAGTGGAGTCAGCCCAGGGCCCTCAACTCGGGTTTCCAGCGGCAGCACCAGAGCCAGGCTCCTGCCCCACCTCAGAACCCCTCCTCCTCCCGCCAGACTTTCCCATTAACTTACTGTCCAGTCATTTTACCTTCGACAACACAAAGCTGCCTTCAGCGTCGTGCTGACTGCAGCAATCGCATGTTGCCTAAACAACTAAAGGAACACAGTCGAATGGACAAGATGCGCTACACTGCGCTGAGCTACACTGCGCTGAGCTGCACAGCACAGGGTGGGAAGTCTGCAGGTTACCACACCCTGGTGTCGGCTTTCTCTGAAGACCTGCTGTGGTGAGGACACAGCCCAGCATACAGGATCTGGTGCAGACAGCCGGACCCAGCTCACATACAGCTCCGGCGTGGGAACCAGCCACTCACCAGGTGACAGGCAGGGCCCGCCCTCCCACCTGCACCGAAGCACTTTGTGGGGAGAGAGGGCCACACCACAGAGGACATTCCCAGGGCAGTGGGCACAGGTGGAGGCCCCAAGAGCCAGCCTCTCAGAAACCCCAACATTAATGAGAGGCACGGCTCCCAGACCCCACTCTCTCCCACCTCCCAAAGAGGAGATGATTACAGATGGTTCCCTAGCTCTGCTACTCAACAAATGAGTAAAATACAATTAGCAGGAGGCTGCAATTACCACTGCATATTTTGCTGACACTCCCAACGAGCAAGGAACTGCAGCGCACACCACCCACCGCCCCAGCCCCTCGTGGGTAACAGGCTTTGCCCTTCGCCAGAGTTCTCTCTGTATCTGTCTGTCTTTCTCTCACTCTGTCATCAACTCCCATGGCCCATTCATCCCTGAGCCCTGTCCATTTGACATGCATTGTTGGCCCCCTACATCCTCAGCCCCCTGCCCTCACTGCTGCCCAAGCCCCCAGGCCACCACCCTCAGCTCCCCAGACCTCCCCTGCTTGGCACTCACTGCCCCGCTCTGTTCCCCATCTGACGGCCAGAGGACTGTTTAGAAAACATTAAGCACGTCTCCTCATCTGTTTAAATATTTAGCAAAACACACAGGATCCTACACTTGACCTACAGTCCGGCAGGACCCGCCCTTCCCCACTGTCCCAGCCCTCACCCTGTGCCCCCTCCTCACGCAGCCCCCCAGGTGTCCCAGACCCCACTCTTCCCTGCCTTCCAGTTTAGGGAACAATTTTCACTTAAACATCTACTTTGTAATGACACCTCTCTGTTCAAGAATATGATGGAAATACTGCTTATGTCTGAAAATTCTGGTCAGAAGTTATTTCGTTAGAAAAATCATACTTGTCATTGGGGTCTTCTCTGTGCGCCCTATGAAATGTGGTGAGTCCAAAGGGGAGCGAAGCCTAAACAGACACTGTCTGGGATTATTGTCACACGTGATGCAGAGCACCCGTCCGAGACGGTCAAGCCCACGGTCATGGGTGGGAGGGTCCGACGGCTGGGTCCACCCTCAGGCTCCTGGAGAGCACTTGTCGGTCTGGACAGAGAAGATGCTGAGACCCTGCAAGCCACAGGGGCTTCGTGATGTTAGGGCCCAAGGCGCCTGGGAGAGGAGCTATTCCTTAGTGCTCACCCCTGGCCTGCCCTCCGCATCCCGGCACCCACGTTCCAAGCAAAGACACATGAGGAGGCATACAACACACGCTGGAGAAACCAAGGTGCAGCCAGGCCTCTGCTCTAAGGGGCCCGGGCGGAGTGGCCCCCGCAGCAACGGGAAGGAACCTTGAGGTGGCGGACCCCACACCGAACACCCATTCACAGCACGCAGCCCTGAGCTCTCGGCACAAGCCCCCTGCACTGGTCAGCCCCGGGGAGAGGAGGACTCCATGGCCAACGGAGGCATGTTCCTGCCCCGATTCTGAAACTCCAGACCACACAATCACAGGGATGAGCACTTCTCCCCCAAGCTGGGCCGCCCGGAGAGGAACGAGCACCTTTCCTAGGGCCAGCCGAATGCAAGCTGCCCACAGGCCCGGCGGCGGGGTGGGCGGTAGAGACCTCCACAGAGGTCTCAGAAGGCTGCACGCTTCTCAGGGACTGCGCCGCAGCTCTGCACACCAGAGGGGCTTGATTTAACTAGGGGCAGCCCGCCTCTGGGGACCAGGCAGGACCCTTCCTAGCAACAGGACAGACCCTAAGAGAGGAAACTCTAGTTCTGCATCAGGAGCAGCTTCCCAGCTAATGTGGCACCAGCGCAGCACCAGGCTCAAAAGAACTCTGCAGAGCCCGCCGGTCAGTGCCCCTGCGGTATCCGCTCTAACAGCACAAACCCAGGACCTGCTGCCAGCTGAGCCCTGGCTTCCCTGGGCCTGCCCTTGGTGGGGGGAGGGGGACCCTCGGGGGCCCATGGGGAGCTCCAGGAGCTGGGCTGGCCGCCTGGCCCACATAGGGGGGCCTGCACGCTGCCTGAGAGCAGAGCAGGGACGCAGAGGCCTTGCTCCCCGGTGCCAGGCCTTTTCACTGTTTTAAACAGCTCTTACTACTTAAAAAGTTTGGGTTTGCTATGGGCATGTGGCCTCCGTAGCACAGGGTGGAAGGTGGCATCTTGCAAGGGCAGATGCAGATGGCAGGCCCTGCTGGTCAAAATGGCAGGGGGGACCCTGCCAGGTTCACCTTCCCGGGTGTGGAGTGTGTCCTGGCCCCCAGGCTGGTGTGAAGGCAGCACAAACCTGTGCTCATCACATGGACAGGACCCACCTCAGGCCGGGGAATGTGCATCTAACCAACACCATAGCAATTCTGATGCTGCCAGAGGCTGTGGTCACCTGACTGGCATCCAGGGTCCCCTGGCCTTGCAGTCAGCACCTCGGATCATGTAAGGCCCAATTTCCTTGGGTCTGTTCAAAGGAACCACACACACACACACACACACACACACACACACACAGATACTCCCAGGGCAGCTGTCATTGCAAAGCTGGAAATACCACTTTGACTTCCTACCCACCAGCCCTACTGTGCAAAGGCCCACCTCCATACACAGTAGGGCATCATCACGGGACGAGGAGTCCAAGTCCACACAGTGGACTTTGTTATTTGGGGGAGAAGGGCCCTCTGCACTGCCATTCACCCCCTGCACAGCAGAACTAACAGCCACCCATGCACACCCGCCTGCTCTGTATTCCACAGAGGAGAGCACCTCGGAGTTGGGGTAGGTGTGTGTGTGAGTGGTTCTTTTCTTAAAGAAAGAAATTCAGTGATTTCTTCTCTATTTTGTGCAGACACACACACCAGCCCCACAAGCTTTTACCCTTTGACCTCTCACCTCAGGGTACAGAGGCTTCTGTATTCATGACCTCTGGCAACTGCACATGCTCAAGAATGGAGAAAAAGAGCATGGCCAGGTGGTTAGTTTGTAAAGTTTCTTATTCATACACCAGCACTAGTTCACAAACTGAAATGCATTTTTCCTGGTTTCACACCCCTTCTCTGTCATCCCAAAGGCCATGCAGGAAGTGCCCCCTGGCCCCTAGGGGCACAGGGACCCTCCACCTGGTCTGGGTTCTCAGTGGATCACTTCCCCAGCAAAGCCCTGGTTCCTGCACCTTGAACTCCCAGCTAGGTGAGCGTCTCACGGCTGGAGGGGGAATGAGCATGAGAATCCACAAAGAAAGCCTGTCTGGATTGCAGAAGAGACCTTCACTTCCAGTTTGGAGCAATGCCCACAAAGCCCGAGACTCTGGGAAGCCCTCTGTGCTTCATGATAAGACGCTAGGGAGCCCCCATCCACCCTGTTGGGGGTCAGGGCAGAGGTGATTCCTGAAGAATTTATTACAGTCCCAGGGCACACCATCTGCCCCAATAGGGAGCTCTGAGAATCATAAAACCGCCTGAGGAGGCGAGGCTAGTGAGACTTGGTCCCCAGCTGGTGACCTTTTCGGCAAGACAAGCAACTAAAGGCGACTTGCCCTGCGCCCCGGCCTGGGAGGTCAGGCGCTGGCCCCACTCACCATCGGTTATGAGCGCTCTGCTGGTCAGCACCTTCCCCAGCATGAACTTCAGCACGGCCAGCGTGCTGCAGAGGATCCCACTCAAAATGGAGACGCTGAACAGGAAGTCATCCTAGAAGAGAAAGGTCCAGATTTCAGCAGTTCACCTGCTAGAGCAAACCATCTGCAAACCACTTGCCTTAGCAGTGGTTCTCAAGCTTCTGGCCCTTTAAATACAGTTCCTCATGTTGTGACCCAACCATAAAATTATTTTCGTTGCTACTTCTTAACTGTAATGTTGCTGCTGTTATGCATCGTAATGTAAATATCTGATATGCAGGATGGTCTTAGGCGACCCCTGTGAAAGGGTCGTTCGACCACCAAAGGGGTCGCGGCCCACAGGTTGAGAACCACAGGGATCAGCTTGGTTCCCAGGACAAATAGTCAGTTGTGTGTGCTGCCACCAGGAGGCGGCTACGTTGCTTGTTGTCATACCTTCCTTACCCGTGTCCCTGGGAAATGGAAAAGGTGATTAAAACCAGACGCCCCGGACTTATATTTCCTTAGAACCATCAGGTGCTTCCTTTCCTATAGGAGATTCCCCTTTGCACTATTCTGCCGAAATGAGTGGCAATCACTGATCAGTAACAGAGCTGGTTAGAATATTAAAAACAGTGCCTTCTGGGTAGAGTTTTTCATAGAGAATTTAAAAAGCAGTCGTTAAGAATTTTGGAGCATGGAAGTACACCAGTGGCCTAAGAACACTTCAGCACAGAGCCAATGAAATTAGCCACAGGGCCAAGGATCAGTGGAGCAACTTATAACCATATTCCTCCCTTAAATTCACAGGAGACGATTAGAAGTTCAACTACAGCCTTCAAGGTGTGAAAGAGGGGCATCTAAAAATACAGTCTGCTACTGACGCAATCTTAGCACTTCCTGTAAGCTGTGACCATACCTTCGCAAGCAAGCGAGTGAGTCACATGCAAAAGAAAGCACCCCGTCTCCTGACCTCAGGCCTGAGGCTCTGGCTTCGGGCTCCGTGCTCCCTCCCAGGAGACACAGCCTCCAGAGTCTCCAATATTAAAATGCAACTGCCAGCAGAAATCTAACAGAGCATCACATATATGCAAGGAAATTGGATTTCCTAAGCATTTTATTATTCAAATTCACTAACCTGGTGACAGAAAGTTGGGAAGAGCGATGACAGCCCGCTTCCCTGAGTTCAAAACTGAACAAAGTCATTAGAAAAAAATCACCTCACTGGAAACAGCATATCCGCATGGTGCCAAAGCATCCCCCAATCCTGGCCAATGGTGGTTGGTGGGTTTTTTAAAAATATGTTATTATTGATGAGAGAGAGAGAGAGAGAGAGAGAGAGAGAGAGAGAACCAACAGGGGATCAAGCCCAAACCTGGGTATGTGCCCCAACTGGGAATCGAACCAGCGACCCTTCGGTGCACAGGACAACGTTCAACTAAGTGAGCCACACTGGCCAGGGCAGGGGTGATTGGCTTTAATATACGTCCACAGTCGTTTGCAACTCCTTCCTCTGGGAGGCACAAGTTAACTTTCCCCTCCCCTGAGTGTGGGCTGGACTCGTGACTGGTATCTAACCCATAGGGTATGGAAAGGGAAAGACAGCAACTTTACAGTGGAGAGCCCAGCAAGTGATCAAAAGTAAAATGACCATTCATAAATTATGCTGACACCACGTGCCTTCTGATATGAGGTGGAGAGAACATCTCTTTGTGTTCTACCTAAAAAGTCCAGAACCTCAGCTTAATTGTGAAAAAACATTAAACAAACCCATGTTCAGGGACAGTCTACAAAATATTTGAGTACAGTACTACTTCTGACACATGTCCAGGTCATGAAAGACAAGGAACCACCGAGGAACTGTCACAGATTGGAGGCCAAGGTGACGTGAGGACCAAGGCCAGCTGGTGTCCTGGGCTGGATCCTGGGAAGGAAAAGCTCATTACGTGGAAAAGCTGGGGCACCAGACAGTCAGGGTCTTGTCCACAGTGTGGCAGTCTCCTGGTTGGGTAAAGGTACCCTGGCTGTCTATGTGAGAGGTTAAGCCTTAGGGGAGGCTGGATGGAGGGCGTATGGGAACTCTGTAATGTCTAGTAACTTCTATAAATCTAAAATTATTTCAAATTGTAAAGTTTTTTTAAATAGTCGCCTTTCTGAAGTTGCGCCTCCTCAAATGATCAGTAAGGACTGCGCCAAGCCTGGCCTCCTGGCAGGTCCCACGTCCCTGATGTGCACGAGGTGACAGAGCGGGGCCGTGCGGGAGGACCCCAAATCAAACTCCCTTTGTGCAGGCACTGGGCAGACTCGGGGAGACCACGGCGCAGCCATAGGAAGCCGTGCGGGCATTGTGAGGGAGTCTCAAATCCGCAGGCCCAGGTGGCCATATGCTTCAGACCGAGGCATTCAACTAAGCACTCTGAGCCCCCAAATTCGCAGGCTGAGTCCTGACTCTGCTCACCGTTCACTCACTCAGTTTGCAAAGCCCTCATCCCTCACTGTCCAGAGGTGGGTACAGTCTATGTTCACCCCATCTGGACCCAGGGCACTGGGTTGATCCCCGCCCCGAAGCAGCTCAGAGAGCCCCGGTGGCCCCGGCCATCCTCACCTGGGTCTGCTAACGCAGGAAGCTGTGCTGTCTGCGGGTCAGTGACCAAGGGCAGTGGTGAGCCAGCGGACCCCTGTTCAAATCTACAACCCATCACTCGCTACGGAAACAAACCAAGCTCTCAAGTCCCAATTCTCTTTCCCGTAAATGGCAGTGTGACACCCACAGCCCTGGCAAGAGCTGATGTGCAACAGGTAGCAACTGTCATTGACGGCCCAACACATGAGCCAGGCACTAACTTCTTCCACCAAACAGCCACTAGGTGCTGACGGTCAGCCCCGGACTAAGTAGGTAACATTCCTACAGGAGGAACACAGGGGACTCACTAGGGAGGACAAAGCAGGCCCGGGAATGTAAGGAAAGGGCCGAGGCTGCGCTGGGACCGGAGTGGCTGATCAAGAGAGAAGGTGTGTGGGACCCGTCCTTCCCCAGAAGCTTCATCTTCAAGAAGCTCTCACGGCCCAAGGCTCTGAGGTTGGTTCCTGGAGGAACAGGGGACGGGTTACTGGCGTCACAGAGCAGAAGCACCTGGCGCAACTAAAGGCGCTGGAGCCCGAGCCCCCTGAACATCTGTGTGACTGGGCACGCCCTGAGCCTCCCCTCTCCCCTCTACTGTCAGATGGAGCAAAGAGCAGACCTCCCACCCCTGGTGGTTTTTTTCCCATCCTCCGTGGCTCTGAGTCCCCCTTGGCCCCAGAGACATCTGTGTGGAAGGCAGAAGTGAAGTGTGGGCCCTTAGTCCCTGGGGGCAGGTGCAGGGCGCCAGGTGCTGCTGACCCACTAGCTCCGCTTAGAGGGAGGGTGGTGGCCAGCCCAGCATCCCAGCCCCTGCTGGGCCCCTCCAGGGTCTCTGTGCCCTGAGCCACCCATGGTATCAAAGTGGAGATGATGAGGTCAGATGGGG
This sequence comes from Myotis davidii, assembly GCF_000327345.1. Taxonomy (NCBI): domain Eukaryota; kingdom Metazoa; phylum Chordata; class Mammalia; order Chiroptera; family Vespertilionidae; genus Myotis; species Myotis davidii. The sequence continues at coordinate 501,572 of NW_006293789.1, read as the reverse complement.
CTCTAGAACATTTTCAGGGAACCAGGCTGCCATTGCACTGCTCCCCTCATTACCCACGTTTCCTTGCTTCCAGGCAGCCCTGCTGCCTTCAGGCCCAGATTCTGGGGCAGCAGCCAGCAGGGGCCCTTCTGCAGCTCCCCTCGCCCCCGTAAGGTCCCACCCCTACAGCCACATCCGGTGTGGTTCCCTCTGACACACCAATGCATAAGGACGTTGCAAAGTGCTAAGCAGGGCCTAACGCGGAGGAAATGCTGTGTATAAGCCAACATGCGAGCCCAGGTGTGCCCCGTCTGTGGATTATTTCTGTTACCCACACTCTGTGCCCAGGGTCACCTTCCCGAAGTCTGAGAGAACAGGCTGTGCCATCTCAAGGCCTCACCCAAGGCTTGTTGGCTCACTATTGCCGCCCTGATCTCCCTCCTAAACACATGAGCCCGGAGGGACCCCAGAGGACCTGGGCTGGCCCAGAGCTGCCGGAGTCCTCCCTCAGAACCAGCGTTCAAGTCCTCAAGTCCTCTGTGCCCGTCCCACCAGAGCCACCTGGCTCTCCTCTCTCCATACAGCCATCCATCAACTGTCAGCACAAGCAGTGTCACAGAGATGCAGGCATCAGCCTGCTCAAGACAGCTGCCATGGACTGTAGTGTCACCCAAAATGCCGAAGCTGAGGCTCTAGCCCCCCAAAGAGATGAAGCCTTTGGGAGGTATCAGGGTTAGATGGAGGCATGAGGCTGAGGCCCTCGTGATGGGATTAGCAGCCTCCTGAGAAGAGGAAGTGACTTCTCTCTCAGCCACTCCCACTCCCATTGAGGAAAGGCCAGACGAGGCCCCAGTGAGAAGGCGGCCACCTCACTGAGACGTGAGAAACACATTCCTGTTGTTTAAGCCACCCAGCCTCTGGCATTGGCGTGGCAACTAGAGCTGACAGAGTCCCTGAATGTGATAAAGAGGATCCTCTCTGAGAGTCAGGGGGCCAGAGCACGCATGGCTAAGGATGAGAAACTGCAACCCAAGGGTGGGGAGCCACCATTGGCCTCTTTCAGGTGCAGCCACACCTGCCTCACTTCCTCTCACAGCCCCGTCTAGCCAGCCTTGGACGGGAGAGACGCAGGTGCCCCGGGTCACTCAGCTGGTGGCAGGCCCTGGATATGTGCCCAGCTCTAAACCTACCAGGACACCTCATCCGTGGCCTTGTAAACATCTCTCATGTCACACGGACTCTGTGAAAACAGAGGGGCAGCCACTGCCTTGTTAGTTTTCCGTTTCCACTGTTACCAGCACTGGCCCTGTGATTGCTCAGATTTGAATCTTACTGAATGGATAGAAGATCAGGGCAAAATGGTGCAAGAAAATGGGCCAGGGACTCCAAAGCTAAGGGTAAATGTGCATTGAAGGTAAATGCTCCGTAGATGGTGTTTATGCCGTGAGCTTCTCCATGACCTTACGGAAGTGAAGGCCTTTTGTAACCATCTCAAAGCCATGATATATCTGAGAGGAAAAGGAAACGTATTCAGGAGACAGGTTACGTGCAATACAAATAGAAAAATACTATCACCAAGGATTAATCTCCCTAATAGCTAAAGAGCTCCTAGAAATCTGTAGGAAAAAGACTAAAAAAAGAGACCAAAAATAGAAAATGGGCAAAGGACAATCAGAAAATTAAAATGAGTTTTAAACCTATCAAAGATGTTGAAACTTCTTAATAAAAGAAACAAAGACCAAAACTATACAAGATATCGTTTTTCACCTACCCAACCACGAGTATTATTAAAAAGGCTTGCTCTTGAGGCCTGAGTGGGTAGCTCAGTTGGTTAGAGCGTCATCCCAATATGCCAAGGTTGTGGGTTTGATTCACAGTCAGGGCACATGTAAGAATTAAACAATGAATGCATCAATAAGTGGAATAATAAGTCGATGTCTCTCTCTCTCTCTCTCAAATCAATAAAAAAAGAGAAATAAAAATGCTTAATCTTTTAAAAAATCCCTGGCTGGTGTGTCTCAGGTGATTGGGTGTCATCCCATGCACAGGAGGTTGCTGGTTCAGTTCCCAGTAGGGGCATGTGCCCAGGTTGTGGGCTCAGTCCCTGGTGGGGAGGTGCACAGGAGGCAGCTGATCGATGTTTCACTCTCACATGGATGTTTTTCTCTCTAGATATCCCTCTCACTTCCTCTTTTTCTAAAAATCAATACAAATATTGAAGAAAAGAAACAAAAACCTTTTCTCCTGGAAAGATACTATTAAGAAAATAAAGGGCAACCACAGACTGGGAAAAAACATTTGCAAACACATTTGTTAAAAGTCTTATACCCAGCCCTGGCTGGTTTTGCTCAGTGGATAGAGCATTGGCCTACAGACTGAAGGGTCCCAGGTTCGACTCCGGTCAAGGGTACATGCCAGGGTTTGCAGGCTAGATTGCCAGTAGGGGGCATGCAGGAGGCAGCCAATCAATGATTCTCTGTTTCTATCTCTCTCTCTCCCTCTCCCTTCCTCTTTGAAATCAATAAAAATATATATATTTTTAAAAGTCTTATACCCAGATGATATTAAGAATTTCTGTAACTCAATAAGCAAACAAACAAATGACTCAATTTTTTGTTGTTGTTAGTTTTGTTAATCTTCACCCGAGGATGTTTTTTCCATTGATTTTTTAGAGAAAGCAGCGGAAGGAAGAGAGAAAGAGAGAGAGAGAAATATCAATGTGAGAGAGACACATGGATTGGTTGCCTCCCTCACGCATCCTGACAGCACTGGGGATCAAATGTGCAACCCAGGTAGGTGCCCTTAACCAGAATCAAACCTGAGACCCTTCGCTCCACAGGCTGACACTCCAACCACTGAGCCACAAAAGATTTGAACAAATAATTTACCAAGATAAGATACATGGTTAACAAATAAGCACATGAAAAGATAACCAACATCCTTTGCCAACAGAGAAATGTAAATCAAAACCACCATGAGATACTACTACATACCAATTAGAATCAGTAAAATTAAAAAGAAATAAGAGCAATCATAGTGAGGATATGAGCAACGGGAACCCTCATGTACTGCTGGTAGGGATGTAAAATGGAACAGCCACTTTGTAAAACTGACTGGCCATTCCTTGTCAAGTTAAATATTAACTTATCATAGGATCCAGCAACTCAACACACTGATATTTACCCAAAATAAAAAAAAAAAGCTTATGTCCACACAAAAACCCTGCACATCAATGTTTTCATGGTGTCAGAAAACTGGAAATGACCTAACAGTTTATCCATTTACAACTGGTAAATGGATAAACGAACTATGGGCTATAGCTATACAATGGAATACTACTTGGCAATGAAAAAGAATGAACTAATGCATTCAGCAAAAATATGGCTGCACTTCAAGAGCATGATGCTAAGTAAAAGAAAGCATGCACAAGAGACTAAGTACGTTATGATTTCATTTATATTAGAGTCCAGAAAAGGAAAACTATGCCAACAGGAAGCCAAGCAGTGGCTGGTAGGGGAGGTAACTAAGGACTGCAGAAGTGCAGGATGAAGCCTTTTGGAGGGACTGAAATAGTCTATATCATCATTGTGGTAGCAGTTCTGTGACTATACACATCTATCAAACCCATCAAATGATATGGGGCATTTTACTGTATGTACATTATTACATCTCAATAAAACTAATTTTTTACCCTCACCCTAAAGACATGTGTTTTTTTTTTGATCTTAGAAAAAGAGGAATGGAAGGAGGGAGTTGTGGGGAGAGAAGGGGAAGGAGTTGAGGAGAAAGAGGCAAGAAGAAGGAGAAAGGGAGGAAGAGAGAGAGAGAGGTAGAGAAGGAGGGAAGGAGAGAGAAAAAGATGAGAGACAAACATTGATAGGCTGCCTCCTGTACGCACCCTGACTGAGAATCGAACCTGCAACCTTTTGGTGTGTGGGATGATGTGCCAACAGACTAGTCCCAGTCCCTACTACATTGGTATATAGTAGGGACTCAATAAAACTAATTTTTTTAAAGCAACTTATCTCAGGGACCCCGTAGGTGACAATTACAAATGTTTACACAGTTTAGCTTATGCACATTATAATTCTACACATAATGTCCATTACCATGATACGAGGCAAAGAACAGATGAAAGCGCAATCATTATAAAGATAAAACCGGAGGCTGAGGTGGTCAGTGGTGGAACATAGACACTGCTGGGCTGACTTCAAGTCACATACATTTTCTGCTGATTTATTTCCACTGGGTAAACACTCCTTTTTATAGACTTATCTCAAGTGTTTCCTCCTCTGCTGAGCATTTCCTGACAGCTCACGCCCTAAGACCTGACAGGCGCACACCACGCCTCCGCTGGCCGTGTCCTCCCGGGCCCGTGACGCGTCCTTGCACCTGCTTCCTTCCTGCCCTCTCCGGTGGCGCAGCGACAGAGAGCCTCTCACCCCTCAGTGTCTCCCACGGCAATAGGAATGTCCGTGACAGGCACTGCCACCTGCAGAGGGATGGCAATCGCAACCACCAGACTTTCACAAGCAGCTTTACGGAAGATACAGAAATGTTTGTCCATTCGTCATCTGACCCACAGTGAACGTCAGTGGTCTAAGGTTACAACCAAGAGGAGAGGACGACAGGATGGGTTTCTAATGATCAAACGGGGTGCGGGAATGTTCCTCGGATGGGGAGAAACCCCACCGAGAGGGTGTTCTGGAGCACCAGGTGCCCTTGGCACTTCGGAGGAAGTAGGACATTGGTGAGGGCAAGGTTGCAATTCTGCAAAAGCCAGAGGGTCCCGGGTTGACAGACCTCCCAGCCACAGTCACGCTCCAACATACCTGACAGAGGTGGGTCTGAGCATCTCCCTCGGCTCCTACCGGCCAGGCTGTAGGACGTGAAGGCCTCCCCATGCCCGTCCTCCTGCCCATGGCCCCCAACCCACACTTCAGGACATCTTAGGAGAAGCCACCTCAGCCTGGCCTCACCTTCCAGACCATACGTGTCTTTTCTAAGACCTAGTAATGCCTTAATCTGCACTTTCCCAACTTCATTTGTCCCAAAACATGAAGAGCAGCGCCTTAACACAATGGAACAAGGAATTCCTTACATAGGAATTCCAAGAGCCTGACAGACCCCTGCGCTACAAACAGCTTTCCACCCTAAACTCTTTGTTCTGTGCCCAGGCTAATCCCGCCTTACCAAAAGATCCACACGCCCCCACCCTCGCCCAGGCTCACCGGCACCACCACCAGCCCCACACCTGGCCCATGACCAGCAAGGGAGAAAACACCTTTCGTAGAAACATGAGGTGGTCTTAAAATTACAGCACGTTATAACTGGAGCAAAGCTTACAGACGATCTAATCGATGATGCCAGTGGGGAAACTGAGGGCAGGTGGCTCCCCCAGAGGCAGCAGGGCTCAGGGCTCCCAGCCATCACTCGCCTCCACCTTGGCAGCCTGACACTGTCAACTCCTCTAACTCTCTAGGCTGGAGTGTGGTGAATGCCACATGGCTCATTTTAGGGTTCCAAGGCAATGAGGGGAGAGTTATAAAGCCGAACTGGGGAAGCGTCCATGAGGTGACAGGTGGTCACTGTCCACCGGCTCAGGAGACCTCGGCCCACCAGAGCTGGGCCTCGGTCAGCTTTCCCGCAGGAGGAGGCAGCCTGCGCTGCTCCCCCTCCCCCCCTACCAAGACTGGAGACCTGGCGGACGCGTTGCTATGGCCTGACCTACACCGATAAGTGATGATCTTTGCCAGCTCCTCTCAGCAGCCACCCAACTGGACAAAGCTGACCCCCCTGCCTCACCTTCACCACCCCCCCTTCTCTCCAGCCACTGGGCTTCCCCTGTTCCTCAATGTGATGAGCACACTCCGACTCAGGACCCCTGCTCATGCTGTCCCCTCCCACCTCCTCACCCCTGTCATATCCCTGCCAAGTTTCACCTCAGTGAAGTGGTCCCTGACTGCAATCCTTCCCAATCCCTGATCCTTATTTTTTCTTAAAAGATAGCACTTTTCACATTCAAATACATGTATGGCTCTTTAAATGTAAAATTAATAGCATTGAAAACTCAGTTCCTGATTTGACTGGCCACATTTCAAGTGCTCAATAGCCAAATACGGCTATCAGTTGTCCTACTGGGGAGTGCAGATTTAGAATATTCCCATCTTCACAGAAAGGCTTATTGGACAGTGCTGCGTTAGAAACAAGTTACTCCCTCTGAACCAGGATAAAGCAGTGAGTGGCCAGAAAGTGTTGTAGACAATGCAGGCCAGGAGCAGATGGAGATGATAATCTGACAAATGGTTAAAAAGAAAATAGTTAAACACAGAATGGGACCTGGAATTCAGCAATCACAGGGCTGAATCCGTCACGATGGACTAACACTAGCATCCAAGAGGAACCTAGGGATTAGGATGTGTTTTTTTTGTTTGTTTGTTTTTTTTATCATTGCATGCTTTTTAATGGAGGAATAATTAACATACAATAAAATGTACAGATTTTTTAGACATTTGATTAGATGAATTCTGTCAATGGTAACACCCATTTAACCACTCCTAAAACAAAAGGGAGAGCATTTCCGTTACCATAGAACAATGGTTCTCAACCTTGTGGCCCTTTAAATACAGTTCCTCATGTTGTAACCCAACCATAACATTATTTTCGTTGCTACTTCATAACTGTAATGTTGCTACTGTTGTGACTCGTAATGTAAATATCTGATATGCAGGATGGTCTTAGGCGACCCCTGTGAAAGGGTTGTTCGACCGCCAAAGGGGTCGCGACCCACAGGTTGAGAACCGCTGCCATAGAAAGTTCCTTCATGTCCCTTTTCCACCCCCTGCAACCACTTTCTGACTTCAAATAAGGGGATCAATTTAGTCTTTTCTCAAATTTTATGTCAATGGATTCATACAGTACCAGACAGCTTTGCCTGGCTGTCTTTCATCAACATAACGCTTTTGAGACGCACCTGTGTTGCTGCAGGTCTCAGTAGGGTGCTCTGCACTGTCCTTGAGTTTCAGTGCCGCAGCCTCCCTGTGAGAGGCTTTCTCTAATCAGTGCTTCCGGGACACCAGGCTTTTTTATTTAGGTTCTCAGGGGAAATGCAAAAAACAGGAAGGAAGCTGGAGGGGCCTAATCACCTCCCCTCATAGGAGACCATCTGCTATCATGAGAGCTGCACCTTCAGGTCAAAATATCAGAGTGAAATGACCTCAGGCAGAGAAGCTGCTACAACAACCTCTCCCATCAACATCTACCAGCAGCCTCTAAAATATTCAGTCCAATCACTGACCAAAACCATGGCTGTCAGGATATCGCAATGCAACTTTCCCAACCTGACAACCTGCTGGCTAAAACTCCACCACTCCCCGGGCTATGGACTGCATGCTTGTGGGCCCCCACAATCATATGCTGACGCTCCAATCCCCAGTGTGATGACATTTAGAAATGGGGATCTTTAGGGGTGATTAAGTAATGATGATGGGGCCCTTGTGAATAGGATTAGTGCCCTGACAAGAACAGACACAAGAGAGAGGATCTCTCTGGACATTGTGCGGCCCAGCAAGAAGGTCGTCAACCGCAAGCCAGGAAGAGGACTCGCCCCCGACACCAAACCCACTAGCACCCCCTCGGCCTCAGAATTCTCAGCCTCCAGAACTATGAAAAATAAATGTTTTAATCCTGATCAAGACACAGAGTAGGTAACCACTGTGCTCGCCTCCTCCCATGATCACATAAAGATTACAACTGAATTATAGAATAATCAACGTGGAGAACCATCTGAAGACTGGCTGAACAGAAGTCCTATAACGGAGGATATAAAGAAGCCACATGGAGACTGGTAGGAGGGGCAGAAACAAGAAATGAGCTGGCCCCACACCCACGTGTTGTGGTTGAGAATCAGGAGGGATATCTCAGCTACAGAGCGAGCCATCCCAGTCCCTCACCTGGCTCCCCAGCCCAAAGCACCAGTGCTGGGAAGAGGAGCCCCCATAACATCTGGCTGTGAAATCAGCAGGGATTCATCCATCCAGGTGAGGCAGAAGGCTGCTGGAAACTCAGGTGTCCTCTTAAAGGGCCCACACACAGACTCACTTGCTCATAGGCACCCACGCTGGGCTTCAGCAAAGGGCTGGGAGGTGGGGGTGGGGGGTGTGAATGCCAGAGACATACAGGGAGAAACTGAATTATGTGGCTTCAGGGCAAGGGCTGTAGGGACAGCCACATTGCCCCATATTGAACCCTCCCCACACACAGTCAACTGGAATCTACATTAACCTGGTGAACACGGGGTGACTACCTGAGGCCCAGCCCCTCCCAACTCACACTCCTCCCAGGCTCTTTCAGCAGCAGACAGTTGACCTTAAAAACTCTCCAAGGTCCGCAAGCCCCAAGCTGGCCTCAAGGTGCCTGTACCTTTTGCTGGGTGGCCCAGGCTCAGCACTGGTGCCAAATTTGAATCTGCCCTAACCTGGTGAGCACTACTCACCCCACCTGGGGATTCCCTGAGACCTCACCTCACATATTGTCCATGGGCAGGCGGCAGGTGCAGCAGGCCTCAGGGTGTCCCATGCCTCCTGCCGAGCAGCCCCCAGACCCAGCACAGGCAGCTACCAGCCACTGATTGCTGTGTAGCTCCTACCAGGCAGCCCAGGCAGCAGCTGGCCTTGGCCTGCACTGGAACCCTTCCCAAGAGGCCCCAGAACCAACACAACAGGGCACCACCCAATTAGCACACCCGGGCACACCCCAAAGGGGGTCTCTGCAGGCACCGAACCCTGCTGGGGTGAATCCGATGCTGGGGGACCAGCCAACCCTCACAGCCAGTCAGCTTGAGGGTCAGCTCCACCCACTGATATGCCAACAGCAATCAAGGCTCAACTACAACCCACACAAGGGACACCCCTGACACTCCCCACAGGTGACCAGGGAGGCTGTGCCACTGGGCCCCACAGGTCACCTATGACACAGGCCACCCTGCCAAGACCAAAAGACGTAGCAGCTCTACCTCATACACAAACAAACAACGAGTCAGCCAAAATGAGGAAATAACCATGTCCCAAATGGAAGAACAGGAGAACACTCTAGAAAAAGAACCCAACAAAATGGAGGCGAACAATCTAACAGATATGGAGCTCACAGCCCTGGTTATAGGGATGCTCAGTGACCTCAGAGGGACACCCGATATGTTTACGCGCTGTTTCTTCTTATATCCTAATGCTGCCATCATACTTACTATGGAGATGTTCAGACCTGAACAGCTTTATATCCCACAGAGAGAGAGCAAGGAGAAATAAATAAATGTCTGTTGGCTATGCCCCCCAATCTATAATATTTTGTCATAGCAGCCAGACAGACTTATACATCCACCATCACTCCCACCGATAGATAACTCGTTCGCCAGAAGAGCAGTGGGGGTGCGGGTTAACAGCTGTAAACCAAATTCACCTTCTGAGAGATTCACATGCTCACATAAGCGGAGCAGCCAGCAGCAGTTTCTAACACTGACAGAGCTCTCCACCCTGTCTGCCACGCCCCCTCCCATCGTTCCAACAGCCCCCGCATCATACCATACAGCCCCCCCATACCATAAAGCCCCCCATTGTCCCATACAGCCCCCATCATATCATTCAGCCCCCCT
>NW_006293789.1:490887-491730 GCF_000327345.1 Myotis davidii | reverse complement strand
CGTTCCATACAGCCCCCCCATCATTCCATACAACCCCCCATCATTGCATACAGCCCCACCTCAAAGGGTTTTATTCATGGAGCTGCTCACAGGAACACCTTTCATAGGGATGAATTATTTTTGCACCACTTGTCATGTCTCACTTTAAATTTATCCCTTATCATAGTGACACCAGGAGATGCAATTCCAGGTCACACTGAGCTGTGGTCACCACACCAGACAAAGGCCCTGTGTGAAAATCCAACTCCATAGTCCCCCAAAGACCAATGCGTCCCCTTTCACCAGCTGTGTGACTGTACGTGGGGGGTGGGGACGTGCGCTTGCTTACGCCTGCAAAAAAGGCATCCTAATGAGGACAAATTTCAAACCGTCTGACACGGCCCTGCTATAGAATTACCCAGGGAAACGCTGGTGCTGGCTGAATACGCAATGCCTATCGATTTATGGCCCCAGGTGAAATGGAAAGTCACTCTAATCCTCAGATCTTTTTGTCCCCCGGCCCCACGCCCCAGGCAGATGAGAAAAGCTGGCAGATGTGGAGAAAATTACGCCAAGCACAAGCTCTCAATTTCCCCTGGTTATTAAATTATATTGACAAATTGCCATGGACGCACATTAAATGACTTCACAATTTTAAAATTAACATATCAAAGCATTCTGAGATGGGGAGGGTCAAGAGCTGAGGGTTTGCAGCTGTGATATCAGGTCACTGGTGTGGCCTACAGACCGAGAGCCCTTGGCCCCTGGTAATTTCCGGCCGGACTGGCCCACCTGCAAAGGGCGCAGATGCCCAGCTCCGTGGATACCGTGGATACTGTGAAGCTGAGGTTGGCAGAAGCAGGG
>NW_006293789.1:472284-472511 GCF_000327345.1 Myotis davidii | reverse complement strand
CCCAGCTCCCCCCTCGTTCCATACAGCCCCGCATCATTCCATACAGTCCCCATCATTCCATATAGCTCCCCTTGTTCCAGACAGCCCCCCATCATTCCATACAGCCCCCCATTGTTCCATACAGCCCCCATTGTTCCATACAGCTCCCCCCTCGTTCCATACAGCCCCGCATCATTCCATACAGTCCCCATCATTCCATATAGCTCCCCTTGTTCCAGACAGCCCCC
>NW_006293789.1:458074-471960 GCF_000327345.1 Myotis davidii | reverse complement strand
AGATCTTTTTGTCCCCCGGACCCACGCCCCAGGCAGATGAGAAAAGCTGGCAGATGTGGAGAAAATTACGCCAAGCACAAGCTCTCAATTTCCCCTGGTTATTAAATTATATTGACAAATTGCCATGGACGCACATTAAATGACTTCACAATTTTAAAATTAACATATCAAAGCATTCTGAGATGGGGAGGGTCAAGAGCTGAGGGTTTGCAGCTGTGGCATCAGGTCACTGGTGTGGCCTACAGACCGAGAGCCCTTGGCCCCTGGTAATTTCCGGCCGGACTGGCCCACCTGCAAAGGGCGCAGATGCCCAGCTCCGTGGATACCGTGGATACTGTGAAGCTGAGGTTGGCAGAACCCCGGGCTGCCACAGGCAAGGAGAGGGCAGTGTCGTGGAGGCACTCTGCCTGCCTGGGGACAGGGAGGGCGTTGTGACGGGCTTGGCTCCGGCTCTAAGACGCAGCCTCGTTTCTGTTAACCAAGGCAACAGCCGATTGCCCTTTGCCAATGCAGTTCAGGAAAGCAGGGCCCGCTGGGGGACAAGCACTCTGATGCCTGGACACTGCCAGGGATTGGAGCTGAGCCATTGTGGCCGGCCTCACACACCTTCCTCCCTGGTGGACCGCTGCTGGGCATTTACAGGCAGTGACACCTCAGGGTCCCGCAAACCAGGACCACGCATAGCAAGCCCTCGGTCACACCCTCAGAACAAAAGGCATGGCCCCAAACAGCGAGCTAAGTCACCTCTAGGATCAGTCCCACGGCTCGTGGTGTAGAAGGTGCTCAAGCTCCCATCTGCCAGGCCTATGATCTACTGCCCTTCACACAGAAAAAATGCGGGACAGCCTCCCTCTATGCTGCCGGATGGTTCTGCATTTCAATTTTGGCGAAATAAAAAGAGCAATTCACAATGCAAGACATTGCTTCCTCTATTAGAAAATGCCTTAAAGATCAGAAGGAATTGCGATGGAAGAGCATGGGATGAACACACATATTCTTCCTAGTGAAGCCACTAATGGCAGTACAGGAGTTTTTATAAAGGCTCGAACCCACAAGGACAAAGAAAACAGGAGAAGGACAACCACTGTGAATTTGTGTGAGCTGGAAAAGCAGACAGAGGTGTGGTAGCTCCTTAAAGGGGCAGAGGGATCGGCATCCTAGGGCAAAGGGGAGGATGAGAGCAAGATGCCCAAACCCCAAGGGCTCAGGATCCATGCCACTAAGCACCCTGGAACGGGGGGGGAAGGGGGGTGCAGAGGTGAGACTAACAGCAGGAGGGTCCACTGACAATGTCCTCGGGAGCCCAGGTCCCTCCTCCACTGGGCGGTGTGATGGCCTATTCCCTGCAGGCAGGGAAGCGCTTACTGCAGAGAGCAAAACACAGGGTCTCCCCAGGCTGAGCTGAAGCAGGGTGACTGCCTGGAAAGGGGGGGTGGGTTAAGGGAGTTTGCCTTCTACCCTCGAAAGTGACTAGCCCAGGAGAACAGAGAACATGATTTAAGTGCATAAAGTAAAATGTACAGACGTATAAAGAAAACCAATTATACTTGCATTCATTTAATAAGACAGATAAACTGCTTTAGTCACAGAAGTGCTTCCAAGTTAATGTATTAAATAACAAAATCCAATGGCAGATCTAATAAGTACAGTAGTTTTAAGCTGTGATAAGCACAAAAGATATGTTGAGATATCTGCCAAATCAAACTTAAATAAAAAAAAAATACCTGATTTGTATTTTGTTGGTGAAAAAGTCACACGCACTCTAATATTACAACTGTGACTGATTGCCTAATCTTAGAATGGAAGAAAATGTTTTATTTCACCTCAGATTGAGGTGAAATAAAAATAAAGACAATTTCTTTCCAATTAAAGTTTCCCTAAATTCCATGCCTGAACCCAAACACCAACTTAAAAAAGTCCCTGCCCTAGAATTAAGATCACAATTGAAAAGTCTCGCCCACACACAATCATAAATATATTCTTAAATATACACAGGCAGCCCATGATCACCAGACTTGGAAGCCATATAATATGAAAGACAGAGACCTAAACAGGCAGAAAAATGTCACTTGCCAACAACAGTAGGCAGAGAGATGAAAACTTTTAAAAACGATCATTAACATCATTAGAAATAGGAGATGCTATACTGTCATATGAGAAAAGGATACTATAAAAAGAACGTAGCAGGAAAAATAGTTCTTAGAATTTAAAAACATACTAACAGAAGATCAGAAGCATCAGAAGATAAGGTTGAGGGAATCTCTCAGACGAACAAAAATTAAAATATAGGTGCTCTGGTCAGTATGACTCAGCTGGTTGGGCATCATCCTGGGCACCGAGGGGTTACTGGTTTGATTCCTGTCAGGACACATTGGCATGATTTCTTGGTGAGGGACGTGCAGAAAGCAGTCAGTCCGTGTATCATTCTCACATTAATATTTCTCTCTCTCTCTTGCGCGCTCTCCCTCTTTCTTTCTCTCTCTAACAATCAATAAAAAATCATAAAATTTTTAAAAATTTAAAAAATATCTCTATTTAGTAATTGTTGAAAAATTAAAAACAAAATCTAGGAGAAATAAATTAGAAGACCAGTGCAACATTTAATAATATAAAGCCTAAAAATATAAGAACAGAAAAAACAATAGCAAAACAAATAATAAAATAACTTAAGAAAATCTTCTAGGATTAAAGGACATGAATACCATTAAAGTTCTCAAAAGCAATATTAGAAATTAGAAGACAGTGAATTAATGCCTTCAAAACTCTAAGAGTAAACTCATTTCCACCCAGGCAAGTTACCAAGTAAAGTCTGAAGATAGAATAACAACATTTCCAGACATTCAAAGTCTCAAAATGTTTGTCTTCCCTGTATCTGTTCTGAGGAAGCTACTGGAGGATGGAATAGCCCAGGAAAGGCATCAACATGGGGTCCAATGAGATACAACCTAAGAGAAAGGGAACTGAATCCCCAGGATTACAAGGCCTGGGATCCTAAAATGACAGCTGTAGAGCAGACCCGGAGTGTGCACGTGTGTGTGTGTGTGTGTGTGTGTGTGTAATTTATATTATATATTCCTTTATTACCATGAGAAAATACACAATGTAATGCAAGAAAGGAAAAAATAAAGCAAACAAGACTCCTGGGCTCAGCTATGAATAACATTTCCAATCTTAATAATAACAATGTTGAATACTGATCTAATCAAAATAACCATGTAAATGTATTGGGAGGTAATTAGGCAAGGAAATGATTAAAGGGCTAAACAGAATAGGAAGTCAAGACATCATGCCAATAACCGAGAAAGCAAGAAGTAACAACACATGCATGTTACCTAGAGATGGAAGCTGGAAGGAGCTATAAACAGCTGCCCCTGGAGAGGGGGTTATTTTTTTTATAATGAGTCTTGCAGAGTAATTGGCTGCTGGAATTATATGCAGGTACAACTTGGGTAAAAACAAACTCAAGGTAAAGACAATGTTTCAGGGCAGTGATTGCTGAGTGTATTAGTCAGAGAGCGAACCAGCAGGAGAGGAGTGTCAGACATGTAGGCACGGAACTGGCTATGTGACTGTGGAGAGACCCAGGGGAGTCAACCAAAAAAATGAGTTCGAGTGTCACCTCTGACACACGTGTCATAGGTTCGCCATCACTGCCCTAGGAGCACTCACTGGTGGTTCGGTCACTAAGGGACCTTTCTCACACTTACAAACAACTGGGCTCCATCAGAGGTCCCTTCCTGGCCAAGCGTAGGTTAGACCAGAACCTGAAAGCCACCTAACACCTCGAAGGTACAATGTGGAACATCGCCACGCAGAACACACTTCTGTGCAGACGAACTTGGCCAACTTCTTACGTAAGTGACCATTTTGTCTCTCATAGGAAACAAAACAAAACAGAAAAAAAAAAAAAGACCAACAGCAAAACACAAAAAGGAAAAGTAAGCAAACATAAACTCACTTACCCACCCAAAAAACTGCATGTGAACAAAATGAAGGCGCCACTAAAGGTAAGAACTCACTAAACCAGAAAGCAGAGCTCGCTTCGCAGCACATATACTAAAATCGGAAGGATACAGAGGAGATTAGCATGGCCCCACACACGGATGACCCGAAAAACACGCCAAAAAAACAGAAAGCAAATTGACAGACTTGATCTGCAAAGTAAAATGCAGGTTTTAAAAAAAGAAATGCAAGAAACTTCCTGCAATCTAACTTAAGATACACAAAGCAAGGCCACAGATGGACATGAGCAACACAACAGAGCCCATAAGTACAGGTGGATTAGAGAGGATAAAAAGTCCTGTCAAACTATCAGGAGCAACTTTATTGCAATGGACTTAAAAGCCTAGATCAAATACACAATTTTCTAGAAAAACAAAGCTTGAAAATTGTTTCAAAAACATAAACCATAACAATATTTAAGGTGGCGGGGGTCGGGGAGGGACTCAATAATAATACCAATAGCAACAGAAGCAACAAACACCCATTGTAGCACCAAGGGCTGGGCACCTTTCAAATGTTTATTCCATGCACTGACTGAGCGGACCCTTACAACTCCATGACACGGGCACTAATGTTAACTTTACAGATGAGAAAACTGTAGCCAAAGTGCAGTAACTTGTCCAAGTCTCTCAGCTAATTTACCCAGGAAGTCTTGGCTGCAGAGTTCACTGGCTCAATTTTGCAGGTAAGTTCTACTAAGACCTAAAGGGGCAAATAATTCCTGCATTATAACCAGAGCACAGAAAGAGAAAAAAGAAAGCTACATCATAGATGAGTCAGATCATCCATATTCCAAATGAGGAAATGGTGACTTTTATGTTATATGCATTTTACCCCAGTCAAGAAATATACGTCTTGAATAAGAAGAAAAAGAGTCCTGGCCAGTGTGGCTCAGCTGCTTGGGCACCATCCTGTGCACCAAAGGGTTACTGATATGATTCCTGGTTGGGGCACGTGCCCAGACTGCGGGCTCAATCCCTGGTGGGGAGTGAGTGAGAGGCAGCTGGTTGATGTTTTGTTCTCACATCAATGTTTCTCTCTGTTTCCCTCTTCCTTCCTCTCTCTCTATAAAATCAATTTTTAAAACACTTTTTTAAAAAACCACATAACTCATACAGGGTGGAGCAAAAGTAGGTTTACAGTTATTTATATGAAAAATAATACAATAATTAAAAAATAATAATATAAGAATAAACTCTCTGTTTTGTGCTCAGAACTGTAAACCTACTTTTGCCCCACCCTGCATGTGGTTCACAAGGGCAGGGCTTCAGACCAATGTCACTTATGAGCACAGATGCAAAAACCCTAAATCAGTGGTCACCAACCTTTCAGACCTCATGGGCCACCAGTGGCCTGCGGACCACCAGTTGGCGATCACTGCCCTAAATGAAATTGTAAGTGGAAACATACAAGGATAAAAAAAAATAGTACTTTCTGGACAAATAAGGTTTATTGCAAGAATGTAAGGATGCCTCAATATTAGAATATTGACTCAAAATATGAACATCTTAAAGAAAAAGAAGCATCTCAGTATATACAGAAAAAATACTCAAGATTCAACAGCTATTTGTGATTTTTTTAAAAAAAATTCTAAGTGAAAAAGAAATCGAATAGTCATTTCTTGGCTCCAAAATCAGCACCAAACTATTAAATATTGTATTAAAGATCTTGGATAATAAGAAAGACAAGGAAAAAAGAAATATGAGAATTGTAAGAAGAGCCAAACCGTTATTACATAATATACCCAACACAACCTGATAACCAAAAATAATTTTAGAAAAGTCATTAAGGTTACAGGTTAGAAAAACCAATAGTATTCAAATACCATTAGATTTTTTTGCAATAAATATTTAGAAAATGAAACATTAACCCTTAAAATACAACAAATTGCACAAACTATAAGGGAATAACCCTAATAAAAATGTGTAAGATCCTTACAAAGAAGATTACTAAATTTCACTACAGGACATAAAAGAAAACATGAATGGAGAGAGATGAAATGGAAGGGAGGATTCAATAGCTAAAAGCAGCCAATTTACTCAAAATTAATACATTTAATGCAGCCTCACTCAATACTACAACAGAATGTTTCATTAAATTTGCAAACTAAGCTGGAAATTCATATTGAGTACTACAAACTTAACATTAGTCAAAACCATTTTGAAGATCCCAGAAAAGAGGGACCAAGCATTAAGACTTACTGCAATTATAGAAATGTTAAAGTATAACACTGGAAGAGAACCCACAGGCCCACAGCATGGAACGTGACTGGTTCAGGTCCAGAGATGGCCACGCACCCATGGGGATTTGGCATCTGATGGAGGTGGTTTTTGACATGAAGTCAGGAAAGTCCTATGTTCATATAAGAAAAATAATCAACAAAACTGGATCCCTACCTCAAACCATACACACATAAAAATTCTAGACAAATTAAAGATCCAATTTTAAAGTCTATTTTTATATGTATTTTAAAAATAAGAAGATATTGGCATACATCTTTATCGCATCCTGAACCCTCAACTTCTCCAATAAAACAAAACCACCACAAACCCATAAAAGAGGGATTGATAAATTTGGTTACAGCAAAATGGAAGGTGGAGGTGGGGGTGAGGGGTGTCTAATAACAAAAAATACACAATATTAAAAAGAAAAACAAAGCCCTAACCGGTTTGGCTCAGTGGATAGAGCGTCGGCCTGTGGACTGGAAGGTCCCAGGTTCGATTCTGGCCAAGGGCATGTACCTTGGTTGTGGGCACATCCTCAGTAGGGGGTGTGCAGGAGGCAGCCGATCAATGTTTCACTCTCATCAATTTTCCTAACTCTCTATCCCTCTCCCTTCCTCTCTGTGAAAAATCAATAAATTTTTTTTAAAAGAAAAACAAGCTATCAAGAGAAATTATTTGCAACTTGTATACAATAAGACTGGTGCTCAGAACCTATAAATAACTCCTAAAAATCTGTAAGAAGAAGACAACAGAAAAATGGGTGAAGAATGTATAAAGAAGCAGTTTGTAAAAAACACACAGACAATAAACATAAAGAAGTATAATCAACTTCACCAATAATCAAGGGAAAAGAAACTAACAATAAGTATCATTTTTCAGCCAAGAGACTGGAAAACTATAATAAACTAGAGGCTCAGTGCACGGATTCGAGAGGGGGGCAGGCCAGGCCAAGGGACCCCACAGGTGCACGATCGGGCCTGAGGAGGGACCAAGGGAGGGCTCCAGGGCATGCCTGGCCCATCTTGCCCAGTCCCAATGGACCAGACCCCAGCAGCAAGCTAACCTACCAGTTGGAGTGTCTGCCCCCTGGTGGTCAGTGCACATGATAGCGACTGGTCAAACAGTTGAACACTTAGCATATTAGGTTTTTATTATACAGGAAAAGATTTGAAGATATCATGAAGCATGGTGACATTCTGAGAACGTAAATTGGCACAGCCACACTAAAGGGCAATTTGGCAGGATCTACTATCCCAAAATCCCTCTCCTACATGTTTACCTAGAGAAACCCCATCTGCACACACTACACATTACCATGATAGTACAACTATGTTCATTCCAACATCTGTAATAATCAACAACTAGAAACTACTCAAATGCCCCACAGGGGAGTGCCTACAATACCTGAATGTATATGATAGGTGTTAATATCATACATATTCTAGATCTTAAAAACATGTTGTGCCCTATCCAATTTGGCTCAGTGGGTAGAGCGTTGGCCTACAGACTGAAAGGTCCTAGATTCGATTCTGGTCAGGGCATATGCCTGGACTGCAGGCTCGATCCTCAGTGGGGGGTGTGCAGGAGGCAGCCAATCAATGATTCTCTCTCCTCATTGATGTTTCTATCTCTCTCTCCTTCTCCCTTCCTCTCTGGAATCAATCAAAACATTTTAAGAAAACACGTTGAGTTAAAAAGATGTGGTGTGATATGTACAATACCCATTCATGTAAGAACACACATCATTATATTTTTTATGGATACAAATATGTCTCATACAAAAACCAGGGGTGATGGTCAAGCTGCCTCACCTGGATATCACCTGCTCCCATTCATCACTAGCACTGCGCTCAGAACAGACCGCAAGGCTATGACTGCGGGGAGTGGTCTGGGACGGGCCTCTCCCACAGCCTCTCTGCTAGCTTGATTCTCCCACAGGGGTGTGAAAGTGTCCACAGCACAGGCTGCTTAAGATTCCTTGAAAAATAAGCTCCTTTTGGGTTTATCCCCTTTCTAAGTAGGGTTCTGGCCGGCTGCCTGGTATAGCCAAGGGCTTCACACATGCATGAATTGATTCATTCAATATACATTTATCAACATACATGTATTAAGTTCCTACTACATGCCAAGTTCTATTTAGGGCTGGAAGAACAGTGAATCTTAGTCCTTAAAGAATTTAGTCTATTCAGGGAGGCAAGTAGGAAGAAAATGACACTGTATTGTGGTCAGAGCCTCCATTGTAATCAGCATGAGGTGTCTGGGGAGCATGGAGGACGGGCACCTATATCGGGGCTGAGTGATGTCTGGGGAACTCCAGATGGAGTGCTGCTGGGTCAGGTAAAACAGGATCTCGGCAGAACCCAAGGGCAGCGCTAACTTTCCCCATGCTGCTCTCACCAGCCTGGGGGTGGGGGGAGCGAGAAGACCACCGCCTGCACAGTGAGAGCTTCCACTCAGCAGCTCCTCTGACAGCTGCCTCTCATGTTCCCTCTCATTGCAACAGCCGCCTCATCCGCCCCGACCGAGCATGAAGAGGAAGGCCCATGGTCCCGCCCAAAGGGCTGCGTTCACAGGTGCCGGCAGCCTGGTTTTCAGTTCTGCCTCTTTACCGAGTCCATGGGGCTGGGGTGACCAGAGAGCTCACTGCACCAGGATTATTCAAGGACCAAGAATTCTTACCCAGTGCCCCAAAACTACTTCCCCAAAAAGTTCCAAATTTCCCCTAACAATTCAGTAACACGTGTGGCTTTGTCACCAAATACTCATATCCTGACTGCTCCATAGTGACAGCTCTGGGGCTGGGACGGCAGGCAGAGTGTAGGTGAGGCAGAGAGGAGCCGTCACTGGGGGAACGGAATCCCCGAGGCTTCCTGCAGGGAGGGACTGTGAGCACCATACACACAGGGGCACCTTAGTCCCAGCCCGGGAAATAAAAGGCATTCAGTACCATTCCCTTCATTCGCTGAACAATGAACAGAAAAACAGGGAAATGCGATGAGGACTGCACTGTCCATATTGCACTTAGGGAAGTGAATGAAAAAAGATTTACTTTAAAATGTTCAACACCTTCCAAAGCTAGGACAGTGCTCTTAAAGCCCCAGAGAAAGCGAGATACCAAATTAGAAGTGCGGAATTCTCACATTCCAAATGGAAAGACAAGTGCCAAGAGATTAAATACATTTCCCAAGGTCAAGCTCAGAAGCATCTGAATAGCAAAGTACTCAATCTTGCCTTAGCAACACGCATCTTTAATAAACACCAGTGTCCTTAAATACACAGATGCCCCTCAATTAGACTGGGGAATGAAGAGGAGTGGGCACCTTTCTTTCTCTCCCTCTTACCCTCCCTGCCTCTCTTCCTTTCTCTTCTCCATTTTTGTTGCCATAACCCAGCAGCCTCCTAAGGTGGGTTTTCATAGTATTTGTCATGTGGGAGTCTTCAAGGCCACTGGGAAAATGGATGGGGGAGGGGAAGGGAGGTCACTCCCATTCAGTAGTTGGAAAATCCTAGACTTGAAGTTTATTCAGAATCTTCTGTTAGACTGAGTTTCGGCCATATTTCCTCAATCAGGAAACTAAGCATGTTGTATTAGCTTTTCTTGAAAGCTGACTTTCAGGACTCAAACTCTGTGGTACTCTAGGAGGCAATCCACAGGAGAGAAAAGCCCTGTCCAAACACCTGGCTCTGTTCATGTACGTGTGTGTGTGTGTGTGTGTGTATGTAAATGTGGGTGCTTGGGTCTCTGTATGTCTCTGTGTGTCTGTATATGTTTCTGTGTGTATGTCTGAGTGTGCGTGTCTATATGTTTCTACATGTGTGTTGGTGTGTACCTGTGTGTGTCTGTATGTGTGTCTATATGTGTTTGTATGTGTCCATATGTGTTTTTGTGTGTATCTCTCTGTGTGTCTTTGTATGTGTGTATGTCTGTGTGTATGTCTGTGTGTCTGTTTCTGGAGGAAATTGTTCCATTTCTTTATCTGAGGATTTCTTTCCTCTGTGAAATGGCAGCGAGTCGAACACCCTATATGCTTCAGGAAAACTGTGGTCTAACAAGACAAGCCGAAGGGCCTTCTTGAGGTGGAAACACACACAGGGGCCTGAGAGACTGAAGACCACAGCGTGGAGGACAGCACACAGACACGTCGCCTTCTGAGGAAAGTTCAAGGCTAACACAGCGAGGAGAAGAGAACCAGCCAGCATTTCCTAGGTAACACCTGAACTGGCAAGCAAACCCACTGTGTGCCTGAGACCGAACAGACCGGCGACCAAGGAATTAAGGTTTATAACCGTGAACCCTCTGGGAGCCTGAGCCACGGCAGCGAGTGTACCCTGTGAGTGCTCCTGGCAATGCCTGAGGCCAGCACACTCCAGACAGCGCCCCTCACTGGGACGTGCGGCCACAGCTGCCATGCTTAGCCTGCCGCTTACCCTTCCCTGTCATCACACACCTTGTCTTCATATGGCCACCTATTTATAGTGCGACTTTCAGCGGTGCTGTCAACATCCCAGGTACCGCATGTATGGGTTACAGTCAGGAACACAAGGCCTTGCTTCATGGCAACTTGAAATATTTATTTTACACAGATCTGAGCAGGATTCCTCTTGGCCTAGCAACGTGAGGTCATTAGGGGCCAAGCTCAGCCTCTGGATGTACTTGAACTGCATATATTGAAAATGTACAGGTTGGTCAATGTTGACATGGTTTTATGTCCAAGAAACCATCACCAAAAGCAAGAGAATATTTCCATCACCCCCTAAAGTTTCCTTGTGGCTGTTTAATAAGCACCCCCCCACACACACACACACCCCATCATCCTCAGGCAACCACCACCTGCCTTCTGTTACTATAGATTAGTTTGCAGCTGAAATGTTATATAAGTGAAATGCTATGTCCATGTTCCTTTTTGCCTTGCTCCTGGTGCCCGCCTTTATTATTTTGAGGTTGTACGGGTTAATGCTGAGTAGTATCCCATTATGTGGATATACCAGAATTTGTGTATTCATTACTTGCTGATATACATTGGGGTTGTTTTCAGTTTTTTGACGTCAGAAAGAAAAAATGCAATAACCATTTGTGGAAGAGTCTATGCAGACATATATTTTAGTTTCTCTTGGGTAAAGCCCTGAGGGTGGAATGGCTAGATCATCTGATAAGTGGATGTTTAACTTTTTAATGAACCTCTGAACTCTTCTCCAATGCGGATGAACCGTCTCACTCTCACCATCAGTACATGAGGGCTGCCGATGCTCCACACATTTGCTTTTCTTAATTCGGGCCCTCCAGTGGGTAGGTAGTGGTAGCTTATAGTTGTTTTAATTTGTAATGCCCAGATGATGAATAATGTTGAGCATTTTCTCGGGTGCTTACTGGCCATTCATTTATCTCTTGTCTTGTGAGCTGTCTGTACTAATCTTTTGCCAATCTTCTTATTAGGGTGTTTGTCTTCTTATTAAGCTGTTCTTTGTACACTATGGATACAAGTCCTTTGTCTGATCCATGGGTGTTATCTATGCTGTCCTGTCATTTTCCTAATGGCGTCTGGGAAGAACAAAGCTTTTTCATTTTGATGAAGTTCAATTCTTGATGTTTTGATCTTATGCTTCATACATTTGGTACTGGATTCAACAAACCTTTGCTTAACCCAAGGTTACAAACACTTTCTCCTTTCTTTCTTTCAGAAATTTTAGAGTTTTAGGTTTTCCATTGAGCTTTATGGCCCATTCTGAGTTAATTCAGATATAAGGGGGGATGTTCACCTTGTCCATATGGTTATCCAGGTCCGGCTGCTCCGGCACCATTCCTTGTAGAGATTTCACTCTCCTCCACTGAACTGCCCTGGCACCTTAGTTGAAAACCGGTTGGTCACATATGTACAGACCTATTTCTGGGCTCTCTCTGCCTTGAACGCTCTCAGCCAATAATAATCAACTTCCCTCAGTGCTCAGCTCTCTTCTGCTTGGAAGCCGGTAGGTCCTTGTCTCAAAGATGAATAAAGAGGCCAATCTTAACTGCAGCGGGAAGGCCGGGGAGGGCTGGGGGGCGGGAGGTAGTGGGGTAAGAGATCAACCAAAGGACTTGTATGCATGCATATAAGCATAACCAATGGACATAAGACACTGGGGGGTAGGGGAGGCCAGGGTATTGTCAAGGGGGGGGGGGAAGGAGACATATGTAATACTCTTTGTAATACTTTAAGCAATAAAATAAAATAAGATAAAAAAAAGAAAAAGAGGCCAATCTTGCTTAAGCGCTAGGATTATTCTGTTTGCAGTAACAAGGGTGGAACACCACTGACAGTCTGACCAGGTTTCCACCTTTTGTTGCACGGTGCTGGGAGAGGCTGGCTCGGGGGATGTGGAGGACCTTGACTGTGTGTGATTGTTTTGTGTGTGTGTGTGTGTGTTTAAGGTACTAGTCAATGCACGTCCCAAATTAAACTTAGAGTTATGCTTGAGAGCGTGTCATGCTGGAAGACGAATCTCTCTATTGCTGATGGCGCATCCGGGATTTAGAGGTTATTGCTCAAGAAGGAGCTTACAGCATTACCGACTGACTCTGAGCTGAGTACAGTGTCACTGAGGTCATTTCCTGAACTGCTCAGTCCAGTCTAAGCTTCCAAAACTAAAGGCACCAAAAGGTCCACCAACTTCTCTAGTCCAGTAATATCAGCCAACACTTACCCAGTAGTTATGTGCTAATAAGCACGTTACTTACATCTTATTTTGTTTGCTTAACAATCCTATGAAGAAGGTGCTGTTATTTCCATTTTACAGACAAAGAAAGTGAGGCAGAAAAAGGTGGAGCCACCTGCCCAGGTTTCTCCAGTTAGGAAGTCACAGAGTTGAGATGTGTCCCTGAGTTTAGCTCCGTGTCCTCACCCCACAGGTGCAACGTTCCAGGTACTGAGGGAACCTCAGAAACGCACCCCCATGGACCAGGCACTTGCCCCGGAGACCTGGACTGACACGCTGTGAAACTGCTCACCCGGTTCCTGCCCACCCACCATTCCCTGCATTTCCTTCGGTTCAATACCTCCTACCTCAAAAGGGGCCCAACCTGAAATGACCTCAGGCCATAAATGGGAGTAACTCTGATCAGAAATTCAGAAATACAAAAAATCAGAATGTTTAGGGCAGTAGCCACTAGAGTTAGCACTGTCATCTTAGGACAATTATTTCATTATATTTTTAATATATTTTTATTGATTTCAAAGAGGAAGGGAGAGGGAGAGGGAGATAGAAACATCAATGATGAGAGAGAATCATTGTTCAGTTGCCTCCTGCACACCCCACTCTGGGGATTGAGCCCACAACCCAGGCATGTGCCCTGACTGAGAATCGAACCATGCATGACCTCCTGGTTCAGAGGTTGACACTCAACCGCTGAGCCACACTGGCCCAGCAAATGCCTGGACTGTGGGCTCTATCCCCAGTAGAGGGCGTGCAGGAGGCAGCTGATCAACATTTCTCTCCTACCGATGTGTCTAAGTCTCTCTCCTTCTCCCTTGCTCTTGCTCTAAAATCAATAAAAATATAGTATTTTTTTTAAAAGAAAAGAAAGCAAGCTGCCAGGGGAACAGGCCTAAGGTAGGAAAAATGCTGCTTCTGACAAACCCACAGTAACAACCTGACAGAAATGACATGTAAAGAAAGCAATTC
>NW_006293789.1:419856-457862 GCF_000327345.1 Myotis davidii | reverse complement strand
AAGGGGGAAGGGGGAAAGGGGAAGCTGTAACTCTGACCTAAAGTCATCATATGTAGGCCCTAACCACCAGTCTCCCTGGTTTCAACCACCACACCATGAGCAGTCAAAAGCCATGCTTTATTGGGCCCATGTGAAATTGTCCACCCACTCCCAGCCAGAACTTCAAGTTTTTTAATCAGTTGCCCATTTATTTCACATTAAACACAAGGTTTCCACTTTCTCTTAAAAACTCGTAAGGTCTGACCACCCCAGGTCCACAACCTCACAGGGCACCTCCACCAGAGGGCAGATCCTTAATCCGGGGGCACGCTCTCTAGGTGCCACGGACTTAGGCAATTCTCCAGTTTTTGTGCCTGGCTCTGGGAGGCATCTGAGTTTGTGACTCCTCATTTAGGATGAGGCACTGTGTAAAAACACTCATTTTGAATGTCGGCAGGGGTTGGGGGTTGGCGGTCTGGCTATAGCCTGCTGCCTTCCACAAAATTTCTAGAGCAGACACAGGGAACCCAAAGACCAATACTGAACTATCATCAGCTATAATACTGCAGCATTTACCTGGCCCCACGTGCCACTCAGCTGATTAGAAGGCCTCCCCTCTGGAGAAGGGAGCTCAGGCAGCTTGCAGGCGCCGTTGATACCTTTTCTATAACTCCAATGGCTTTTAAAAAACAACACAACAGCCCTAGCTAGTTTGGCTCAGTGGATAGAGCATTGGCCTGTGGACTGAAGGGTCCCGGGTTCGATTACAGTCAAAGGCACATCCCGGATTGCGGGCTTGATTCCCAGTAGGGGGCGTGCAGGAGGCAACTGATCAATGATTCTCATCATTGATGTTTCTATCTTTCTCTCTCCCTTCCTCTCTGAAATCAATAAAAATATATACTTAAAAAAAAACACCAACTATTAAACAAACCCCTCACTTCAGAGTTGTTAAGGGGTAACAATGAATGGGTGTAATTTTTAAGTCCCACGCTAAGACTGATAACGATGCAGTGGGCTGAGTTCCCCAAGGACAGGTCCAGGCTTGGGCAAAATCATGGAGTTATTCACCCTCTTTGACCCCCGCCTGGGAATTTAGACCTCAATGTGGAATTCAAGTTGGAGTATTTGCACCAGAAGATATGAGACTGTTCCCAGTTAAAAATGGTTCATCTATCAAGAGAAAAAGCAAGCAGGGCCCTGCAACGGTTGGTCTGTGAGCACAGCTCTCCATTCCATACCAAGCTGTCCTGCTGGAAACACGTTTACACCTAAAGAAGTGAGTGTGTCAACTAGCCGGGGGCTGAAGCTCCCCACCAATAAGCATTACTGAGAGTGGAGTCAGATTTCTAGACCCTGTAAAACGCAAATATTTTACAGGGTCTAGAACAGGGGTGGGCAAACTTTTTGACTCTAGGGCCACAATGGGTTCTTAAACTGGACAGGAGGGCCGGAACAAAAGCATGGATGGAGTGTTTGTGTGAACTAATATAAATTCAAAGTAAACATCATTACATAAAAGGGTACGGTCTTTTTTTTCAATAGTTTTATTCATTTCAAACAGGCCGGATCCGGCCCACGGGCCGTAGTTTGCCCATGGCTGGTCTAGAACGTCTTAATTAATCACACTAATACTTTCACGTCTACACTTCACATAAGCTTCTGATTTTGACAGAACAGGACACAGGATCGCAAGTCTGTTGGAGGGAAAGGATGAAAAAGTCCAGGATCCTAGGCCACCAGGAAGATCAGGGCGAGACAACAATAGTGAGATGAAGAGCACAGACGATTATAAACAGTAATACTTGCTGAGCTAGCTCTGCTAAAAAACACTAAACACATTCCTACCCTGGTACCCATCTTTCCTTCCTGTCACTGAGAAATCAGAGAACAAGCGTTTCCATCTCTGATGATAAATGAGAGGTAAGATCCTGATGAGTTTCTAAAGGCAAGGCTCTGCCTCAGTGAGGGGGCGGGGCAACCTCACGCAGTTGCTTTAATAGCTCCGTGAAATGCAGTACAATGTTCTGCTTCCCTTTCACCTTCCCCATAAACACATGCGCACACACGCACATGATACATTGCCTCAGAAGGGATTAGCATATATTTTTCTAAAAGTAAACTTAAAGGACTAATAATTTAGGCCTTATATTAGCAGGGTGCATGTAGCTGAGTGCAAATCAAATCACCTGAGAGGAGACCTTTCTTTTGCGTTTAAATCACTATGTACCTTGTCCAGGGTGAGGCAAAAGTAGGTGTACAGTTGTCAGGACATGAAACACAGAGTGTATTCTTGTGTTATTATTATTTATTAATTATTGGATTATTGTCCATACCAACAAGTGTAAACATGCTCTTGCCCTACCCTGAATAGGGAACCATGGCAATGGCAGCATCTCCATTTCCTGGTTCAGAAATCAGCTGCCTTATATAAATACTGTAAAAGTATTTCTTTTATTTTATAAAAATATTTCTTTTCTCAGCATTTATAAGGGGGGTGGGGGAGAGAATCAGAGTGCAGGGGACACATCTCACCCCAAGAACAAAGCAGTCAGACACACTTCAGTATGAAATTGTGTCTCTAGTTTCTGCATTCCAATGCCAGTTGTGCCAGAAAACCTAAACAGACTCAGGTATCAAGTTGCAAAGGAAAAGATAATTCTTTTTACAACAGTCGTTAAATGGATGGAGAATAATAGATATCAACAACACAGACTGGCTCACTCTGCTACTAAAAAGTCAGCCCATTTCTCTTTATATAAAAGAAATCTCATTTTAAAAATAGTCAAAAATCTAAGGCGAGGGACACAGAACCCAGTACAGGCTCAACTATTTTACGTCTTTTCATCTTGCCCAGTGCTTCTCTGCCCCAAGTATTCACATTCTGCAAAGAGCTCTTCAGGACTCCCAACATGTGGTGCATACTCTCTCCACCTGCCCAACTTTCCCAGTAAACCTGTGAAGAGGGAGGACGCAGGAGGGAGTGTGAAGAAAGGAGAAGGACCTTACCACTTCTGGGAGCAGCTTAATGGAGAGGTCATGGATGGCTTTGATCACTATACACAAGGATGACAGAAGGAATATCACCCCCAGGATGACACAGGCTCTGCAAAGAAACAAAACATTGAGACACGTAACTGGGAGGACTCCACCTGCCGATTTACACAATGACAGGG
The DNA here is from genome assembly GCF_000327345.1 of Myotis davidii. Lineage (NCBI taxonomy): Eukaryota > Metazoa > Chordata > Mammalia > Chiroptera > Vespertilionidae > Myotis > Myotis davidii. Next base: position 454,707 of record NW_006293789.1, on the reverse strand, counting down.
ACAATGACACAACCCGAGGCATTGGGACCAGCCGTTATTTGCCACATTCCCACTATAACCACCCACAGTCTCAGAATTGATACTGAATCATTTCTAAGAAAATGATTCAGAATTTTATCACCAAAATCAACCCCATGGGGAAGAGACTCCGACATCCTACATCATCTCACAGCTTCCCATGAATGCTGGCATGGAAGAATCTCCAAGGCCATGAGATCCAAACCACCCACCCCCCACACCCTCTTGGCAACCCAGTTCATGCCTCCTCCAGCCAGAGGGTGCAGAGTTCAATAGCAAAGAGTGGAGGCCCTAGCATGAGATATCCCAAGCTCTACCATTTAACATTTGCTTGGTCTTGATCAAGCTACTTAACTTCTTTTAACCTCTATTTTCTCACCTGCCAAATGGGAATATTTTCTACCTGAAGATGAAATCAGATAACGCACAGAGCAGAAAAAAGTAAACCACGAATACTGGATTAAACATAGGAAAACAAAAGCCCACCCTAGATGTCTCTCTCTGGTGATAAGACACCTTTGAATTACAGAGTATTTATGGTGAGATGGAGCAATTCTTGGGGAAGAAATGAGGGTAAAGAAGTTAGGATGAGGTCTGCTAAGACACCCAGCACAGGTGAGACAGGAGGAAGTTAGGGATGAGGCCAAGGGTGGGGTGTGGGAGCAGCAGGGAAGTCTATGGGGCTCGGGACCTAGGAGCTGCCTCTGGCTCCCAGACACAACAACTCACAGGAGAAAGAAAGACAGAATATGGAAGTAAGTATGAGGAAATGATAGTAACAAGGGTCAAAATGCCAAATGAAAATGAAGAGACAGAGGAGAGATAAAAAATGCGAGAATGACCAAGGTTAACCCTAGATCATTCCTGTCCCACCCTGGCAGCCTCCTCAGCCTCCTTCCTTCACCAGTAAATAAAACCATCTCTCATTATCCATCTTGGACTTCCTTCTCTGGACTGAGAAATGGCCCCAAGTTTCCCGCATAACATTGAAGTGGCACCTATTTAGAATTCTAACAAATAGAGTTCTAATAAATATGTCCCCTAAGCCCAGACATCAGAAACAAGCAGGTCAGCATGCTGCCCGGAGTCTACTCGGCAGGCTTCTCATCCACACTCCAGCTGTAGGTTTTATTCTTCCAACAACACAGATAGAAAGAAGGCATCATTGCTGGCCGGGGCGAACCACAAAAGAGCACCGAGATGTAGAAAAGGTAATGAATGGGCTGAGTGGGGGTCTTGGACAGACTGGCCCTATCAACCAAATGGAGATTCGCCATGGGTGCCATATATCCCCAGAATGAGCGGCGAAGGGGCCCGCAGCCGAGAGGGGAGCAGTACAGGGATGAGGTGTGCCTGCCGGAGACCCTTTAGTGATGAGATACTGGGGCAAGACCAGGGATCCCCAGGGGTTGGTGGATCACTGCCCTCCAGGCACTGGCCCCTGAGTCCCACCTGTGCCCCTGGGGAAGACGGCTATGGGCCAGCTGTACCCAACACTCAAGTGACCATTTCTACCTGCAAACAAATGGGACCCTGAGAGGTCCCATTACAGGAAAGGTGCCTATAGTCAGATTAAGCTTCCAAGATAAGGTTTGTGATGTGGGATTTTTCACTCCATTCAGAAAACTCCCAAGTGACTAGCAGAGACTTTGATCCACCCTCTCCGATAAATCCAACCACCAACTCAGTGCTTCTCAACCCTGAGAGCACCCTGCACTCACCAAGGGCTTTTCCTGACAATTGCCCAGAGACCACACCAGCCCGCTGTCCCCCACCCCCTCCCCATTCAATTTTATCAGAATCTCGGGGAGGGAGGGGGTGAGGTTTGTTTAAAAGCTCCCCAGGCAAGTCCCCTGTGCAAAAGGGCTGAGGGTCCCTGCTGGGAGGCAGGTGAAGCCCTGTCCTTAGGGAGCTTCCATGTGGGTGAAAAAGCCACAGCTCTCTGGGCAGAAGGCAGGGAGGCAGCGGCCATGCCTGCTGGTGAGGAAGGACAGGCCCTAATGGCCCCTGGAGACCTGCAGTGTCTCTGTGTGAGGAGCAGCTTTCTCCCCAGGACGGGGGAGGGCAGCCACCACTGGGGTGCTAGACCTTCTACAGTCTGTCACAACACCCCTAAGAAGTGTCCATCACACACCCCTGGGGTGGGGAAGTGGGGAGAGAGGAACAAAGGTCTGAGCTTCCTGCCGACAGGGCCCAGCGATGGATGCCACAGGAATCTATCCCTCCGGGTCACTCAGGCAGCTCCATAACATGCAAAGCGGCTTGGGATTTTGTTTACATGACTGAAGGAGACAAGTATTAAGAGTACAATGGTCTCCTTTTGTAATATCTTGCTTATATATTTTTAATCAAAACTACATTACAAATCCCTTAAGGGCGAGAACCCTATCTTTAGATCGGTGTCTACAGCAGCACGTAGCAGTGCTATGTGCATCCGTAGAGCTGAGGGAACCGTTCACTGATGAAGTCATCACTAGTGGCTTGTACAGCTCCCACCCCTTATCGCTTACCAACGCTGACGGGGAGGGGGGAGGGCACACTCCTAAGTCAGCCTATATGCCTCTGGAACAGCCCACATTGTCAAACAACGCTGAAGTGCAATGAATATCAAAAGAAAATGATTGGTTTATTAAAGTTGAATTATACAAAACTGCCATCATATTTTCCTCATGAATATACCCATGAATATGCCAAGAAATGTTTTTAAAACCTATTTTCATCTTCTTTTAAATGTGGTGCAAATTCAAAACCCACAGCCACCCTCCCTCCCCACGGCTGGGAGCCGGAGTGCGGGCAGCTCCGCAGCCTGAAGCAGCTATTATTAGCAGAGGGCGTGATGCTATTTTTTGACGTTTTATTAATAATATATTGTGTTTACACAGCAGCTTTCTCCCCAGGCACCCAAGTTCCACACGTCACTTGTTAATGCTCCAGAGGCCCCTCCCCAGGTGGGGTTTTTGTTTTTCTGCTGTTTCATAGGCTGGGGGGAGGGGGGTATGTTTCCACACAAGTAATCAAGTGGGGAGTCAAGGACTAGCAAGCTGTCCAAGGTCACCCAAGGAGTATGATGCCCACAGAGGGAGAAACTGGGTCTCCTGACTCCCTCCCAGTGGCCATCCCGGTTCACCACTGGCCAATGGGAGGCCATGGGCGTGTATGTCACATCCTCACACCCCCAGCGACCTGGACTGCTCAGTCTCCAGGCTGCAGCAGAGACCTGGGTCAGGAGCAAACACTGCTGCTTCCTGGCTCAGGGGGTTGGAGGTTGGGGGTTGGGGGAGCGGCGAGGTGACACTCCATCAGCACACCTGGCCTTCACCTGGAGGAGCCCGTCAGCGGAATGAACGCAGCCTCCTTCTCCCTCCTGCCCAAACCCCAGCGGAGGAAAACTGAAGTCAGAACGAGGTAAATAAACTACTGTAATTCAACAGAATCCCCCAGTCAACCCAGACTGAAGCTGAATTTAAATTTCCACAGGACCAATGGCCGCCAAAGTGTAGGCCCCCGGTCAGCCGCATCAGCGTCACCTGGGAACTCATTAGAAGAGCAAATTCTGGAATCTATGCCAAACTCCAGCAGTGACCCAGTGACCCGTGCTTTACTGTGTTTTACTAAGCCCTTCAGGTGATCCTGATGGACACTCAAGTCTGAGTCTGTATAGTGTTGCCACTGACACATTTAATGGCTGAACGACTAGTAAAGTCCACAGAAGTGGTTAAAGCCATTGGCACCTCTGCAAAGACTGTGAATTGCTAATAGTGTGCAGCATGACAAACCTCCGGATAACCCTGCAAGTAAGCATTAATTTTTGCCTCTGAAATTATAAGGGAAAAATCTACTGACAGTTACTCTCTCCAAAATGACATAGGTTGAAAGTTTGGGCTTAAAGGCCTGTGGTTCACATCAGTAAAGCCTGAGTCTTATACCAAATCTGACTTATTTCCCAAAGAGAAGCTGCTTCTAATCAGCCCCTAAATCACACAAGATCTAAAACACAGTAGCCTGGCAATTAACCAATATGTTCTACAGCCTAAAGTGTAAATGTTTTATTTATCGTCTTTCACCCTAGTCTGCAAAGCACTTGTAACGCAGACACCGTCAAGTGTAACATAACGAAAAATAAAAGCCAAATGGTGAGTATACACAGATGCACAATTTCTAAGGCTGTTTTATCCTAGTTAGGTCCTGCTTCACTCCATGTATTCTGCCATCCTATCTAATAATAGACAAACACGGTAATTGACTGTACCTTCACTATGCCTCCCATTGGCTAATTAGTGTGATATGCAAATTAACCCCCAACAAAGATGGTGGCTAATTTGCATACTGCAGGCAGGGTGGGACAGCGCCATCCTGCCTGCCCTGCCGCCATCCAGGCCTGCTATCTGCAACCCAGGGAGGTGGGCATCCTGTGTGTGACCTGACCCAGGGTGGCCAGGCGGTGCAGCAGCAATCAGCTGGCCCACCTGGCCACCATCCGGGCATCCCATGTGCAACCCGACCCAGGGCGGCCGGGCGGGGCAGCAAAGGCTTGAAGGTGGCTCCGGCCGGAGTGAAGGCCTGGGTCCCGGGTGCCGGAGGAAAACCAGTGCCGGCAGCCAAGGGCAGGGAAAGCCTATTGGACAAATCTTTTCATGCAACAGGATTCTAGTCCTATAAAATAGCCGGCAGCCAAGGGCAGGGAAAGCCTATTGGACGAATCTTTTCGTGCAACAGGATTCTAGTCCTATATAATAATGCTATATAATAAAAGGCTAATATGCAAATCAACCAAACTGAGGAACAACCAGTTGCTATGACATGCACTGACCACCAGGGGCCAAACGCTCAATGCAGGAGCTGCCCCCTGGTGCTCCCAGAGAGGGAGCACTGCTCAACCAGAAGCTGGGCTCACAGCTGGTGAGCACAGCTGTAGTGGCGGGAACCCCTCCCACCTCCGCTGCAGTGCTAAGGACCCCTTGGGGATGTACAACTGTGGGCTTCGGGGAGGGGGCCTAAGTCGGCAGTTGGACATCCCCCAAGGGGTCCTGGACTATGAGAGTGCACAGACCGGGCTAAGGCACCGCCCCCCCACACCAGTGCACAAATGTCATGCACCAGGCCTCTTGTTTTAAATAAAGCAACAAACACAATTGGTTTGGATGTGGAGTAAAGGGAAGGAGAAAGTGAGCAAATAATGCTTATGAGCAATTTCTCTTTCTCTACAATGGCCATGCCAAAAAGTTCCCCATCTTTTTCAACGCTCTCGGCCTTCCTCACTCCATTGCTATCAACATACACCTCCTCTCCTATTGCAGGAATTCCCTCCCCTCATCTTTCCATCCTTATTCATCTTACCTCCTCTCTTGACTTTCCTAGGCTCTAGGCCCCATCTCCCCTCTCCACCCATGTCCCGATCAATACCCTCTATCTCCAACCCCATCCACCTGCTGCACTATGAACAGGCTGTAATGAGAGAGGGTGGCTTGGACCAGGGATGGTCATTCAGGCCAAAGCTCTCTGGGCCACATACTCTCCATCAGGAGATTGTCCATCTCCTCAACATGTAACCACTAAAATCCTCTCCTTACTCAACAAATGGCCCTTTGCTTATATCTGTAATGACACACAAAGTGACTAAACCCACCCAAGTGACATCTCATTTAGATAGGACTTTTTTCCTGCCTTCAACTTGAGGGACAAAAGTCAACATAGGGGATTTATTAAAGAATTCAATTCTGGAGCAGTACAGTCCCATAGGACTTCTGTGATGATGAAAGTGTTCTATTATACATTGGCCAATACGGTAGTTACCAGCCATGTGTGGTTATTGAGCACTTCAAGCATGCCTAGTGCAACTGAAGAAATAAAATATTAATTGCTTGTAATTAATTAAAATTTAGTGACTATCATATCAGACAGTGCCACTTCAAAGATTGGGCTGAAAGTAGACTTACCAAAGTGTGTGAGGAGGAAGGGAAGGAGGAGAGAGGAAAAGAGAGGAGAGAAGAGAAGAGGGGAGGGAAGAGGAGGAAAGGGGAGGGAGCAGGGGGGAGAGAAGGGGAGAGAAGCCCTGAAGCTACTCATCACAACCAGGTAAATTAATGTAAGCCAGCAGGGTTTGCTCTAGGAAACCTTGCAGAAGACATCACGCCTTTGGTACCTTCCATGAATCAATGCACCCTTTCCCTCCCTCCAGTTAACCTCCAACTCCCTAGGTTTACATGCAAGTCTCACTCTTGTTCTCATCTCATGCCAATCAATCCCAGCCACAGCTACTGCTCCACCAGGTTAACTATTTTAGAAAGGGATTTGAACTACAGTCATTCACATTGCCAAGTCCTGAGACTAAGGCAAACAAAATCTACTCCCAGTCTCCCAGAGCACAAGTGTAGGGTGGGAAACCTGAAACTCATTACAGGACAGTCCTTACTTACCAATGTGAAATCAATGAACAGGAACAAAATGAAGAAAGGGATCAGGGTGATGAAGACCCACCTAGGACAGGCTGGAAGAAGAAGGGCTCTTCAGTGTGATGCTGAAGCAGGGTCTGGAAGAATGGACAGGAATCATCAAGCAGAGACGCTAGAAGGCTGTGGAGGGCACCCCAGGCCAAGGAAACTTGTGTAAAGACACAGCACTGTGGGGCTTGCGTCAGTGGAAATTCAAAGTGGAGGTGCTGTTCGTGGAGTATTTGTTGTGTGAAGTGACCAGCAATGCAAGGGCCTCACAGAAGTCCCCTCAAGATGGTGGGTGCGACACCCATAATAGGCACAATGGGTCTTAGATGGAACATGGACCAGCGTGTTGTACTTAATAGTGATGTATTTTAATGTACATTAGAAAAAATCACCCCATGCTTACAAGGTTTCACAGTGTCGTTTCTGGGATATAGAAAGATGGCAGGAGACAAACACACAGGGACACCCCATCTCAAGTGTCCCAAACCCTACCCACTTCCAGGATACTCAGCAAGGGTAATGCATGCTGAGATTCATACCCTGAGCTCTACTGTCAGTCAAAAATACCACTGCCACCTTTCGTGTGTTGGTGCAGGGACTCAGCAGTGAACCGGAAATGGAGCAGCTGCCTGTTCCGTGGAGCTCACAGGAGACATGGATAGCAAGCATGTGAACAAATAATCCCATTATGCACAGAAACATACAGCAGAATAAAGGAGGAGAGTAACGAGAGTGTAATTTTATGTACATAATCACACTTCTAATGTGGGGACATTTGTCCAAAGACCTAAGAGATGGGAGGGTGGGCTGAGCGCTACCTGGAGAATAGCATGTGACAAAGGAACAGGATGCCAAGGCTGCCTCGCAGGAGGGAACCCTGCATAGTCAGTGATCAGGGAAGTGGCCAGCGTGGCTGGCACACAGTGGCCATGCAGGGCCTTAAGGTCACACTACATTCTTGAGCTTTCATTCTGAACAGGATGGGAAACCAACGAAGGACTGGGCAGAGAAATGACAGGATCACTCTGGCTGTTCTGGCAATGGTCCCAGAAAGAAAGGACGCTAGCGTAGGGCAGAAGTGTGGGGGGCAGGGGAGGGGACAGAGGAATGCTTTCTCCATTCCTGTAAGATCCCAGGAAGGTTTGCTTTCACTTACTACTTTCAACCTAGTGAAGTAAGAAGTGGACTAGTGGGTCTTGCAAAGATTTTAGAAAGAGTTTCAGGGTAAACACCTGTTTCTCAGGAGAATAAGAACACTCAGAAATCTTAATTTTAGCAAACTGGTTATTTAAAATATTTTCAATGCCAGGTCCATTATCTGTGCATCAATTTTGATTTTTTCTTAAATATCTCCTGGATGTATAACTGCTTGTCTATGTGTAGAATATATTCAGGCAGATACCCCAAAAGAGTGATATCAGCCTCTACAGAAGGCACTTGGGGACAGAGACTCACTTTTCCCTCCATGCTTTGTTATGCTTTTTGTATTTTTTAAAACAATGTGCATGTACTACCTGTTAAAGAAACACTCCATCAATGTGGACATCGAGGGAGATTTACTGAGGGCCTACCAGATACCAATCAATCTGCTATGTCATAGTTGTCTGCTAGATAGGAGTTGTTGAGAGCGTGGCTAGAGTCAGGAGTTTAGCTTCAGAGAGAAGTTCAAGTGGGGACACACATTGGGAGTCACTGGCACACAGAGTGTACTTAAAGCCTTGGCAGGGGACAAGGTCATTGTAAGAAATCACAAGTGCCTTCGTAAGGCTGTAGTAAAGGTTCCAGGAAGCTGGGGAGAAAGGCGGGCAAGGGCCAACCCTGAAGCGCCCCATGTGCTAAGTTGTAAAACTTTCTTGGGAGAACCGTGCAGAGCCCCTGACAGCGTTGACAATGGTGCAGTAAGATGACTAGATTTGTATTCAACAGCTGACTGGGGCAATACCTGTCATGACCATCTGGGCCTGACCTGCAACCTCTCCCCCTTTCATTGGTAACTAGAGGCCTGATGCACAAAAGTCATGCAAGAGTAGGCCTTCCTTCCCCTGGCTGCCGGCACTGGCTTCCCTCTGGCACCCGGGACCTGGGCTTTCTGGGCTTCCCTCGCAGCCCCGGCTTCGTCCGGAAGGACATCTGGTCTAATTAGCATATTATGTTATTATTATAAATGAGCCTTGATTCACCTTTCAGGCCTCACTCTCCTCAAAGAGAGGAAAGGCAGTCACTGCACCATGCCCTGAAACAAGGCACTGACCCACACTTGGGCTGATGGGATATTCTTCCCCGGGACTTTGAATCCAAGATGAGTGATAAGAAGGACTGAACCCAGAGAGATGACTCATCCCACAGCAGGGACAGCTGGCAGGCCAAGCTCACTGGGACCGGGGCAGAGTGGTTGGCCAATGTCCCTTGGGGTAGCTGAGCTTCCTCCATGGCTGGCTGGCTTCCCCCAGAGCAAGCTTTCCAGGTCAGGGTCAAGCTTCAGGCCTTGGGAGTCCCAGTGCTCTTCCAGAGCATTCTGTTGGTTATAAGTGATTCACAGGACTAAGATGAAAGGAGGTGGAAAAAGATGCCACCTCTTGATGGCGAAGTGACAGGATGAGATTGGAAGAGAGCACACGGGAGGACAGTATTGCTGTGTCATCTTCAGAAAACTCCACCTGCAACTATGATGCAGAGTCCCAGGATCACCAGCTGCCAATGAGGTTAGCAAACCCTTTGTGTCTGGAGCCTGTCTCACACGGGGTCTAAGCAGTCCGTGCACTGGGCCAGGTCCTGTGTGCAGAGGACAAGGGATGTCAAAAGAAAACGGGAGGTTAACTCCCAGGGGACCTGTGCTAGATGCATCACTGTGCACCACAATTTGATCTCAACCACACATTCTTATCCTGGCCAGGTACTTTTCAGCACCTTGGTGTAGAGGAGGATACCTTCTGCCCACCACCAGGCTTAGAGATGTGATGTACTCCTGCCAACAGAATGTGAGTGAAGATGACAGACACCACACACACCTGAGCAGAGCTCTGCCTGGTTGGCTTGGCCTCATCTCAGTCCTACTGCCACAGGAACCACAATCCTCAGAGAGGAGCTATTCCTTTAGCCCAAGACCTGGAATAAGAACTCATGCAGCACAGAGGCTCTGCCAAACCTCAGCTTAAGAGGAAAACGACTGAGAAATTAATGTTTGTGCTGTAAGTCTTAGAGATTTTGGGGATGGTTGTTATAGCAGCAAAGCTGACAGATACAAGGTTCTTAGAAGAGAAATACCTCTGGCAGTGGCAGCCAAAGGCTGTCTCACAAAAGTAGCACCTAGAACTGGAACGGGGGGCTGCCTGTTTGAGGACCAGTGTGGAACACCTGTCTGATGGCAGCATTATTATGGAAAAGAGGAATTGCCCAGTTTCAGTCCATCCAGAAAATCAGGCAATCCCAATGTCAAAGATACATACAGGAAGCCACTCCTGAAATAAATATTCTTATTGAACCAAAAAGATATACAAGAACAGATCCTCCTGTGATCTCCAGAACTCCCACCCGTGTTGGAGGCATCAGGCACCAACCCACTGCCTCCATGGGAAACGAAAAGCCCTGCACCTTCAGGACACGCGTGTTGGCATGACTTGCTTAATTGACTCTTTCCTTTCTTCTCATCGCTACAGAAACCCTCCATCATTCCTTGGTAACCTATCCTCCAGTGTCTCTAACCTGCTTTATTACAGTATTTAAAGTAATTGGCTTAAATTGTTCATTCTCTTTGATCCACTTCTGGGAATCTATCCCCAAAGAAAAAGCTTTTTGCAGAAGAATGTTCATGGCAGCATTAATTATACTTAAAAGTGGGGAAGTTAAATGTGCCACAAAAGGAGTGTTTAAGTAACTGTGATGCATCAATTCAGTAGACTACTGGGTGCCATTTAAAATTGCTTTTGTCAATGACATTAAAGTGTCAGAAAGAAAATATTAAGTGAAGAAGCAGGTTATAAAATGGTGTACACAGATTAAAAAGATGTAAAAACAAATCCAAACCCAGGGAGACATTTTTGGCAGGAAATACACAAAACTAACAATGGTGAGAAGATGAACTTCTTTCCTTCTGCTTTTCTGCAAGTTATACTTTTATAACAGAATGAAACTTTCTAAAAATGCCTTCTCCAGCTACATCACTCTTGACATTTCCTTCTATCGTATCCCCGTAAGGTATCAAACGTTGGTCTCTGTCAAGTCTCACAGTGGAGGGCACAAATTAATCAGGTTTTAACTGAGCATCTACTGTGGGCCTCGCCCGGGGAGGGAGCACAGTGTGTGGGGTGTGCCCTTTGGTGGGTGCAGCACTGTTGCTAGAGCAATATGGTCGGCTTCCACCCACACTCAACTGTTCTTTTTTTTTTTTTTAAATATATTTTATTGATTTTTTTACAGAGAGGAAGGGAGAGAGATAGAGAGTTAGAAACATCGATGAGAGAGAAACATCGATCAGCTGCCTCCTGCACACTCCCCACTGGGGATGGTGCCCGCAACCCAGGTATATGCCCTTGACCGGAATCGAACCTGGGACCCTTCAGTCCGCAGGCCGACGCTCTATCCACTGAGCCAAACCGGTTTCAGCAAATATATTTATTTTTTTATTGATTTCTTACAGAGGAAGAGAGAGGTATAGAGAGTTAGAAACTTCGATCAGCTGCTTCCTGCACACCTCCTAGTGGGGATGTGCCCACAACCAAGGTACATGCCCTTGACCGGAATCGAACCTAGGACCTTTCAGTCCGCAGGCTGACGCTCTATCCACTGAGCCAAACCGGTTAGGGCTCTCAACTGTTCTTGTCTCCTTTTCCAAGTCTCAGTTCACTTATAAGTAAAATGGGAAGGATGAAATACTACTTCCCTTTCAAAATCATCATGAACATAAATAAGATGATGGCTAAAATGCTGCAGGTCACTAACGGGATACTGAGTATATGTAAAGTTCTAAAGAGAACACCTCTGATTTAATCTTGTTGCATCTTCTTCCATAACTGGAACTTTTGGTAGAGGCCATTCTTTCGTCATGCCCCACCTGAGGCAGAATCTCAGGGCCAAGTCCTAGGGTATAGATTCTCTGGGGCAAACACCCCGTGGCCTGTGGGTAAGGGTTTGTGGCTTGCAGACACCCTTCCTGGACTGCTCAGGCACTTCTCATCAGTGCTGCCACCTGGCAAGGTAGGAGGGCTGAGAGATGGGAATTCTGGGAAAGGGAGGGAGCTAGGGAAGACCTCAGAAAAGTGTGTGACCTGCTCGGGGTTATAAAGCCAAGCTGTAGATGAGTTGGAGCTCAAATCCAAATCTGGGCCTTGAAACAGAGATGAGCTAGAAGTTTCTTTATCTGGGTGTTGTGTGAATTTTAACACAAAAATTTTGCTGGAGTTGGGGTGGGACCAGGAGTCCTGGATTCTAGATCTATCCTTGTCATTAACTTGGGAAGAACAGGGAACTTGTATGACCTCTCTAGGCCTCAGTTTCCTCATGCTTAAAATGAGCAAATTTGACTTAATCACCAAGGTCCTGATATGCTAAAATTCTAGTCTAAATGTAGCAGTGGGGTTTCTGGCTCATTAAACATTTTTTATTTCAGATCAACAGGTTGACAGCACAGATTTATTTACATAACCAAAATGTAAGGACTGAATAGTAGGCATTGTTTACCTACTGCAAGTTAGGAATGATATAGGATTTCTCACTGTGCAATGTACAAATCATGGGCTCCCTTTCATTTACAAAACTGTCAGAGGGCAAGAAAGATTCACCATGTTTTTGGCTGAATTTTACTTATTTCTGTAACTTCTCCGTGACCTACACACACTACTATTTTAAAGAGTGACATTTCCCAGAAGAAGAGATAAAAAACAGAGACAACAGAAAGAGAGTATTTTAAAAGAAAAATGTTATTCATCCACTGAGTTAGGCAACTAGCTTTCTAAACAGAATAATGGCTTTAAATTATTTGCAGAGTATTAATACAGTGTAGCCACATGGTACTATAACTTGGGAAATGCACATTAATGATTAACCCTAAAAGCCTTCACCTGCAAGAACTAGTTCCTAAAAATTCTAGAACTTTAGATTACAGTGATAGTTCCTATTAGACTTGCAAAATGCGAAGGCTTCCCTGCAAAATACAGATCTGCTTATAAACGGACCTTTGCTGTGTTCCCACAGTCATCAATCCCACATCATAAGAGAAACGCCAGCGCTGGCGCAACGTTACATCCGGCCCATGGTCGGAAGGGAGAAGTTAGGAAACCTACATGTAACTTGCTGGAGTCTGAACAGCTACAAGGGCATCTCTGCATCTGCACAGGTGGGACATTTCTTAACCCCTGGGGTCATCTGAACGAGTGCAGGGGCAAGGAGGTGTCCCAGATGCCTTTGGAGTCATACCACATGCCCTGGGCTGGCTCCGATTGCAGCTGCTGCCCAGTGGATGGCCCTGTGCTCTCTGAGCGAGTCCCAGCTCAGTGCCCCCTGGGTGGGGTGGCACACATGCAGAGGCAGGGCAGAATGGAGCCCAACTACAGAAGTGACCACAGTATGTTACCTGTGTGGTTTTATTACTCCCGGATCACTGCCCAGTCCCAGGCAGGGGCAGGGCCTTCCAGGAGAACTGAAAGGAGGAACAGTCACAGTGTGTTGTCAAAAGCAAGAGAAAACAAGATACTTGGAGATAAACTCAGTCTGACCACAAACATCCAGGTGAACAAACCAAATGCAGACCCAGGACAGGAGCTCCCACAGGAGATTAAATCTGTTCAGAGTTCCCAGAATTGGGCCATTCTCCGAGGCTCAAATGTTCAACCAAAAGGAGGCAGGACTGTTGTAGGAGCCTATAATTCCTTATTACCCTTCAGAAACTCACAGGTCTAAAAGCAAGACTATGAATGAACCCCGCCAAATAAATGGGATTAGAGAAACAAAGAAAGAGAGATTTCCCTCCTTCAAATGATTACATATTTGTCTCTGAAACCTGTGGCTTTGACCTCCGTTGGGGGGCAGCCTTTAAAATCTGGTCCAGTCCATAGAGGAGGCCCGGGAAGTTGGTGCAAAGGCCGTGCCTTCCTCACACTGGCACAGAGCACACAGCTGTATCTCCATCTCCGTGTGGACCTGGAGGCAGCTACAAGCTTGGGGCAGAAAGAGACATGGGCTTCCTGAGGCCAGAGGAGCACAGGACAGTCCTCCCCACGGCTGCACTGTCCCGTGGAGGGAGGACCCACATGCTCAGTCACCGGAGAAGCTCAATCAAAAGGGGAAAAGGAGAGCAATGAGAACATCCTTTAAATCACGGACGTGTCTGCAGGGGGAGAGGCCATGGCGGGGAGGGAGGCGGGTGTGGACAACTATGTACCACCTGGCATGCGGGACACGTGTTTACGGGCACAAAGTAGAGGCAAAGACAGTTCACATCACCGATCCGTCTCTGGACATACTCACCTGGAAACCACGCTTCCATGCCAATATAAAGGTGAGGGGGATGACAGAGGAAGACAACCTTGCTATAATTTATCTAACTGTATGTACTACTGCCTTAGAGAAGCAAGGGAGGGGCATTTTAATAAGACAACCTGTCCCTGTGTATTTGATCCATCCACACATTCCCCAAATAGAGAATCAAAACGATGACTGATCTGTCTGTTGGTTATTTGAGGATGCAGACTCCTCTAATTAGGAATGATCATACCAGTTTCTGTGAAGTCTAGGATGATGCCCTGATTACTGGCAACCACAGTGATAGCTCTGACTGAGTCTCACTCTTGCTGTGAAGAGAGGCGGTAGGGAGCTGTGCTCAATGTGTGGGCTCCAGCACTACAGCAGTGTGGGACCTCGGACAGCTACCTCACCTCTCTCTGACGCGGTTTCATCATCTACATAATGGCACATCTGCTGTGTGCTAATTCACAAACAGACCTCATTAGCATGGTAGCTGGCACAAAGGTGTTTTTTTTTTTTATAAAGTGAGCTCTTTGGACAATGAACTGACCACAACACACAAAACTCCTCTCTCTTGTCTGGGAACACACTCCCATGGTCCTGTGAGAGGGGACCCACAACTTACCCATTAAAGGTCCAAAATCCCTCCGTACCTGCAACCTCACCTTCCCGTTACTAACCCTGTGCCCTGTGAGGGCAGAGAGAAAGCTCCTCTGTAGAATGAGCCTGTCATGCAAGTCCACCCAGAGACCCTGGAAAAGTGACCTCATGGTACACCTCTTGGTCCCCAAACTGGCTGCTCATCAGAACCACCCATGAGGCTCAGAGGATGGGCTGCCCTTTGACGCTTCTGCCCCTACAGTCTGCAGCCGCACAGGTTAGCGGTACCTGAGTTTTGGTTTCTTTTGTTTTTCACAAAGCTCTCCAGGTGTCTTAGGAAGCAAGGCTCTCCAGGTGTCTTAGGAAGCAAGAGGCTTAGGAACTTCTGTTCTAAGGTGCAGATGTGACTCTGCACCAGTAGTTCTTGGTTGGGGTGATTCTTCCCTCTGCTCAGTGGACAAGTGGGCATTGGGAAATGTCTGGAGATTGTTTCTATTGTCACAATTTTGGAAAGTGCTGCTGGCATCTAGTGGGTAGAGACCAGGGACGCTGGTAAACATCCTCCAAGGCGTGGGACCATCCCCCACAACAAAGAAAGATCCGGCCCAAAGTGTCAACCACACCAACGCTCCAAGTCATTTCAGCATGTGCCTTCCTCTAGGTGGTGCCCAGAGAACAGGCATCAGGTTCCCGTGTTCATCAACGGGGACAACCCACAGAGCAAGAGGGCCAAACTGAGTGACACGTGTTGGCCTGATGGACGGGAAACAGCTCTGAAAGAGCAGTGATGGATTCACAGACAGGCCACCAAATCACTGCACAAGGGGGAACAGAAACCTCACATGAGAAGAGCACACCAACAATCACAACATTGTAGACACATCAGTTGACAGAGCTGCTCCTTTTGACCAGCGAGTACCAGCTGTGCCTGCCGAACACCCCGCTTTGTCCCACAACTGTCCCAGGAGACAGATTTTTCCACTGCCTTGAGCAGTTGATGAAACCATGGTTCACAGGGTTTAAGAAGTGTGTTCAAACACAGTGCAGTATACAGATCTTGTAACAGAAATCCACACCTGAAACCTATCTATACTAATAAAAGGGTAATATGCTAATTAGGGCAGATGTCTTCCGGACATCCATCTGGACAAAGCCACAGTGGCTGTGAGGCCCGGGGCTCAGGCAGCCTTGGGTTCAGGCAGCCTTTGCGTCCTGGCGGCTTCGAGGCCTGGAGCTCAGGCCTCACAGCCACCGTAGCCAGCAGTGGCAACAGCAGTGGGGTGATGGGGGCGGCACCTTCCCCTGATCAGCCTGGTCGCCTCCCACAGAGGGAGGCCAGCCGTCAGTAGGACATCCCCTGAGGGCTCCTGGACTGTGAGAGGGAGCAGGCCAGGCTGAGGGAATCCCCCCAGTGCACAAATTTTCGTGCACTGGGCCTCTAGTATGTTCATATTGACCAATATCACCCAGTGCATTTAATTTTTTAAAAAAAGAAGTGTGTTTAAGGCTGCCAAGCTGGGCTATGGACACAGCCCACTTGTATCACCAGAAGCCCAAGCTTGGGCCACTCACCACCCAGTTTCTCATCCCATGCTGAGTCTCTGTTTCTCCAAAGCATGATCTGGAGCATCTGGTATACCTGACATCCCCTAGCCCTACTCGGGTCCTGTGGGAAACATCTAGCGGGAGTGGGCACAGACTCTGGGGTCTGCAGGAGCTCCACTGGTGATTCAGAGCACACTGCGGTCTGAGCACCAGACCCTGCACTTCCATGCCCTCTGCTTGTCCAAGCACATTACTGAGGCCAGCGGCCAGGTTTGCTTCCTACAGAGGCCAGAGCTGGGCTACACAAAAACAGACACATTACCCTGAAGAAAAAACAAACCAGAACAAAATGTCGGCTCATTTGATCAGGGGGATGGAAAGCGCTGGAATTTGCGTGCCTTTACTCAGGGAAGCCAGTTCCTATGGGAGGACATGGATTCACCTGAGCAGGTCAGTCTCATAAATGAGCAGTGTCTAAAGTGGCAGCATGCTAGGGCTTCGTGGCTGCATGGATCGTGTCATTTGGCCCCAAAGTCCCAGGACCAGAAATTACGAGGCACATTTGCAAATAATCCACTTGTGCCATGTTGGAAGCCTCATGTCTAACAGAGACTTTACCAGCCGTGGCCTTTATTTCACCAACAACAGAATCAACCTCGTAGGAACAGGCTGCTAGCCACATGGGGCAAATAACTATGGGAGTAATGAAGAGGAAACTTGTTTAAAATTCCCACCATACTTATTCTACTGGCTTATCTGAGACCTACTACAGTTTGCCCTACTGTTGCAAGTACCCCAGTTTGCTCTAATGTGTCTGCCCAATGACTGTGAATTAAAGTAACCTGCAACTGCTTTTTTAAAACAAAGGGAAAAGAAAGGTTGAATCCCATAGATATAGGGGAAAAAATGCCATGAGCAGCCCTTGCAATGCCCATTCCCTTCCTAATGACCAGGCCGTGGGCTTCCTGACGGATGGAAAGAATGACAGGGCTCCTGACAGAGCGTATGTAATGAGGCCCTCGGTAATTACAACCAGACATCCACCTGCACCACTAATGCCAGCAGTGGTTCCGCCAAATTAGAGAATCAGGGTCTGTGGATAAAGACTGGCATATGTGTACTCAGTAATTTTATTAACCAATAACACGCTTTGTGTAAGAGACATGCAATTTGCACCCCTCACTAATTTAATAGCCTGTCTGTGGTTGTAGGTGGGGGTTGGAGTGCGTGCGCCATCACTGAACTGCTAGGACATCTCAGAATAAAAACATCACCAGCCAGTCAATGAAGAGAATTATTCATGGGCTTGTTAAAGGTCACACGCCAAAAACTTCATTCAACAAAAAGAAGCTGAGGTGTGTGGTGTCCAATTTTTTTAAAGGCTCAAGAGATGATTGGAAATGTGGATGAGCAACATCTCACTTAGAAATCAAGCTATCACTGGTGCCTTTCAAAACCCATTACAGAGAAAATTATTAGGGCACTTCTTTGCCTCACCCTAAACCCCCCAACTTCTCAGGCACCTACTGCTTCATCTCCATCCTGCCACCTTCCTCTGCCTTAGGCAAAGGAGCTCATATTTAATTCATCTTGAGATGAATGACTCTAGTCATTTTGTGGCTTCTTCTAGGAGTAGGATCAGTGTGGATAAGTGGTTTTTCTCCGGTTCAAAGGAATAAAGGCTCCATTAATCAGGAAAATGTGAAGAAGGGGGTGGGTCCTTTAAGTCCAGTCTCAGTGAGTCACGTGATTCCGGTGGTATCTGGGATGGGCCCAGGAGCCTGTGCTTTAACAAGTCCTCAGGGGACATGGGGTGCAGGCTCAGCAGCACTGCCACCACCTAAGAGCAAGATGGGCACCACTTGCAAACTGCCGCAGAGCCTGCCCCTGGCACCTGGCCAGACCTCATGGGGCAGCTCCCCTAATCATCTCCCAGACAGGGGCAGGGTGTGTGGAGACCCGAAAAGCTAAGGGGGATGCGCCTTTAAGGGGAGTGAGGCTAAGATAAGTGGGGTGAGGAGGCAACAGGAAGGAGTACCTGCAGTGGGACTGCTGCAGGCATTTAGACACAACAAACTTCTCCTTTAGGCTGGAGGAAGGGGGCTCTGCTGGGGACACAGAATGAGCTGGAGGACTCAGCCTCATGCCCCAGGCATGGCCGCTTGCGGCTGGCGGGATTTCCAAGTGAGGTTTGCTCAGCCTGCCATAGGTCAGAAACGCGGTAACTCTCACTCCACGCGGGACACTGCCTTTCCCAAAGCCAGCAGGGTGGAAGGGAGGCGGTTTTCCCGCTTAATGAAAGAAAAGGGAAGGGACACTTTAGATGCATTTAGCAGGACAACACAACTGTATAAAACCACCCAAAATCTGTAAATATTTTAAATAAAATAGTTATCCCAGGGAGGAGCTGAATTAAAATCCACTCTGCGACTATACCAGACAGATTGCCTGCCCGAGGGGAGCCTCTATGTCATTAGTAAACTCTCTATGCAGGTTCGCTCCTTCCTACATCCGCTAATGCCACTTTACACACAGCAGTGAAAACAAGCAATGAAATCAATTCATCAAAAAGCAGATTTTAAAAATCAAGAGTTTTTTAATGATGAAGAAATGCTCACTGTGGGAAGTTAAGTGGGGGAGGAAGTAGGATGTACAACCAAACACACACAGTTTTGGGAAAACCCCGTAAGCCCGTGCATATGTGTAAAGGAGATGGAGAGAACATCAGCCACTTCCTCTGGTGGTGGGATGAGGGGTGATTTTTAATTTTATACTTTGAGATTTTGCAATTATAAAAAGTAAACAAAAATTGGGGGTTTTTTGCAATTGATTTTCAAAAATCATAAAGATAAGTTACAATATCCAAGCAGGGCTGAGGCCTGCAGTGAGGGTTACAGGAGACGTGCAGGAGGGAAGGCCTGCACTGGGAGAGATGGCGCTGGGCTCCAAGGCCACTGCCAGGCTAATGGCCAGGCCAGGCCTCCCAGGAAAATCACCATCACATAGGTGAGGAACCCGCTTGTCCCCATACGAATCCCAAACCAAAAGGAAGGCTGGCCTCACAAGAAAGTAAGGGACAGGCAGGGCGCTGGAGGAGGGCAGCACCTACCCTCCCCCTTTAAATTCGTTCTGCAAATGCCATTCCTTCAGATGCCCAGGAAACGGACCACCCGTCACCGCGGACACCTTGCATGTGGTCTACGAGGCCCTTGGGAGAAAAAAGATGGACTTCCCAACAGGAATGGGCCCCAGTGAAATTAAAAAAAGAAAATGTCTTCGTTAATAAATCTACCCGAATCATTTTTATTCTGTAAGAAAATAACCCGTATTACTAGTTTAAGGCCTTTTCTTTAGCTCAATAACATATGCCTTCTTGGGCTCTAAATCTAATAACCTCAGCGCCCCTCTGGAGTTGGGAGGAGAATAAATCAAAGTAACGCTTTCTGGAAAGCGGCTAATGTGCAAATGCGTTTTCTCCCCGTACACACACCCCCTTCCTCTGAAACGGGCCAATCAAGTCTCAGACAGTCTAGTGTCCACAGAGAAACTGGGTTACAGACGTGCCTCCGCTTCTGCAGCTAGGCCCTGATTCTTTCTGGCCTCCATTCCAGCCACGTGGACCAGCTCATATCACAGTCCAGTTTTGATGGAGAGAAGAGAGCGAGGGGGTTTTATGTTTGTTCGGCATTGCCATTTAACATCCCCCTTTGAGAAGGCCACTAAAATATGCACTTTGGCTAATATCCTAAACCTGTCCTCACAGAGTTTCTCCTGCAGGCTTCCACTGCCTGGGGGATGAATGGGCAGAAGGAGGCAGCAGACGGTGCCAACCATAGAGAGGTGGGTGGATGGGCCTCCTGCCCAAACAGCAGACAGCCAGCACCTCGCACCGTGTGATTCCTCCCACTCAGGCCTGCCCTCCCGGACTGTCCCGGGCACTGGGTATAACACACACGCAGAAAGTCATCTCTTTCTCCCAAGACCATCAGCCCATTTCCTCCCTCAGCTCCTGGGCTCTTAATAGGGTGTGATACTTGCAACCTAGAGCTGCGATAATAAGGAAACGTGTATTGGAGCCTGAATGGGCTTGCCACCGCTGCCAACTACGGGGTCTCTGGGAATGCAGAATCGCAGTTAATGACGGAAGGGCAGACCCAGCTTTGTGTAGTCTATTGTCTGTGAGCCTGTCCCCGGCTTTAGTTACTCATGATATTCAGGAAAGCAACCTCATGCCGACCTGCAGCTGTGCCCACGGTGAAGGGCGCCGGGGGAATACTGCCGGCTCACTGCGCATATCAACGAGGTGAGCTTACCATCCCTGCCTGTGTTCCTCATCCCTTCCTGCCTTTGTGGCCGGCAGCCTTTCCCCATCACAATGGCCACCTCATGAACAACCCAGATGACAGATGAGCCCACGCTCGGGGCAGCAGGTCTCAGTGCAGGCACCCTCTGGCCCACACACCAGCTTTCACCCTCATTCAGACTACAAACGGGGCTAGGATGTGCGAATGGTCTTTAAAATCACAGTTCAGTTGTCTCTTTTTAAAGAAAAAAGCACCCAGTATTTCCCACACGGGAATGAGGAACACACAGTGGTCAGTGCACAGACTCCTGTACACTCGGTGAATGGCAGCACAGCCTGAAAAAGCAGAGCTGGAGCAACACAGGCTTCCTAACAGGGGCTGTGACATGAATTCTCACAGAGCCAATAACAGGGCTCCACGGGGCCCTTGAAGTGAACGGATCAGATACCGACGGGAGATTTAAAATGACCTTGGTGTTGTGTTAGGAGAACGAAGCAGGATCCAGAACAATGTGTACGGGAGGATTCTATTTTTATTGGCACCTAGTCATGTGTGTGCATAAAGCATGTGGGTGTGTATTACATTTTATTTACACAGAAAATATTCTGTAAGCACATACACCAGACTATTCAAATGATTATCTTTACGGGAGGGTAGGAAAGAATGACAGCAAGTACGAATGAGAGAACACCTTCACTTTAAAATTTCTATTAATCTAAACGTTATTTGTCCTACAAATATGCACCACAATTATAATCAATGAGATCAATAAAACAGTTTTCATTTTTAAAGACACATAGGTCCTCATACATTTACAAGAATAGCAAAATTCCCTCATGATGAACCACCTGCGCTCTCCGACGTTAATTATATAATCAGATCACGCCCCCCACACACACACACCCCTCTTAATAACTTGCCTACGGCTTCCTACTGCTCTTATAATCAAAATTCCTCCCAAGAGTCCCACAGCCTCTCAGCTTCAGCTCCCCTTTGCCCCTCACTAACTGGGTCCAGCCGTGGGCACCTATTTTTCTGACCTTCAGACACATGAAGCTGACATGGGCCTTGGCACAAATCCCTCTGCCCAGGAATGCGTTCACCAGGCTCCTTCCTCCCATCAGAGGATCAGTGCTGGGACCTGGACCCCCAGCTGCGGAGGACCCCTCCTCCCCGTCACGCTGCCCTGGCTGCTTTCCTTCACGGCTCTTACTTCTCTCTGCAATTACATTATTGACAACCTCCCTTTAGATGCCCGAGCCTGGCTTCTCCCTTGTTTTCCAGTGCCTGGAAGAGTACCTGGCACACAGTGGATGCTCAGTAACTCACTGTTGAGTCAACAAATATCCATCAGATTGTGTTAGAAACTGCATCTCCTGATAGAAGTCTGGTCGGTAAAACTGGACTTTTCCAGAAAAAAATTTACCTTCTCACACATGAAATAAAGTGCACACTAAGTTGGCAGAACATGTACCCGACTGGAAACTCCCCATCCAGAAATGCGGTTATAGAGAATTCACAGTAAGAAGGAAACTCAGGTTCGTGGAAGTCCCTCAAGATTTATAGACCCATAAACCTTACTATGTTTGGAAGAGGCAGGGAAGAAGTCTCTCCATGGCTACCTTCCCTGAGCTGTCAACGCCAACAGCCAAGCAGACCCTGAGGAAGAGTGGATATTTGCCAGGTGGGTCTTCATGGGAGGGAGCCAGCATAGGAGCCTGCTCAAAACAGAGGTGACGGGAATATTGAGATATAGGGGCCTAAATATGACATCTTCCAAAGTCCCATCTGTTCTCTCGGGCGGGACTTGTCAACAGACCCTTCACACGGCTACTATTTTGGGAGAGTTCTCAATGTCAGACTCCAACATATGGCATCGTGTCCTAGGAGAATCGCACCTTTGATAACCTGTTTTCCCGTGATCTCTGCCTCAGGTTCACCTTGGCAGAGGAGAGAATTTGAATTCTGAATGAAAAGCAGGGAAGGTCAGTGTATGGTTTGTTTAGGGGACTTCCACACCACTGACAACACTGGCACACGGTTTTCTCACTGAAAACATATGCACAAAACAAGCAAGAGATTTCTTGGCTAAAAATGCCAAGAAGCAATTTTTGGTGGGTGTATGCCTATCATTCAACTAAACCAGTGGTTCTCAACCTTCCTAATGCCGTGACCCTTTAATACAGTTCCTCATGTTGTGGTGACCCCCAACCATAAATTATTTTTGTTGCTACTTCATAACTGTAATTTTGCTACTGTGATGAATCGTAATGTAAATATCTGATATGCAGGATGTATTTTCATTGTTACAAATTGAACATAATTAAAGCATAGTGATTAATCACAAAAACAATTTGTAATTATGTGTTTTCTGATGGTCTTAGGCGACCCCTGTGAAAGGGTCGTTCAACCCCCAAAGGGTCGCAACCCACAGGTTGAGAACCACTGATAAATGATCCCTCTGCAGCAACAAACACAATAGCACAGAGAGTAACACAGTAACTTTGCCTATTCTCACAGTTGCCCTAGGAAAGCTATGTGGCTGGGGCAGGGGTGGGTAACCCTGCCATTTAAAGCTTGGAGCAACTTTTGTGCACATATACCGAGTCCTCTCAGAGATTTTCCATTCTAGTGGCTGGTATTTAAGCATTTAAGTTAAAGGGGGAGGGGAAAATAGGAAGCTGCTCCACAATGGGCATGAATTTTCAGTCATACAAGATGAACAGGCTCGGAAGATCTGCTGTACAACATTGTGCCCACAGAAACAGCACTGCACGTGCACGTAAAAATCTGTTAAGGTGGGTCTCATGTTATGTGTTCTTACTACAATACAATAAAATTTTAAAAAACTGCCCTAGCCCTGACGGGTTTGGCTCAGTGGATAAAGCGTCGGCTTGCAGACTCAAGGGTCCCAGGTTCGATTCCGATCAAGGGCATGCACCTTGGTTGCTGGCACATGCCCAGTGGGGAGTGTGCAGGAGGCAGCTGATCGATGTTTCTCTCTCATCGATGTTTCTAACTCTCTATCCCTCTCCCTTCCTCTCTGTAAAAATTCAATAAAATATATTTATATATATATTAAAAAAACCTGCCCTAGCTGGGTGGCTTGGTTAGTTGGAACATCATCCCATATGGGACAATGGAAAGTTCAATTCCCAGTCAGAGCACAGACCGAGGTTGCAGGTTGGTTTGATCCCTGTCCCCAGTCAGGGGCTGGGAGGGGAGATAACGAATCTCTCTCTCTCTCTCTCTCTCTCTCTCTCTCTCTCTCTCTCATCTCACTCAATAAAAAATCTAATTTAAAAATTAAAAAAACAAAAAAATAAAAAAAACAAGAATTTAAATACAATTAATTTAATTGTATTTTGCAGTATGTATCATTTTTACACCTGTAAATATATTATATATTTACTTGTATATATAATTATGAACATATGTATGTATATATATATGTAGTATGTACATATATACGTAACGTACATTTGCATATACACACACACACTTTTCAGCTCTTCAAAACATGTTCTCTTTTAATCCTTTCCTGAATAGCCTCCAAGGCAAGTAAAACAGTAGGTTTAATTTAAACCTCACAGATGAGGAAATGAAAGTGGAGGGTAGTTACATTATGTGTAGCAGAAACAGACCTAAAACATGGTTTTTCTGCCTCTCAGGTTGGAAAAATGCCTGCTTTCTGAGCTACGGGGAAAATGAGAGGAGATCCATTCACTAGGCCCCTCCATCTGGCTGTGAGGCTGAGATGGCCTCTGGGTGTTGGCTAAGGACTGGGGCTGTTCCCAGCTGTTCCCTCCTAATTCTTCCTCGCTCTGAGTCCACAGTCACAACTGTCATTGGTTCACATGAATCCCCGGGGCTCTCCCACCTCAGCAGGACTACACGACACTGCCTGGAAATGAAGGCAACTCCAGGTTTGGGGTCCAGCAGGGCTGGGTGCAAATCAACAGCATAAACCCCAGTTCTACGCCTCTGGGCAAGTCTCTCTCCCTCTAAGCCTCCATATCCTCTCCTATAAAACTGGAACAGTGACTCCTGTATCTCATAGGATTGTTCTGAAGATTAAATGAGATGAACAGTACCCAGCATGGAGCCCAAAGCATGGTAAGAAATCAGTGATGAGCTGTCCTAAGAGTTACATCAAAACCTATCAGAGACCAGAGCACAAACTCAAAACCCCTCAGCCCCGGGGCCATGGCTCCTGCCGAACTGTGAAATCCACAGCTGTATGTTCAGAACCTACAGGAACTAGACAATATAGAATTTTAAAAAGCAAACAAACAAACACAGGAAGCTTCCTCAATCTGCTGATGGCGATAGTATGAACATCACTAGAGGAGCAGCTCATAAAACAGAAAAGGGGTTCGCCAACTAGGGAAACACAAAAAAAGGTGGTTATCAAGGCAAGTAGGATGGGTCCCTTCAAAATGTGCTGCCCGTGGGAGAAGGGATCTCAGCCAGTGCCCTCATCTCAAAGATGGTTCCTTCTAAACCCAAACAGCGTCTGCTGCACAGACTGATCTGTCGGGCTCCCTAGGCCTGGTGTCACGAAACGCATTCACCTAACCCTGCTGCTCCAAGCCCAGGATTCCTTGTGGGTCTGCCCACAGGAGAAAAGGGAGGACACCACATGGCTACCCAGACGAGGTCTTGTGATGGAGAAAACACTGTGGGTTAGAACTTCAACATATCTTTTTGGGGGACACAATTCACCTTATAACGGGGACCAAGGAAGTCAACACTCCTTCCTCTATTACTTCCTGCCTGTCAGGGTTTTGAAGGTTTCATATGTCCTTTTCACGACAGGGGAGGGCAACTCCCTCTGCCTTCAGGTAAGACTCAATGCAAACTCTCTAAGGCCCGTGAGCTCCCATCCTGCGGTGGAGACTCTGCCTTCCACACCGGCTCTCCTCAGTCACCAAGGCCACTCTGCAGTTATTTATTCTCATTCAGGGGCTGCTCTTGAGCTAAAATACACTCCCGAGCTTTGTCGAGCTGACAGCACTAACAAATGTGGAGGAAATGCAATTCTCTTTCCCAGAGCCCCAATTTAGGGCCACATCCAATATCCCAGGAGAAGAGGGGAGACGTGGTACTACTTTAATATGCTCTTGGTATAACTCCTTGCCTTTGCAGTCTCCTTAGATCAGTACCAAAAGCAAATCCCCAATCCATCATTTCTTCACGGCATCAGTTCCTTTCCTTTGTCCAGTTCTGGAGCTGTTTCCAAAAACAGCAGGGTTGCTGCTGAAACCAGTGATCAAAAGACGATCAAGCCACCCTGTCGATGGCTCGTTTTCAGGGCAAACGTTTGGCTCAGCAAATTGGAAAAGAAAACGGAGCAAATACTGGCCTCGGTGAGAACCAGTGCGCCCGTTTACTTCACACGAGAAGACACACAGAGGATTCATGCCTCTCTAAGAATCTCCCCTCCAGAGCTCGCAGCCGTGCTGCTGAGCATCACGCCATGTGGAGGTCCATTAGGAACAAGAAGCTCCCGGGCTGTCTTCGCTCAGTGCTGCAGAATTAGAAGCATGCAAAGGTGAGCAGCCGCCCCGCCTCCACCTCTCCATGTCAGTGAGCGGATGGCCTGTGAGAGAGACAGCTGGGACTGGGGAGCCCGCCTGGGGCCCCCCACCTGTGCTGCAATCATATGTAAAATGTCAGAGGCCCCGATGGGCGTCAATCTGTACCTTCTGTGGCAAGCACCCAGATGGCCCTCTGCAGCTGACGGCAGCAGGAGGCTGTATTTCCTGTAGCCTGACACGGTACCCAGGGCTGAAGATGCCTAAGACCAGTGTGAAATTCCCTGCGTCAGTGAGCCTTGCCAAGTTCCTCCTACACTGATTTCTCCCACACCCTCCCCCTCTGGTCACGCCTTCTCTCCTTCAATATCTTTCTCACATTTCCAAATTCCCTGGGCTTTGATTTATTAATAACTTTATCTGTTTTTTTAAATAGGATAAAAATGATCAAGGTCTCTAAAGAGTCATTGTCCAATATGGTAGCCACTGACCACGTGATCTTTTTATTTAATTAAAATTAAATAAAGTTTAAAATCCAGTTCTTTAGACACTCCAGCCCCATGTCAAGTACTCAGAGGCCGCCTGTGGCTAATGATTACCCCACTGGACAGTGCAGAGGACAGACCCATCACCCCAGAGAGCTCTACTGGACAGTTCTGGTCTGGAAGCTATAAAGGCAGTGCCTGCCTCAGTTGTCCATCCCTAGACCTCCTCCCAGAGGCGATCCTGCTGCCAGTCTCCTTTGTGTCCCGACAGAGATGCTTTTCTGTCTACACAAGTGCTGGAAATCTCTTTTACTAAAACAAGTAATACCCTAAACACCATTTTGCCCCATGCTTTCCTCACTGAATGAACCTTGGAGTTCACAATACAAGTGCACACATAGTGCTTCATTCTTCTGAGTGTCCTCCAGCAATCCCGTCACTGGGACAACCGCCACCACTCCCGCCTTATAACCATGCTCCCAGCCTGTGTCCCCTTGTGTGGTGCCCACTTTCATGCTCCTCACAGTCTCCCCACCCTCATACTCTTTTCCGACTCTTCCCGTCTTCCTCCCGGTGAATTCCAAACCAGTTTCTCTGGCTTTCTCCCTCAACACTCCCAGGTACCCGCAGACTAAACCACCCACTCCTCCTCCTGTTGTTGCCCCCACCCCCTGACCCTCTCCTTCATTCACTGACAATATCAGCACCTGCCTCATGCCCTTTGTCTCCTCCCTAAATCCTTCAAACATCCCCTCAGTCCCACGTGGAGCATCCAGCCAACGCCTGGCCTTACACATGTCCCTGACCCTCTGTTTTCACCCCACCTCAGCCACCCACTCCCACCCTAAGGCCACGCAAGCAAATGAGCCGCCTGTGAAGTCCTGGTTTTCAGCATCCCCCTCTCAAATCATTCAAGATCAACAAGACTTCTAATCCATGGTGACTATTCACTAACCTTGTGTTGTCCTCCCAGCCTCCGTACTCAGCTTGAATAGTCTGGCACGTTCTTGGATCCCTCCCTTACAAATACACTTGCCTCCCTCTCCCCTCTCTAGTTCACTCACCTGTTGAAAACCCTGACCCTGGGTAAACCTGGTCTGCCCTCTCCACACACATATTCCCCACAAGAAGGTGACCAATCAAACTGGGAGCTTTTTAAAATAAATAACATTGGTAGGATTAAAAAATTGAGTAACTTCTATAGAAAATAGTACGGAGATTCCTCAAAAAATGAAAAGTAGTACTATCATTTGACCCAGCAATCCCACTTCTGGGTCTATATCCGAAAGGATTGAAAGCGGGGTCATGAAGAAATACTGGCACACCCTTGTTCGTAGCAATATTATTCACAGTAGCTAAAGTGGAGACAACCCAAATGTCTATCAACAGATGAATGGATAGACAAAATGTGGTATATACATACATAACTACAGTGAAGTATTATATAGCCTTAAAAAGGAAAGGAATTTTGACACATGCTACAATGTGGGTGAACCTCGAGGACATTATGCTAAGCGAACCAGGCCAGTCACTAACAGACAAATACTGCACAATTCCTCTATATGAGGTGCATAGAGTAGTCAAAGCCCTAGAAACAGGGTGGAATGGCGGTTGCCAAGGGATGGGGAAAGGGTCACAGGGAGTTGTGTAATGAGTGCAGGGTTTTAGTTTTACAAGATGGAAAGGTTCTGGAGATCTTTCACAACAGTGTGAATATATTGACACTACTGAACTGTACCCTTTGCTTAAGATGCTAAATTTAACGTTGTGTTTTCCCACAGTAACAGAGTATAAAACGGAATGAAGCTGTTGGGTGGGCTCCACTCAGTGGTGCTGAAGGCACACTCTCTCCTCTGAGCACCGAACACCCCGCCCCACACAGCGTGCGGGTGGCAAGGCTAGGGCGCGGCCTATCCTCCCTGCACTGGCAATGCCACGCCTGATATTCACTCTGAACCTTAGCGTCAACGTAGGAAAAATTAGAAGAATTAACTAAGGACCAGTTGGGTATTTCCCCATTCTCTCAAGTATTATTCTCCAGCAAGTAACTGAAATCCAATAGCTTTCCTAGCTCTGCCTCTCATGATTCATTCATGCTCATTTCTATGGATACATCAGTTTCTCAGCTGGCAGTGATTTCATGAATTTTTAATTTACAAGGAATGAGCCAGAGATTAAAACTTTAAACTAAGCCAACAATAGAGGGTTGTGAGTGTCGTTTCAATCCCTAGATTAAGAATCTCTGAATGAATTCACTGGCATCCTCACATGAACCACTATCTGGAAATTATCAAAACAACTCCTCTGTGAGTTTTTGCCTTTGGAGTATTAATATAGGTACACATATCTGCTTTGGCCTGGCTATGCGGCTCACTGGTTTAACATCGACCTGTGAACTGAGAGGCCAAGATTGGATTCCTGGTCGGGGCACATGCCCGGGTTTGGGCTCAGTCCTCCATGGGGGGGGGAGGGGCGGTGCAGGAGGCACCCAATCAATGATTCTCTCTCATCATTGATGTTTTTATCTCTCCCTCTGCCTTCCCCTTTCTGAAATCAATAAAAACATATTTAAAAAAAATAAAACAATGCTTCCTGATGGTTCCTTCCTCTTTAAAAAAAATAGTACCAGCTTTGGGATCATTAAAAACAGTGAAACCAAAGACATTTCTTGTTATCAATCTTAATCTTGGAAAAACTCCAGGCCACCTGGCGAACAGTCACCAAGATCCCAGCACCATAGAAAAGCCACAGCAATGTGCAGCTTTATGACTAATAGGTAAGAAACTGATTTTAGCATAAATAAAATCAGATTAAAATAAGCAAGTTAGATGAGAAACTATGTCAAAATATAATCCATATTTTAAAAATTATTAATAAAATGTTGACATTCTTTTTTTTTCCTACATCTTTGGAATGTGGTATATATTTTATACTTACAACATCCCTCAGTACGAGACACAAATAAGTGCTAGAACGGCCACTAGTGGCTACTGTCTTGGACGGTGCAACCACAGAACAAAGAAATATGTTCTGACAGGACAGGGACTAGCTCTTGCAATCTGGGCATATCTCCAGGCTTCTGCACTCTCCAGCTCTCCAGCGTGCTCCCACGGTCTCCCTCAGTGACAGCCAGCAACAGCTGGGAGGACACAGCTGCTCCTTGGGCTAGAGCAGCGTTAGTTCAACTGTGGTCATTAAGGTAACAACATTTCAAATTTTACAAAATCAGTTTACTACCATTGTTTCCTTAAATTTTTTCAACCACAGATGGACTCACCTTTTTCAAAATTAACCTTACCCTAAGCCAGCCGTGGGCAAACTACGGCCTGCGGGCCGGATCCGGCTCGTTTGAAATGAATAAAACTATTGGAAAAAAAAAAAAGACCGCACCCTTTTATGTAATGATGTTTACTTTGAATTTATATTAGTGCACACAAACCCTCCATCCATGCTTTTGTTCCGGCCCTCCGGTCCAGTTTAAGAACCCATTGAGGCCCTCGAGTCAAAAAGTTTGCCCACCCCTGCCCTAAGCAATGTCATATGATGTCACAAATTTGACCATTTTTAATTATATTTGTTGAAAAAGCTAAAACACATTAAGTATTTAACACTTAAAAGATGTTTTGTGCTCCACCTAAAGCCAACAATGAACTAAACTAAAATTCATCCTCATTAGCGAATCAGTCATGGCGTCATCTCTCCAAAGCTTTCCGTTTGGCACATGGGATGTGAGATGATTACTTTCAAGTCTGCTGGCACCCACCATTTGGACCCCGACCTTTGCATGTTTGAGTCTGACAGAGCATCCCTACCAAGAGTACCTTTAGGCTAGGGAACCGTCACAAACCACAGCCAGGGGCCCTCATTCCTGTGTACAGTGGGGCCTTGACTTATGAGTTTAATTCGTTTCGAGTCCGAACTCGTTAAGGAGCTTGTTAAGGATCTCGTTAACTCAAATTACTCTATCAACTCAATGCAAAAAATCCACCGAGAGACAGCTGGTATCTCAAAAAACTCGTTAGTCAGGACACTCGTAAGTCAAGGCCCCACTGTACTTAGCTGCTCAAAACCTGCCGAGGTCGGGTAAAACTCTTGCCCTAATGACCAGTGGGGCTCAGGCTCAGGGGAGAACCCTTAATAATTAATAATCGTGGCAGCTAAGGTTTACTGAACTACATGCCAAGCACTGTTCCAAAGCCTGTGAGTGTATGTGTGTGTGCGTATGTGCGTACATGTGTGTGCGTGCATGCGTGTGCATGCATGTGTGTGTGCCATACTATGATGATTATATCTCACTCATATAGTGTCACAATAACCCTAATGAAGAAAGTATTGTTTTGCTGCTTTTCTGGACGAGGAAACGAGGCACAGGGCAGCTAGTAGTTTCCCACAGTCACAGAGGTAACACGTGGGGGAGCTGAGATTCAAAGCCACGAAAGCTCACTCTGGAGCCCGTGCTGTTGTCGCCCTGAAGATTCCAAATGGGATAAAGAAATGGGAGCTGGGAAAGACACACGTTTTATGGCCACAAACACAAATCCCTCAAAGTCAACACTATCCCCCGCAGGACACGGAGACTGAGGCAAGCAATATCCTCTGATAAGACATTAGGCAGACAAGTAGAATAAGTTATAATGCCCTCAAGACGTCTTCTGAAAATCACCCTGGGAACTCATTGTACTCAGAAAAGAAGACAAAAGCGTGACAATTCAAGGGAGCAAAGAATCCAATAACAAGAGAAAGCGGATGGAAGGATAGGCAGATGGATGGATGGATGGATGGATGGATGGATGGATGGATGGATAGACAGACAAATGAGCACACAGATGTTCACTCCAAACTCAAAAGCAGAGAGTATTATAAAGGGACACCCATCGCGCTGACCACTGCAGAGGGGCCCATCATATGGCTGACATCACACCAGCCAGCCATTCTCAAAGGCAAATCGGGACCTTATGCTTGTCACCGGGGCCAAAGCTGCAGGGTAAGCTGTGCTGCAGCCTCACTGCAGGGACGCTGCAACCCAGAGGAAGGCGAAGTCACTTACAGGTACTCCCTGTGGGCAGAGTGCACGGCGGCCGCGTTGCTGTAGCGCCACAGGACGATCGCCGACGACAGGACATCGAGGACGGCATCAAACTAGGAGAAGGAGACATGGCATTAGTGCTTTTCCTGAGTTAACAGGACAGGGCTGAAGACACAAAGCAACGATTCTGTGACTCAGAACATCTGAGCAAGTGACCTCAGAGCCAACAGTGGGCCTGGGCACCCCACACGCCAGCTCCTCCTCCTCAGATTCTGCACTGCTCCCCAGGCCTGGGAAACATGCTTCGTGGCGTGGGGGGTCTGCCCCCAGCCTGGCTGCCAGCACTCTGCAGATATGGGGGAGCACACGGGTCTGACCCCTGAAATTGGTTTCCCCACAGCAAGCAAGAGCATCTCAGCATTTCACCGTGTACCCCAAGTACAATATTCAGGGGGAGGAATCTGTTTCTGGCTTTCAATGGGATTATTCTACGTGGGGGCCAAGGGGAGGGTGGTCACCCAAGGGCCCTGTGCTGTCTGCAAACACTTTGAAATTGTATATACAATTCAGTGCTTTTGTTTGAATGAATGAGTGAATGTGTGAGGGAGGAGAGGGAGGTGAAGGAAGAGGAAGAGAGCACTGTAAGAACAACAGTGAGAATATGTGTGAGCATGTGTGTGTGTGTTGTGTATGTTTTGTGTGAGAATGTGTTGTGTATGTGTGTTGTGTGTGCATGTATGTGCTGTGTGTGTATTTCTGGACAGACAGTGCACTCCTTCTAAAGATTCTGAAAAGGTCTGCAACCCCCAAAACCTTAAGTTTTCACAACAAAAGGAAGAAGTGGGTCTGTGGGCAGGAACACCTACCCTGCAGCACAGGGAACCCACAGCTGCGCAGGAGGGGTGTTTACAAGCGTTCTCCTGGAGTCACTCTGCCTCAGCACCCCTCTCACCTGGAAAGTTACAAGCACCCGGAGGGGACGTGGGGCAGCTCCACGCAGTGCTCGGCATGCCCAGCCCATGAGACACCTGAGACCGTTTTCTCTCAGCAGCTCCCATGAGGAAGCAGGCGGGGTTCAGGCTCCCCAGGTCAGGCTCCCCGGTCCGGCTGCAGGCGGACTGATCCTAGCAGCAGCAGCACCTGACGCCCTCACCTCTGCCTGCACAGCAAAGCCTTCGCTCCCGCGTGTGCCATTGTCCACCTAACAGCCTTGGGGGGAAAGGACTAACACCCTAAAATACCCTCGCAACCAGCTGTGGGAAATGTGGTCCCCTCTCTGTTCTGGAGGATTATGCAGCTTCCTTGCAGTTCACTTCTGCTGAATGCTAATCCGCCTAGAAGCGATCTCCATAGATGGTGTGCTTGTCATGCGAAGCTCTCATCTGCTAACCACCCTCTCCTTGAGAGCCCAGGTGAGACCCATGGGCTCAGGGAAAACGTGCACAACTTCATAAAAGTACATTTCAGGTTACTTACTGCAAACCCAAAAGCAGAGGCGCTGTACCTCATAACGGAGACAGCTAAAAAGAAAGAAAATATTATTCAGAATATTTCAAGACCTCATGGATATGTTCTCTCATTCATGAGTCTATTAACACATTTGATCTGCCCTTTTAAACATCAATGGTAAAGTTCCAAGAGAATAAAGTTAAAAGTTAACTGTGGCTGTAAACTCCAAGAACTAAAAAGTGCAAAGAGTGAGAAGAGACTCCAGACTCCGCCTGCAATGGCGTCCCTCCCAGTGTGCTCTGAGAGCCGAGGGACCAGTTTCAGAGTGAAAATGCTTAAGTGGTTGTCAGTCAAATGACCACTGAGACTTGGAGAATTTGGCAACTGGGATAGAGAGCTGGGGACTATATTAAACTTTCAAAGTAAAAGTGCAATCACCCAAACTGTTCCCCTAATAAAGTAACTGGTGGTTTCTCCATGCACGTGCCCTTGCCCATCAGAGTTTAAATCTAGTGTAGACCTCAACAAAACTGCTTGGGAAAATGATAACAAATGATCTTAAGTGACAGATGTCTACAAATATAGACGTAACAATTATAATTAAAGCATTTATCTGCATTCGAAACTTTTTTTTTTTTTGGGGGGGGGGGGTAAATCAATTAGGTAGCACTTTTGCCGAATTCTGTGATCTGTTCTCTGCCCAACCAATGTTCAGCTTCAAAGACTGGTCTCAATTTAACTTAATAATGGCAGTTCTCAATATTTAACAAGCATAAGTCCACCCTCCAATGAAAATGAAACTCTACCCGATGGGTCAGCAGAGCTATGGAGGGGACTGTCCCGGCCCAGGCGTTGTAAGTGCTCACCGGGGAGTAAGAGACGTGTGGGTGCAGGACACAGAGGTCAGGGCTCCCACTCAGCTCACCACGTGTCCCTTCTCGGGACCCGCTCTCTCGTCCACCCATAGGCCAAAATGAGTCCTGGACAGCCCTGCTCTCCTTTGTACCTCTGCCCCGAGCACAAGGGGGTCGCCTGACCCAATGTGAAGCAAGCTTATTTCATTGTCTGTGAGTCAGGAATTGAGACGGAGACAGTCTAGTTGGTTAAGTGATGTTGCAGGAATTGAAACTTGCAATCACTGGACCTGGGGTTGGCAGTGTTTTGCCATCAGGACTGAGGAGCAGAGAGAGAAGCACTGGTACAGTTCCCAAGCCCTTTCTGAGACTCAACCACTGCCCGGTCCTTGGGCTGTGGAGTGCTGCCCATTACATTCCTGACCCTCTGTTTCTGACAGGGGCTGCTCCAGTTGTCCCTGCTGGTGCACGTGCTGGCACAGAGAGAAGGGCAGAGGCAGGTGCGTGCAGTGACCAACAGTAACTCCCACAGGCAACAGAGGGGCAGTGCCAGGGGCACCAGACCTTCCCGAAGAGCTCAATCTACAGGCCACGTGGGCATGTGAGCAACAGGCAGCAGACCCTCAGGGGGTCACCCTGAGCCCCCCGGCAGCAGGAGCTCAGTAACTGTTCATCAAACTGTTAACTGACTCTTATAGAAACAAGTCAAAATGAGTACCTGGTTTTTCCTTTACAACCTGTTTTAGAACATCTACGTTCTGTGCTTTTTTTTTCTCAGTTACTCGTTTATCAGCAGTGGGAACCTTTTGAACGTCTATAGCATCTTCCACAGATGCTGGACGTACACAATGGATGAGGAAGAGCCGCCCGTGGAGCTCCTGCTCTGTCTCCCCCTATGCTGCTCGCCTGGGCCCCACTGCACGAGGGCACAGCCAGAAGAGCACTCCCTCACCTGCGCTCCAGGCACTGAACCATCACTCTAAGAGTTGAACTGAATTACCTGGTGACACCACACATGTACACAGTGGGCTAGAGACTTCAGAGGTGCACACCCACTCGGTTATACAGAGAAAACAAGGACCCAGGTTTCAGAGTCTCTGGACTCCAGCAAAGGAGCTGGTCGTTCTGTTGTGGC
>NW_006293789.1:413967-419833 GCF_000327345.1 Myotis davidii | reverse complement strand
TCCCTGACGCAGCCAGCGGCAATGAGCATGTTTTCAACCACTCAGAGAAGTATGCTGGAGAGTCATGTCTGTGTGAGAGAGTTCCGCCTGCCCAATGGAATGCTCACACCGCTCTACCCCGTGCACCAAAGCACATGAGAGCAAGAGGGCTCCAGGTGAACCCCAGTCCCACAGAGAAAGGAAGGATGATCATGAATCATTTATTTATAAATTGGCTTCACCAGGTGTCCCGGGTGAGGTGGAAAGGGAGAAAATGGCATGGAGAACCCTGGGTGCACAAGGGCACGCCCATGGCCCTGGCTCAGGCAGCCTCCCTCTGTGAGCACCTCCCCAGTCCCCACAATGAAACAGCAGCCAATGGTCACTACCACAGGATCGAATGGAAGAGGTCGGTGCCTTCTAGGACTTTCTGAAGCATGCAAAGTCAGGGGTTGTTTTCCCCTGGCCTGCAGCTGGACGTGACACATCCTCATTCTGGGCTAAGGATGGACTCAAAAGAAAGGGCCAGTTCAGAGAGCCCCTCTCCCACAGAAAGAGAGCAAACTGTGAGGTTTTCATCAGGACACTCCCCACTTCCCTCCCGCTAAGCATGGGTTCCACTTAGAGAACAGCGCACCCAGCCAGACCAGAAGGACACACCAAGGCAGAGATGACCAGGTAGGTGCCCCTGGAGCCCCACAGGTACTTGGCCAAGGGCAGCTGAAAGCCACCAGGGCTCCAGGGTCCGACAGAAGTCCAGCAGTGCCTGTAGGGCAGGCTGGCATTTAACAGTGGCCAACAGACAATTATGCTGCAAGCTGGCAAGGTCTGCAGAGAGACAGGCAACTGGGCAGCCGTGAGTGGAGCTCTCCTATGAAAACTGCCCCGGGTGGAGGCAGGGGCCAGAGGGCTGAGGATAATGAAGTCGCGGTGGCTGTCAGCACTCAGTGCGGGGCCTGCTTAACAAACACCACAGCTGCTCTGCAATGAGCGCCGACTGTCAGCAGCCTCTGCAGTCATCTGGGCGGCTGCTGGCAGAATCCCCTGGGGAAATTTGCAAGAACATTTCTGCTCCTCACATTTTTTTATTTTCATATCTTTTACTATTATTATTAAATGTATTGGGGCGGCATTGGTCAACATGAACCTAAAGGTTTCAAGCGTGGGTTTCTGTGTTACAAGATCTGTATATTGCTCCTCACACTTAGAACTTGCCCTCGTTGCTCATAACTTAAACACGCACTTAGGGAGCCGGTGGCCATCACCAGCCTCCGAGGCCTTGCGATTACAGGCCATTGGAGCCTCATTCCCAGGGAGCCCAGGCCGGGTCTCCTGCCTCTTACCACCCAGTGGTGAGAGTGGAGGTTGACTGCCGTCTGATCAGGCTGGTCCTATGCAACCAAAAGTGTGTGCTTAGGATGTGTGTGGGCTCCTCTTGCTCTGAGCTCGCTCTCTCTCACTCACTAAGACACAAAGTCCATAAACTGTTCATAAGTAAAATAAAGACCTGTAGCTTGGGCCCTGCCCAATGCCTGTTCCCCATTTGGGTCAAAGCACCCTGAGTGTCTGGGAAATAGCACCTCCCCCACCTCAGACTGTGTGCTTTGGTGGATGACATCATTCTCAACACTCTAATGCAGTGGTTCTCAACCTTCCTAATGCCATGACCCTTTAATACAGTTCCTCATGTTGTGGTGACCCTCAACCATAAAACTATTTTCGTCCCTACTTCATAACTGTAATTTTGCTACTGTTATGAATTGTAATGTAAATATCTGATATGCAGGATGCATTTTTATTGTTACAAATTGAACATAATTAAAGCATAGTGATTAATCACAAAAACAATATGTAATTATATATGTGTTTTCCAATGGTCTTAGGCGACCCCTGTGAAAGGGTCGTTCGATCTCCAAAGGGGTCGTGACCCACAGGTTGGCAACCCACAGGTTGAGAACCGCTGCTCTAGTGTATCCTTGTCCTATGGCCAAAGTGAGTGATTCAAAGGTGGCACAATTCAACCTGAGCCCATGAGAATCAGTCCTGAGTTTTTGCTGAGAATATTGGGAATGGATGTCTTTCTAAGAGGAAAGTGTAGCTAGAGTTGGTAGGATAAAAACAGAGCTTCAGGTAGCAATTTTGCCCTCAATGGGAAGAGGCTGCCCGAGAATAAAACCAACACAGAGGAAAGCAGATATTAAAGATATGAGACACAAACCAGACCACTGATGACATGGGCTGAGCCTCCGGAATCAGCCCGACCTGAAGTTCATCCCCTGCATTTTTTCAAATGCATCAGCCAATAATTTGTCTTAATTTGCTTAAGCCAGTTTGAGTTGAGTATGTATCACTTGTAGCCAAATGTCTTAATACAATAAACCTTGACACAGTAATCCCATGTCCAAGAATCTCTTTTAATGTCTAAGAAATGGAAAAACTCTTTAAACACAAAAAGTTCATAGTAGGTTTATGTAATTTATAATCACAAAACACAATCTAAATGTCCAGCAGTAGGGTAATGGTTAAAGTATGGTTTGTTCAAAAAACTGTGCACCTGAAACCAGTATAATTTTGTTAATCAGTGTCACCCCAATACATTCAATAAAAAGGAAAAATAGGCTACATGTAGCTATTTTTTAAATGTTTACAAAAAGTAGTGTTGTTTAATGCTTATATTAGCGTAGTAGTTAGAATAATGCTATTGATGATAAACAGGTGTTATATTTGGTGCCATCAGTACTGGGAAATGATGGGTCTGCCTAATATAGGTGCAGACTGAATGGAGAGCTCAGGACAGGCTTTACAGAGAAGGTGACATTCGAACGAAGACTTAAAGGAGGTGAGGGAATGAGCCATGCAGGCACTTAGAGGAAGAACCTTCCAATGGGAAGAGTCCATGCAAAGGCCCTGAGGCAAAGTGCCTGGCCTGTTTGAAGCTATCAGCAAGAGGGAGGAGAGGAAAGCTATCCCATATAATAAAAACCTAGCGACCAATCAGCAGAACGACCAGGACGACCTGTAAACCAGTCACCATGACGCGTACTGACCACCAGGGTGAAGGCGCTCAACGCAAGCGCTGCCCCCTGGTGGTCAGTGCACTCCCACAGTGGGAGCGCCGCTCAGCTGACTAGGATGAGTGGCTTCTCCCGCTGGGAACCCCAGGCTGACAGGCAGGAACCTGGGCTGCAATCGTTGCCTCCTGGCCCCAGGCTCCCCCTCCTCACTCCCTGTCACCTTTGAAGCTATCAGCAAGAGGGAGGAGAGGAAAGTTGTCTATATAATAAAAACCTAGTGACCAAAACAGCAGAACGACCAGGACGACCTGTAAACTAGTCGCCATGACACTACTGACCACCAGGGTGAAGGCGCTCAACACAAGCGCTGCCCCCTGGTGGTCAGTGCACTCCCACAGTGGGAGCGCCGCTCAGCTGACTAGGATGAGTGGCTTCTCCCGCTGGGAACCCCAGGCTGACAGGCAGGAACCTGGGCTGCAATCGTTGCCTCCTGGCCCCAGGCTCCCCCTCCTCACTCCCTGTCACCTCCTCCAAATGCCTGCAGGCCACACAGCACTGCTGCTGGGCTCCAAGAGCTGACCCTGTGGGACTGAAGCCCACTCTGTTGCCTCTCAGTGCTATTGTCCCTGGGCCTGGCCCCAACCAGGTTCCCTGGAGAGGTGATTGCTCAGCTCCGTGGAAGATGCTAGACCAGGGAGCAGCCATTCAGAGGGTGGGTCCACAGCCACTCAGCTGAAGGGGATGAGCAGTGCTCCCACAGCAGGCCAATCCCTGCAGGCCATGCCTCCCACCAGTGCACGAATCCATGCACAGGGCCTCTAGTATGAGATAATAGATTTCCTTATAGTTTGAGCAAAAAATTAGGTACAAAAGAGCAAGATACAGTCCTGGCCGGTGTGGCTCAGGTGGTTGAGCGTCGTCCCATACACCAAAAAAGGTGGCTAGTTCGATTCCCGGTCAGGGCACATGCCCAGGTTGTGGGCTCAATCCCTGGTCAGGGTGCATACAAGAAGTAACTGGTTAATCAATGTTACTCTCTCACATTGATGTTTCTCTCATTCTCCCTTCTTCCTCTCCCTCTCTCTCTAAAATCAATGAAAACATATTAAAAAAAAAAAAAAAGAGCACCCTAACTGGTTTGGCTCAGTGGATAGAGCATCGGCCTGCGGACTGAAGGGTGCCAGGTTTGATTCTGGTCAAGGGCATGTACCTTGGTTGTGGGTATATCCCCAGTGGGGGGTGTACAGGAGGCAGCTGATCAATGTTTCTCTCTCATCAATGTTTCTAACTCTCTGTCTCTCTCCCTTCCTCTCTGTAAACGATCAATAAAATATATTTTTTTCAAAAGAGCAAGATACAAGATTATATGTGATATAAATAGTTCCACAGTACAACTACTTTTAAAAAAATGCATTGAAAACAACTTGAAAAAAAAATCCCTCAACATATAACAGTGGTTAATCTTTTTAAAATATATATATATATTTTATTGATGTTTTTTACAGAGAGTAAGGGAGAGGGACAGAGAGCCAGAAACATCGATGAGAGAAACATCACCCAGCTGCCTCCTGCATACCCCCCACTGGGGATGTGCTCACAACCAAGGTACATGCCCTTGACTGGAATCGAACCTGGGACCCTTCAGTCTGCAGGCCGACGCTCTATCCACTGAGCAAAACCGGTTAGGGCAACAGTGGTTAATCTTTGGTGGGTAGAAATATGAGAGTGGATTTCTTTTCTTTCAACCTTTTTATATTTTCCACATTTTCTATAACCATCGTAGATAGCCATTCAATCAGAAAAATATCCATTTTATTTGGGGGGAAATTACCCAACTCATAACAATATAACCAAAGATCTAAAAAATAGCAGAAATCAGGTTTGTGATGCACACCTGGGTCAGTGCACTGTGAGCTCATGAATGCCTCTGGCTAACTACCTTACATGTCTTTGCGACACCCAAGATCTGAAATCCATCTCTCCAGGCCAAGTCACCTACACGAGTGGGTTGCTAATTCCCCAAACAGTTCACCAGAGCATGGTGGAGGGTCAGGCAAGTCAGGATGTGGAACACAAGCAAAAATTCACTCCCTGTCTAAGGGACAACCTGCCTCCCAAGATTTTGCTTGTCCTGCACTCTACTTTCATTGATGTGTCAAGCGGGTAATCACAGCTACATTTCCAGAAGCACACATGCAACAGAAGTCTTGAATAAATATTTACACGGGTCTGGCTAAAGACCAGGCCTTCTTTAACTAGGCTGCATTCAGGCCAGAAAGCATTTCAGCTGGAAACTCTAATTCAAACAAAAAGACAGCTGGGAAGTGGAGGGACCCCAGCAACCCATTGTTAGGGCAAAGCCAAATGCAAATCACGCAGCTGAATAATCAGCGGGCTGTACAGAAGGTTGTGGAGGTCCAGACAAGTGCCTTGGAAATGCACAGGGAGGAGAGAGTGCCAGCAAGGCAACTGAGGGTCAATGCCCAGAGCCCCTCAACAAGG
Source organism: Myotis davidii (assembly GCF_000327345.1). Taxonomy (NCBI): domain Eukaryota; kingdom Metazoa; phylum Chordata; class Mammalia; order Chiroptera; family Vespertilionidae; genus Myotis; species Myotis davidii. The sequence goes on along the minus strand of NW_006293789.1, from coordinate 414,338 downwards.
AACATTAAACAAAGAGTGCCTGTCCCGTCCCAGGCTAGTTTATCGCAACAACAATGAGGGCCCAGCTGTCATCCTCTCCCAAGTCAGGCAATAATTATCTTGAGCCTTAGCACTCTTTATCAACACCCCAGGCCCCATAACACCTCCAACTTGCTAAATTATCTGACCAGTGAAGCTCTGCTAATAAGTCAATCCCACTTTAATTAGACCATCCCAGTCACACAGAAGCTGGGCAACCACACCCACAGCCATGGCCCTAATCCAACTTGAGAACGCATCTTTCCATCGCCACCTTCATCATCATGCTACTACCCAGGCAGAAGAGGTGCAGCTAAGAGAGGACAAGTTCATTGATGTATGTCCAAACTCAC
>NW_006293789.1:383658-413937 GCF_000327345.1 Myotis davidii | reverse complement strand
GGAAACCTCCAATAGCTTCCTAATGCCCTCCCACTCTAATGGGATTATAACACACTCCAGAAACCTGTGATGGGATGTTGAACTCAGTCATCACTGAAGGAAACGAGGACCAAGCAGTTTGAAAAACAAATCAACAAAACTCCCGGGCTGTAGCACCATGACTTCACTCTGTAGTTCATCAGCACAAACCAAAATCTGCAAAGATCTGGAAGGTTTTGTTTAACCTACACAGTCTTATTCAAATATCAGGATTGGCTACCAACATTTTAAAATCAGGAGCCCTCACAAATTTAAAAAGGAAAAAAAAAAAGAAAAGAAAAACATACCTAGATTTTGGGCTTCCCAGGAAAAACAGATCTGCCAAGGCGGGCTGGCCCTTTCTCCCTGAGGTGCCAGCGCTGTGTTCAGATGGGGCATGCGATCTTGGGCACCTGCCTGTCCGCCAGCATTAGACCCAGCTGGCCCCTCCCACCTACCTGCCCCCCCTGGGTATCTGCCCCAGTAGGCTGAGTATGAGACTTTAGATGTAGCTCATGAGCAGCTTAAGGCGGCGGTTCTCAACCTGTGGGTCACGACCCCTTTGGCGGTTGAACGACCCTTTCACAGGGGTCGCCTAAGACCATCCTGCATATCAGATATTTACATTATGATTCATAACAGGAGCAACATTACAGTTATGAAGTAGCAACGAAAATAATTTTATGGTTGGGTTACAACATGAGGAACTGTATTTAAAGGGCCAGAAGGTTGAGAACTACTGGCTTAAGGGAAAGCAATTCCCAGCAAATGCCTGGCAGATACTCACTGTGCTGCATGAACAGTGGCCTCCAATATTTTCTACCATGAGGTCTGGCTCTCAGAAAGTTACTGCCTGCCTGCTGTGGCTCAGTGGTTGAGCATTGACCTATGAACCAGGAGGTCATGGTTCCATTCAGGGTTAGGGCACATACCTAGGTTGTGGTCTCAATCCCCAGTAGAAGGTGTGCAGGAGGCAGTCAATCAATGATTCTCTCTCATCATTGATGTTTCTATTTCTCTCTCCCTCTCCCTTCCTCGCTGAAATCAATAAAAATATATTTTAAAAAATATATAGTGCCCAAAGCGTAGGCCATTCTTTGAGAGCTCTTTGTCTTCTCTAGAACTCAAGAACCATTCATTAGCTCCAGGCAGGCTATGGGCACTGCCCACCTAACCTGAACTCTGCGAGTCTACAGGCAGGCACACCCCTGCCAAGACCTCAGAGATGATCATGAGTCTCTCTTTCCTTCACATGACCAGGAGGTGGGTGGTCACATACAAATAGTGGCCACAGTCCCTCCCCCAGAATAATTTGTGCAATCCACAGCAAGAGTGGGCTTGAAGAGGTTGTAAGATATTGCCCTTGAGGGTCTTTGGGGGGGGGGGTGTCACTTGATAGTGACCTGAGCCATTTTGCAATAAAAGATGCACTTGCATTCAGGTTTGTACCAGGAAGCAACTACCAAAATGTCTTACCTGGACCCCCATATGTCCTCCTGTCCCCCTACCTGTACCTCTGCCTCAGAATTCTTGACATGCAGCCAAAGCGCTTCTACCTGTTGCACTCGGGGTGAAGGCAGTTATTATAGTGGATAAGGTGCCAGGGGCTGACCTCCTCCCCTGCCCGCTCACTCCACTCCAGCCCCAGTGGCTACTCACGGACCTCCCCACAGGCTGCATGCCCCTGCCAGGCCCGGTCTAACTCACTCCTCTGCTTGATGCATTCTCACCAAGGATGCGCCTGGCCACTCCCTCATCTCCTTCGGGGCTCTGGTCACAGATCACCTCATAGGCCTGTGCTGTCCACCTTGTTTCATACTGCATCCTGTCCCAGCTCCAACTCTTAGCTCCTTGCCACTTTGCTCTCCCTTTTCTTTACCCAGAGCACATGCCATCTTCTACCACACTATTTGATTCCCTTACCTATGACTATTGTGTACCATCTGCTCCCTCCATCTATTGAATATAAGCTCTATAAGGGCTGGAAGCTTTGCTGAATAAATATTTTCTCATTTGAGCTGCTTCCTTCCCTAATGGCCTCCAAATGCCTAGATCAGAGCCTGAACACATGAAAGCATCCAGATTGATTGACTGAAATAGTACCTTAGCTCTAACTCGTAGTGAACAGGGAGCTCAGAGAGAAGCAGACAGGACCAAGGTTCATCACCAAGAGGCCCAGCTATGCTCCGGGCAGCAGTTCCCCGAGCAGATGGAGTGGCGCCGGCACTCTGTGGGCATAAGGACGAAAGCAGCCCCAATAACCCCCATTCTTTTAAGGCGAACTTGGAGCATCTGACTGACAACGACCAAGCACTATGGGAAGAGCAAGAACAGCCCTGAACCCAGAAAGCCATGAGCAGCAGAGAATTGTACACGAGGGGAAAAATCAGAATAAGAACAACCCAAGGAGAGTGTCCACCTGGGACCAGGGCCCTCCCACTGTCCCCACCACATCCCACGATGGCTCTGCTTCATGGAACTCACCGACCCCCATTCCAGAGCGGGGATCCGTGTTACGGAATGTGAGTTGGACAACTGCCACTTGACAAGGAAAGACCCAGTGCAGACAGGTTCTCTGCGGTCACACAAACAGAAGGCACCCGCTCACAGACAAAAAGCCAAGAGCCAGGTTTGCATGCGGGAGTTTCTTCAAGCGCACAGCATGCTTTCACACTGCTTCTTCTACAGACTGGGACGAGAGAGAAAGAAGAGCTGCTCAAAGCCATGCTTACCCAACTTTTATGAGTGTTTATGAACTACCTTCAATGGAGTAAACAATCCACCCTCACTTGGTGCTACATTTATTCCAAAGACCTCACTCGCCAGAACTAATGGTAGGAGCATCGTTCTTGCCCGTCAATCGCATATTCTCCCTTAAGTGTCATTTTATTCCCGCCTGTGCTGTGGTTTCCCATGATGCCAGCACCACTCTCAAGAAAGCAGTTTATTGCCTGTGGGTGGAGACCCAGCCAAGTTTTCACCCAAATTAGTGGGACAGCCTCAGACACTCAACCCTTTCCTGCAACCCACCCTGCCCAGACCAACAGGGGGGGGCCTGAGCTCACCAATCATTCTCTCATTCAACAAACAAACATTTATGAAGCATCTTCACGGCGCACAATGAGCTGGCGATGCAGCAATTACTTGCCTAAGGATTTCATGAAATATGCCTCCCAAAGCCCTAACTACCCCTTAATTTCAGAACACTGCTACTTTTGTCTTGTCAATAAAGTGTTCATTGAGTAGAAAACAGAGTCAGTGGGAAAATTTATAAAGCAGGACCTTCACCGTTTGTCTTCTCCAGCCTTCTGTTCTAATTGCTGTTCTGGTTGCTGGGAATTCGAAACCTGAATGCTCATTCCCAGTCCATTCTTTCTAACTTGGCTCAGTGTCTCTCCTCTGGTACCCAAAGCCTTCTGCTCCTATTGCCCTCACTTTATCACACAAAGACCCTGTGTCTCCTCCAGGCAGCATATGAAAACTTGAAGTCAGGGGTATATTATATTCAGTTCTCTATCTCCAGGGCCTATGAAAGCTCCAGCACACAGGTGGCACTCACTCAATAAATGCTTGTTGAGCAATACGTACTTCAGGAATCAATAAACCCTAGTAATAATGTCTGGTTCTTATTTACCATTATATAATGATTAATTCATGCAAGAATCAAAAGCTAGCACCATGGGCAATGAGAGCTGGCAACAGCATGGATCATCCATGTCAGTCACTAAGATGGTCCTTTGACCCATGGAAACCACACCACACATTAGACCTCTTGGGTTTAAAGAGCTGCCAGGAACTTTTTTTGAAAAACAGAACATATTGTGGGGAAGAGGAGTACACTGAACAAGACCTCAAAGACTTGGCTTAAAATAGTGGTGCTGAATAAATATTTACTCATTTGAGCTGATCAAAGTCATTGGAAGACCATTAACATTATCACTGAGGGAATAAAAGTTAAATATAGCAGAATAAAGGCCTTTTGCTCCCTCCCCTCTCTACCGCTCTCCTCTATAAAAACCACCAAAGTAACGAGGACCACAGAAAACCAGAGAAAGAGCAGAATGGTCAAAGAAACTAGGAAAAAGCCAGCTTCAAACCCCAAGTTGTAAAGAATACCTACCACATACATTAAAGTTTACATTACACTGAAGGAAGATGCTGAGAGCTGACAACATTCCCCAATCACATCGTATTCTGAATGCGTTGGTACCATCAACAAAAGCCCAAACAATGACCCCCTATACACAATACCAAGTTGGGGGATGAGCTGCAGCATCCACTCCCGAACCCTTTCCCCACATTCCACACACTAGGGAGCAAGGGAGGTGAACCCAAAGGAATAGCTGCTGGTGTAAGACAGTCACTGGTGTAAGGACCAGGCAGCTGGAAACCCAATGGCATTTCCAGTGAGAGGAACAGAGGCTGCATTGTTAGACGTGCGGTCTTCTCTGGCTCACAGGTGGGAGACGCTCCCAAGGTGGACTGCCAGGATGGATGTAAAGCCCCGTGAGAAAAGCTGCTCGAACTCAAGCTGCATGCTGCTTCCTCAGGCCCCTGCTCTCCACAAAGCCCCAGTCATGAGAACAGTGCAGTCCTGGCTAACTAACTGGCAGACAGAGCCAGGGAACCAGAAAGAATCAGTAAGTGAATTCAGGATACCTTAGGCCACCAGATACTAAGTCAATACACAAATATCAGTTATTTCTATTTCAGCTACAAACAGTAAGAAAACACAGTTTTAAAGAGACACTATTTTCAACAGCATAAAAAATAAAATACTAAGAATAAGAATAAACTAATGAAAAATGTGTAAAATCTCTACCTAGAAAAATAATAAAATACTATTGGGAAACATTAAAGATGATTAAACATATGGAGGGACATACCATGTTAATGAATTAGAAGACTGAATATTGGCAATCAAAATCCAATCAATATTTATCCAGCAAAAATAGTATTTAGAATTGAAGAAAAGATAAGGAGCTTTCCAGACAAGAAAAGCTAAAGAAGTTCATCACCACCAAACCAGTATTATAAGAAACGTTGAAGTTACTTCTTTGAGAAGAAAAAAAAAGGATAAAAAATTGAATAATAAACTGGCAATAACATATCTACAAACAATTACTTTAAAAGCAAATGGATTAAATGCTCCAATCAAAAGATACAGGGTGACTGAATAGATAAGAAAACAAGACTCTTATACATGCTGTCTATGTAAGAGACCCTACCTCACACCTTACACAAAAACAATTGTATATATAGATGTGCTAAGTTCAAGATAACACCAGAGATAACTGAAATATCATTATATCATGTATGAGAATATTTTCTTCATCTTGGTGGAAGGAAAAGATTTCTTAAATAAGACATAAATGCATTCATAATAAAAGGAAATATCATTAAACTACATCACAACACCCCATTAAAACAGCAAGCTCTTTTAAACTACATCACACCAAAGGGAGCCTGAACTACATCACTACAATAGTTATAGTCACCAGCAGACTATATCCAGAGTACAAAAAGAAGTCTTACAAATCATTAAGGCAGAGAAAACCAACTCAGCAGGCATATGATCAAGACCTAGCAAGCTCCTCATGAAAGGCGATACACAAATGACCAATACACATATGAAAATATGTTCACAGCTATCAAAATTGGAAATGATACAATGTTCAATAGTAGAATGGATAAATAGGCAGTATTAATAGGCAGTATATTCACCAATGGAACACTAAACAACAGTGACAATAAATGAATTATAGCTACTTGCAACTACATGTATGAATCACAACAAATAAATGATAAGGGGAAAGGAAGGGAAACACAAAAGCATTCATTGGACAAATAATCTATTTATGGTTCTGTTTGTATAACATTCAAAAACAGACAAAGCAATATATAAGGTAAAATACAGGTGATGGTTACCCCTGGGGCACGGAGCAGTGACCAGGAGGGGGCAGGAGAAGGCCTTCTTGGGTAAAAAGGTGAGTGAGAGTGAGTGGTGGTTACACAGGTGTGTTCATTTCATGGCAATTCATCAAACAGCAAAATTTTGACCTGTACCCTCTTCCGTATGTCTATTATACCTTAATTTTTAAAAAGATTACTTTCAAATCAGTGTTTAAAAAAAATAAAAAAGACAAATGAGGAAAGGACAGAAACAAGCAATTTCAGAAAAACATCTACAACAGCCAATAAACATAAGACAGCAAAACTGACTAAAAGAAAACATCAGTTCTATTTCACCTATTAGAATGCCAAAAGTAAACGCTTTTTTTAAATGCTGAGTGTTAGTGAGGGTGTGGGAATATAAATACTCTCATTCAATGTCAGTGAGGAAATTTCTTTGAAAGGAAACATCGAAAATGTTTCACAAATGCAAATTAGACATTCAGTGAACCCAGCAGTTCTACTTTGAGAAATGTATTCTTTCCTTGTACTGGCACAGGTGCAGAAACAATACATGCAGGAGTGTTTATTACAGATGTATAACAGCAAATCATTAACCACTTAGGCATCGTTTTATAAGGGAGTGATTTAATAATTTATACTATGAGATATCATTAAGCTCTTGAAAAAGATTTGTAATGCTGCCAAATGCAGTGAGTGGATAGAGCAAGGTAATTCAGAGAGTATTAAAACATATGTGTATGTATACATAAATAAATGCATGCATGTGCAGATAAAATTTCAGGGAAGTGGGTAATGAGGTTGAAAGGATGCTCCATTTCACTGTGTGTCCTTTTGTAAGCTTTGGCTGTCTCACTGTGTGTGTGCCTGCATGTATTTCCAAGGTGGAGACGGAGGTTCCTGCCACCACCAAAGCAAGAAGAGCCTAGCCACTTTTGATATGGTCCCTGTGAATCAGTCACTATATAATTGCTTGCCATCAGAGACTTAAACTGGATTTCAACAAAAAGAGCTAATGTAAATGAAGATTTAAGTTGCTGGCAATTTAGACCACCTGGGGTTACTCTCGAGAGGAAAATGAAATAGATCCACTATTTTTCAGTAAAGACAAAAATAACATTAAAATAAAGACTCAAAAATTTCCCAAAATTAAAGTCCCCAAGATAGCACCTTTCTCCATCTGCAACGAAATGTTTCCTTCCTAGTTGGGGATGATGCTAATGGAGAATCAAAAAGAGGAACAAATGCAAATATTCTCAGTGTTGCTATTGTCCTGGACATTCTGGGTAGACACCAAGGTCAGAGAACATAGTGGGCAGTGGCTAAAAAAGTCAGGTCTCCTGACTTTTAAAGGTAAAAGTTTTATTATTATCTAGTTGTATTATTTTAAGAGGCAAGAATGCTAATAACCTTAGCATTCTTACCTCTTAAAATAATAAAACTAGATCCTAATAAGGTTTACAATAGAACAAGGTAATTTACTCAACAAATGAGACTCATTTTATCTGAAAGCTTATGTTAACTGATGTATTTAGGGGTACCCCACGTCTATTATGTTTCAATAACATATTGTCAGCTTTCATTAATCTTGAGCATGAGTCGTTATAGCCTATAAAAGGTAGAAACAAGAATAAAGGAAAGAGATCTTAAGTCTGGTTTCTAAGTTAACAAATGCATTAGCTATACACACAACCTGTGAGCATTCTATAGTGAGGAGAATGCAATAGCAAAAAAACCCACAAAAAAACAGACCAGCAGATCCATCATACAATCAACACAACTTCACAAGGGAAGCTTGGGGACCAGTCACAAGAACAAATATGCAGGTACAACCCTCCAACGTGAGATTATAGGCATTCCACAATGTGACTAAGCCAAGGACCCACCAGGAAGCTGGTTTCCAGACACAAATAGCCTCAGCTGAGCCCTGATTGGATTTTATAGATGGAGAGCTGTGTTTGGGGCCATTTTACATTAATTGGAACAATCTCTCAGTGACATTGAGCTATGAATGAAAGATGAATCAGTGTTGATGCCCCAGAACAAAAGAAAAGAAGTCAAGGTTTTCCTAGAACTTATGACAATAATTCTTAATGGATAGGATCCATTTTATTTCCACTCAGTTGATAAATAACTCATAACTGGGTATCAGGACAGTGAATACAGTGAATTAAACATTTCCAACTCTGCCATGGCTGACCTGTCTACCTCAGGTTTTTCAAAATGAATTCCTTACATGCTGTTAAGCCTTCAGGGATCACACAGGGCCTCCCATCCCACTCCGACCTCATTTTAATCAGAGCAACTTCCTTCTCACCTGTACTTGGCAGAACAGAATTTGAGTTCTGTCAAAATTTAACAGCAAGGATTAAATTAAAAACATTTGAAAACACATATAAATGAAGACAACCCCATCCACATTCATAAGGAGGAGGCCTTCACACTGTATACTATCCTTTGTGGATAGGACTAGTATTCTAGTTGCAATACATTTCTGGCCCAGATCAAGCCTCTAATACAATTACTACCCGTCAGGAAAATAGACCATATTCTGTTTTCATACTCGGAGATGGTCCTCAAGACATCCATCAACTACCAACAGTCAATAGAATTCACAGCACTCAACTTTGTGGATACCCTGGAACCTTTTCCTGGGACCCACATACACACACATACTAGAATGTTGTTTTTACTCATTCTGCTTTCTTCCTTCTTCTGGTAAAAGAATCTTTTATTTTGGGAGGTTCTGTCCCTTCACAGCAGGGGTAGTTGCTGCTGAGCTGACTCTGCATTCAGGGACAATTGAAGGCCACCACATACTGGAGAGCGGTCCTGAGAATAAAGTTGACACCGAGAAAGGAAAAGAAAGAAGGAAGGAGACAGGGATGAGGGAGAGAAACAAAATTCTGACCACATCACTCGAGGCCATGGATCCAGCCAATGGCATTTTGTAGCATGTTCGCATTTATTTTGCTTAAATTAACATGAGGGATTTCTATTGCTCGTAAATAAAGCCCTACATTGCTACAACATGTACACATCTTTCTGTCAGAACACTCGATGCCAAGACACAATACTTCCCACTCATGTTGGCGTCACTTCAAAGATAAATTAGGAACCAATTCGTACAAGGACTTCTTCAAACAACAAGATCCTCTAAAATTATAAATAGCCTCAGTCTTAAAAATCCAATTATATCCAATGCAACAACATAGTAAGATACACCAATATGGGAAAAAACACAGCAAGAAGGATAATGACTGAAATGGTATTGCCTAGAATTTACCCCAGGAAGAACATAGCTGCCACAAAAGGACTCCTCTTGATTAACTGGGCTCAAATTCCTAACCAGAGTCTAGCAGTCATTATTTACAGAGGTCCCTAAGAAGTCTGCATTTCACGGAAAAGCCACAGGCTGGGCTGCCAAGCCTCCTGCACTGTGCTCCTGCCATCTGAGTAGACTCTCATTAAGAGAGCTCCTAGGACTGAAACTTAATCAACAGAACTGGGACTTTCTCTATTCAATGAGAGCTGTGCGGCTATAGTCTCATTTGCATTTTTACTGACCAATGAGAGTGGCTCCATTCTCACCAATCAGAATAGTGTTATTTGGACCAATCAAACCCTGAGGTTTTGGAATCCTCGTTTGCAAAGGAAAGGACCACTCAGGGACCAGGAGTGGGCACACTTCTCTATATAAGCCAGCTTCATATCAGCTTCAACAGAGCATACTTTCAGTTTCTACCAAATACTGGAGCTATAATTCCAGCCAGAACTGTTACATCTGAGCTGCCTCGCACAATGCAGCTGTTTCAGCAGAGCTGTTTCACAATTGAGCTGTTTTCACTGGATGAAGTCTCCCCCTTACCATATCCCACACTGGGGACTCCTGTTGGTGTTAAATTCATGGGGAGGATCTTTGGTTCACACTGGTAACTGTCTTACTTTGCAGTGATCCTTTCTCCCTTGTATTTATTTTCTTACCATCAAAAGCACACATCTAATAGCCAACTAATAGGCTATAGTTTGACCAAAGAACAGGAATATTTCTGCCAGCTCACCCCCACTTGCCTCCACCATGACCTTCTTACTATCAAGCTAAGGGGGTGGGGGGTGGGGGGCGGAGCCTAAGGTAGTGAAATAATTTTTACTCAGAATAAAACAAACAAACAAAACAAAGAATTCTACTTTACAGATTTTCAGAACGTTTTAGAGTTCCTATGTCATGTGTCCTCAAGACCGGACCCAGTTTGGTGATTCACCAGAAGGGCTCACAGGAGTAGCATATACTAGTAGTTAGTTATATCCCAGGGTAAGATTTGTTGCAGCAAAAGGACACAAAGCCAAAAAGGGAAGAGGAGCACAGAGCATAATGCGGAGGAAAGCAGGCACGAGCTCCCAGGAGTCCTAGCAGGGAAGTCAGGAGGGCCATGCTGAATTCCTCCCCAGCAAGTGGTGACCACACACAGAGCGGCTACCGCACTGGAGACTCAGCACCCAGGGGTTTCATCCCCCTTGTTTTCACTTTCTGTGTTCAATTACTTGCAGGCACCTTGATCTAAAAATACTAAACAGAAAATTCCAGAAATAAAAAATTCATAAGTTTTAAATCGCATGTCATTTCGAGGGGTATGATGAAATCTCAGGTCATTTCACTCTGTCCTGCCTCAAGAGATCCTGAAAATTCAATCTGAGAGTCCTTCTGCACAGTTCCAGCAAAGCAGATTTAACAGAACCTAGATGGTTAATTACTGCTGCACATATGTAAATAACAGACCAATTTATTGAAACTAGACTTATTTTGCAAACAATTTACTCTTAATTTGGTTATTTTTTCCCTAAAACTGGGAGTGACTTTATACGGAAAAATTATGTTTCTGTAACACACCTTTGTTGGATATTGGGTTCTAGTATGTTCATTATGTTTTGAGTTTTGCCCCTATGTGTAAACCGAAATGAATTCTAGTTTCTTGCAATGTCTGGCTATGATTCTCCAATCTAATGTTTCTGATTTTTCTCCCACCCTCCTAACTTGGAATCAGTAAGAACTAAAACTGCCCTATTTCTTGAGTCTTGCAATACTGAAGCTGGACAACTTGATCTAAACTTCAGGGAAATCACCACAGGAGCTCAGGTATGCACAAGCTTCACGCATGCTAAGTGGAAACATCACCAGATAATCAAACTGTGAGCCGGGAAAACCAATCAGACTGTCATGCCTGTCCTCGCTCCATCTGAAGACACTTCAAGTGAGCCATCTAGAAATCTCCATCGGCTGCTTTCAGAACTTAGACCGTGGGACCATAGCCGGCTTCAATCAATGGCCATTGTTTCTGTTTTCTTTCCATACAAATGCCTCTTATTAGATATCTGATTGCTTATACCATAGGCTTAACTTCCGGAGCCCACATTAGATACCCCTGTGTGACCTAACTGACCTGTTCTCAGAACTAAGAGGCTGGTTGGAGATGCCACAATCTATCAACCCAACTTCCTGAATGTGAAACTTCTCAGATGTTTCGAAGGTGGGACGAAGGTGGGACAGAAGGGGTTCAGAACAGGCTTCCCCAGGATGTGCTCCTTTGGCGTGTGGGTTATTTTCAACTGAAGGCAATGGAGACCCTGCAGGGTCAGGAGAAACTTCTGCCCACCCCCTCTTAAGTGCCTAAAAGAATTTAAATTACTTAGGGTCCTTGCTTATAATAAGAGTTATTGCCAGAAATAATTTTTGACATATGGCATGGCAAACATCTAATTGCTGAATATCTGCTCTTATCATTCTGTGAGTTACCTGCCCCCCCCCCTCATTCCTTACTTCAAGATGTCATAGATACCTCATTTTACCTTTCTGCCTCTGAACCTCTCGTGTGTGGGGGAAGAAGGGGAGTGGTTCCATACACATACATGTAATTAAATTTGGTTATTTTCGCTTGTTAATTTGTCTCATATTGATTTAATTATTAGACCAGTCAAGAGAACCTAGAAGGATAGAGGAAAAATTTTCTTCTCCAATATAGGCATCTATTGAGGGGGGGGGGGGTCTTGGGACATATCCCCTGTGGATAAAGGGGGGCTACTATACCCTGTGTCTAGCATGTACCGAAATTCCAGACTCCCAGCAGGCAAGCAGATGTTCAGGATAAACACTGTTTGCAGGGCAGCTAGGCTCAGTGAGCCAGTCTTATCATTCAGAGAAAATGTAATATCAGCGTAGAAAACAGTTTACTAGCCGGTTCCCACGTGCAGAGGCACCCCTGCTATGTTAGCCTTTTCTGAACAAAACCAAAGTTCAGATCTTCACATTAAAGTCAGAACTGAGCCCTGAGACAGGAAGTGGCTTGCCCAAAACCACATAGCAGAGCCAGCTTGACCTAGCACCCAGGCCTCCAGATTCACTGAGAGGAAGACAGAGTCGCCCCAACCCTCAGCCTCCAGACACATGGACATGTATCTCCCAAAGAAGTGTGCTTCAGAGCGGAGACCACAAATAAGGGAGATTCAAAGACAGGTTTGATTCCCAGTCCACAAAGTCTCACTGGTGGGATAAATATAATGTTTCATATCCTACCACTATCCCTCCCCTTGGAAGATATCTCTCCAACTCAATTTAATTATATTTGAAAATACCAAGCTCATTTTCACTTAAATTAAAACCATATATTTTCACTTAAAGCTGGAAGAGTCCTTAGAGATGATCGATCTAGTCCAGCATCTTTATTTAACAGAAAAATCACTGGGGTCCAGAGAGGGAAGCAACATCTAAAGGCCAGGCCACAATCCTCCTCTCCTGCCCCCAAGTCGCCTGCCTTTCTAGGGCAAATGCTGTCCTACCAGCCCAGGCTCAGAGCTCAGAGACTGCACACTTGTTATAGGCTCTTAAGTGCTTAATGATCTGACATAAATCATTCTTCATGACCTGTGCAAAGAAGTCTGTACAGCCCTGCAAAGAGCCAATATTTCTCAAATTAGAAAATGAATAAAAATGATGAATGCACTGGAGGAGATTTCATATGACATTTAGATGCTATTTGTATACATCTCCTTATAAATATTCAGTTACTCAGAAGTACAACACAGTGCTGAATCTGCAAGGATTCAATATACCCCAGACATCCAGGCCCCACAGACAGAGCCGTTGGGTTGACCACCAAGGGGCCTCTCGTGCCCTGCCTAGCTCCTGAGCAAGCTGTGCGTGTGCAGATGAGAGAACCTAATGGGCTTATTTGCATGGCTAGAGGAAACAGATTTCAGGCTTCCCAGCACGGCATCCCTATTATACCACCGAAACAGAGCTGCAAAGGCACATGAAGGCAAAAAACCAGTCATTTCTCCCCAGAACAGATGCTCATTGTGTGTGATCCAGCAACTGGAAGAACCCAAATGAGAATCTTTCCATATTCGGTGAAATACATGCCAAATAAAAAACTGATGGCTAGAAGGGGCTCAGTCAACAAAGTGACATTCAAGGCGTATCAGAAATGTGTAAACTTCTCACCGCTGGGGGAGAGGCGAGATGCGAGTAATGCAGGACAGCACTGACGACAACATATTATCCAGCTTGAAGTATGTGCAGTGCCAAGACCTGGAAACCCTGATCTAAAGAGCTAAAGGCCAATTCACAGCTCCTCACAGGATGTAGACAGAGTCTGAGAATTCTGTGCTGTTCTAGATTTAACAATCATATGAAGATAAATTAAATCCAAATATTAAAATTAAAAACGTTATCCAATTAACCAGAGGATTCTGGTTGCCAGAAATTTCAGAGTTTTAGTTTCTTTCTCTCACTGTTTAAAGGCTTATATCCTTTCATTCTGCAAAACCTCCAATGCCTTTTGGCTGGACTTTGGTCATTATGCTTCGGATGCCAGTTGCAGCTCTGCCTCTGCCGTAGAGTCCAGGGAGTTAAGGACCCTCAGGTGAACTTGGAGAGGGACCCAGAGCACAGAGTGCAGAGCTCACCGGGTAGCCATCATCTGTCATGTGGCCTGTGCCAGAGCCTCCGCTAACGCCCGGCAGTCTGTGTTTTTAATTATGTTCCTAAGGTCTGAGAGTGAAATTCTGTAAATCATATGAAAACCCTGGCAAATCAAGGCAGCAATTAGGAGTGAGAAATAAAACCCATGCTGCCAGGCGGTAAAGCAGCAGCAGAGCCTGGCCATGTAGGAGACAGACAGAGCAGTGAGTTTAGTAAGAGTAAGAGCTACATATTGTGTGTGTAGGGGGTGGGGGGACAGGCATTAGAGGGTAAGACAGCCGGAGCACAGCCTACTGAAGATCTAGGAAGGAGTGTTCAAATGGCACTTCTCCAAAATCACTCAGTATCTGTCAAGGTATTGTGGTCTTCTTCACATTTGCACCAAGAAAACACCCACTTGGGTGAAACAATGACCTGGAGCCCAAACAGGAGGGTAAACTAATTAACAGAAGCCGTTGTGCTTGCAGGTTTTCCAGCTGTGAGACGGGAACAGGCTGCATTTGGGCTCAGCTTGATGCAAAGCCCTGCACAGCTGTGCAGGCTGCCCACTGCCCACGGGCTTCGGGTGAGGCTGAAACCCAAGCCAGTGAGCTAGCCAGGCAGAGCACCCGCCGTGGGGCTGCACCCTGAAAGAGGGCCTTTGACTAAATGTGCTTTGAGGCGCCCCAGGGCCTAACAGTGATTAGAAGACCACATGACAGAGGAGGAGGAGGAGAAAGAGATTTGTCAACAAGGCCAGCCCAGACATGTGGGCCTCTGGGGAGAAGGGCAGGGAAAATGAGGGGAGGGGGGACATGTAAGGGTCCTAAGCACGCAGATGGGAAGCCAGATGAAGGGGAGGGATGGGAGAGTCGTGACCTCCTTGGCTCGTGGATTTCCTTCAGCACAGTTTGAGGGGAGAGTCAGGAGGAAGAAAGTAATCATGAAGATAGCTGAGATGACTACAAAGATGCCTGGCTGTGATTTTTTATCTACAAAATGCATCCTGGTTAAGCAGTCTGGAAACAAATCTATCTAAACCAGGGGTGGACAACCCCTGGCACGTGTGCCAAACATGACACGCCAGTAACTTTTGCTGGCACGCGAAACCCTCTCTTATAATCTTCCATTTACAATTTTTTTTAATATAGGCTTTTTTATTTTTCAGATAAATTCAATGTAGGTGCATCTTAGATAAATAAATGACTTTATATAACATGTATATATTAAAAAATAAATGTATTTTTCATCATCACATACTGTGTTTTTGTCACTCAAATGAATTTTATTATTTCTCCAAGGTTCTTCATATACGTACACCTTAAGAGATATGATGTAGGCGTAACATGTTCTCAACATATTAGGGTTGGCACACAGAAGAATTTTGAGTCAGAGATTTTGCTGGTTTTGGCACGCATTCTCAAAAAGGTTGCCCACCCCTGATCTAAACCATGGTCAGACCCATGCCCCCACCCCCATCCAGAAGCCCAAGCTGAGCACAGCCTCTCTGCGGTTAGACAGTTCCCGGGGCAATGCTGACGCCTGCCTTCATTTCCATTCCCCACACTTTCCCTGAGGACCTGCCCCACATGCAGGGCTGCAGGCACAGAAGTGAATACACAGTCCTTACCACTCAGCTTTTGACTGGGTGGGGGAGACACACACAGGCGGTGTTCTGAGGATTTTCCAACTCCACACCATCCTGTCCAGCTTGTCTGGGAGAGAACACAGAAGAGCCTACTTCTGTTCTGAGTCAGGCAGGATTTCCACAGGAGAGCGGGAGAGGACATCCTATGGCAAAACAAGACGTATTTTGGAGGGAGAGGTCTCCAAGCAGTGCTGACTCCCAGGAGAGCACCAGGCTTATGGCGGGACCTGGGACTTGTTCCTAAAGAGGGGAGCCCTGGGATATGGAGGGAGGGTTCTCCGTGGAAAGGAGGATGAGAAAGGATTGCGGGGAATGCCTGTGCTTAAGAGGTGGGCAAGAAGCGAAATAAGCCAGAGAAAGACACGTATCACATGGTCTCACTTATATGTGGAGACTAATGAACAAAATAGGTCCAGAGGTATGGATGCCTGGAACAGAATAACAGATCTCAGTGGGGGGTTGGAGTGGGAGGGAACATGGACAAATTAACAAAAGAACACATTTGCATATATGCATAACTCATAGGGAAGGCCTGGGTGGGGCAGGTTGGATGGAGGGGGGCAAAATGGGAGAAAATGAGAGACATCTGTAATACTGTCAACAATAAAATAAGTTTTTTTAAAAGCAGTTTAAGCGGTGTCAATTTAAAGTATAAATTTAATAATGTTGAAATGCATGTGCAGAAGTGTATGGATAACAACCCCATGAAATGATTTCTACAAGACATCTGAACATGGCTTTTCTAAGTAGGGTTCATCCAGTGAATGGAACTCATACACGTTTTGTAGTACATATACTGAAGTGTTTGTTAAAGATTGTAAAAAAAAAAAAGTGTCTAGCAATAACCTAAAAAAAAGTATGTAGTATAATGCTACTCAGAACTTGAAATAAATGTCATTTAAAAAAGAAAAAAGAGGTGGGCAAATATGGAAGATTAAGTAAAAGAACAAAAACAAAAAAACAAAAGGGTGGCATATCTACACAATGGAATACTATGCTGCTATAAAAAAAGAAGGAACCCTTTCCATTCCCAATAGCATGGATGGACCTGGAGAGCATTATGCTAAGCAAAATAAGACAGCCTGAGAAAGATACATATCACATGATCACACTCATTTGTGGAATAGAATGAACAACATAAACTGATGAACAAAAATAGATCGAGACAGAGAAGCATGGAACAGATCATCCAACCTCAGAGGGAAGGCAGAGGGGGAGGGGGAAGGCAGGAGTGGGCCTAAGAGATCAATCAAAGGACTTGTATGCATGCATGTAAGCATAACCCATGAGCACAGACAGCAGGGGGGTGAGGGCATGTGCTGGGGGTGGGAATGGCTGGGAAGAGGTAAATGGGGGGGAAAGGAGACATATGTAATACTATAAGCAATAAAGAATTTAATTTTTTTTTTAAAAAAAAGGAACCATGGAAGCAGAAAGATGAGGGCTGGAAGTGAGGAAGGCTAGGAAGAAGCTAGGAAGATTCCTTGGCAAGTGGAACGGAGAAACTGAAACAGATAGTTAAACTGAGTAATTTATAGCTAGCTAATCAATTGAAAGATCTCATCCTAACCAGGGACACTTGGGAGCAAATGGTTACGTTCCAGACTGTGCTGGGACAGACCCACCTCTGTTCCTGCCCCTCCTCAGTGACATGCTTGAAAGGTGAAACTGGCCAGAGAATGATCCTGACCACTCTATAAGCTCACTTTGATGAATCAGCATATTAAAGGACACACTGGAAAACTGATGAATATTCTATTGAGAGCCTCTGGAGACCTCCCCTAAAGTGTCCCCTAAAAATGAAGCTATGGCGCATTTGTACCTGGTACATTTACACAATGGAACACTACTCTGCCTTAAAAGAGATGGAACTCTTACCCTTTGTGATAGCATGGATAGACCTGGAGAGTATTATGCTAAGCAAAATAAACCAGTCAGAGAAAGACAAGTATCACATGATCTCACTCATATGTGGGCTCTAATGAACAAAATAAACAGATGAACAAGTAGATCTAGAGACATAGAAGCATGGAACAGACTGTCGGATCTCAAAGGGAAGGTTGGGGTGGATAGGGAGAGATTAACCAAAGAATTTATATGCATATATACATAACCCACGGACACAGACAATAGTGTGGTGAAGGCCAGGGAGGGAGGCGTGGGGTGGAGAGATCATTGGGGGGGGGGGATATTTGTAAAAAAGGGGGAAAAAAGTCTTCCTTTAAAAAACATATAAAAGCCCTTAAGACAAAAGACCTGGTGATACGCTCTCCAGAGTATACCCTCACCTCCCTGCTTTTGTCCGAAGGCTTGTATCTTTGCTTCCTTTCTCCTAAGCTAGAGGTTCCCAGGAGACTTACAACCAGGGGAGCAGTGGGCAGTGGCAGCTGGTCCCAGGCTAAGCCCCTGAACCTGTCTCCAAGGGCCCTCCTTTTGCCTCTGTAACTGTTTCTTGAGTCCACACAGCCCTGCTGGCTCACTTCTTCTGCTCTGTGATTTCTTTTTAAAGGGCCAAGGCAGCCTCACCCTGGTTCAACTCTTCCAAAGGTAACTTGGCCCAGGCTCACTCCTGTTGCTATGATCTTGGCTCTTCTATCTTAAGCCCTTCCCTCGTTTCACCGCCCCCAGCTTTAGTAAACACACTCTCAAAATCACCTGGACTCCTATTGTAAAATCTCTCCTGCACGAAGTCAAGAACCCAGACATTCCAGACGGTGCCAGAGCAGACCCGCCTCTGTCCCAACCTTCCTGATGACAGGAGGTTTAGTTCCTTAGTGACTGAGGGAGGGGTCCTCAGGGGGCTGGGCCACAACAGTATCCACAGGTGGACAAGACCCTGAGGGAAGGGCCCTTGACAGTCAGCTTGGGAGGATGGGGTGGGAGGTGGCGGGGGGTGGGGGGGCACAAAAGAAGAACAGAGGGGATATGAGGATGCTGAAAACTCTTGGAGCTCTTCAGGAGAAAATCAGGACATATTAGGTAGGAGATTCTCTGACCTGCCTGTGAAATTCTACAAAGTGGTTTCAGTCATCAAAGAGGAGGTCACTGTTATATTTCTCACTCAGCCCTAAATGAGAAAACTAAACTGCCAATAGGGCCTTTTGCAGTCATGTTTTGCAAAAGCTGCATCCCCAGTTACACAGGCTTGGCCCCAGGTGAGCCTAATTTTAGCTTGCAAAGCGAGCTCTCCTAATATAAAAGGCCACCCATTACAAGGCAGTAAGAATTTTAACCTGGAACAAATGGCCCAGCAGGACCTCTTACCAACCAGCTGAATGCCTCTCTGAGGCCCAGGTTTTCTTTTTCGGAGAGAAAGGACTCCCACACAAACCCGCAGGAGCCAGCCAGAGAGGCAGAAGATGGCTTAGCCTCTCCATAGCCTCTCCATTTACAAAGCGGAGGTTCAGGGCCAGCAGGGGACATGCCTTTCTCAAAAAACTAATGTGTCTGCAAATATTTCAGGTCCCCAACTGAAAGGGCACACTTTGTACTTGCAAACAGGCCCAAGTCCATTCTTCTGATGCACACGGTTTCCTGCCTTCCCCTGCCATAAATACTCAAGATGGGAGGTAGGAACAACCTTCTAAAATCTCCTAAACTAAAGTATCACTAAACAAAGATACTCCCTGCTCATGTTGCACAGCCAATTCTTTCCAAGTCTCTTAAATACCGCTACCTGTGCCCTGTCCCATCCCGGCCACACTTGTGTGTTTGTCCTGACTTCTCCAGCCTGGATGCTCCCCGGGGGCCACTACTATCTTCTTCCTCTTTGTAAAACCCTCCTCCACCTCACCCCAGCGCCAAAGCGGCTGACACCAAACAGGCACCATGAGATATTCCTGAACTTAATGAAGGTGGCTGCCGTTTTTAAAATAATTTTAGGTAGACATATGTGTCACACACACACACACACACACACCACACATGGCGTGAACTTCTTAAACCAACTCCCATCAGGAGCGAAAATCTGTGTTCTTTCTCTATGGGAGTCACATTATCTCTGCTCTGGAAAGTCCTTTCCTTTCCTCAGGAGTCCCCTCTACCCACCAAGGTCCCAGCAGGGAACAGAAGCCACCTAGATAGGGTGAAACAAGTGAAGAGACACTACCTTGCAGGTCTAAGGGGGCAAAACTGGACGGTGAGTCACACGAAAGCATAACAGTCAGAAGCCACTCCTTGGGCTGGCAAGAGTCTGCCCAGAGAGAAGTGACCATCCAGCTGCAATGCCAGAGCCCCAGAGCCTGAACCCAGAAGCAGGGAGGTCTGACCACTACCCCCGCCCCCCTACAGTCTCCCGCCCAGGCCTGCAGGCTCTGGGCCACACCCACATCCTCTGGGAGGCACCCCGCCCTTCCCCACCTGCCACTGTGACCCTCCCTGCCCACAGGATGCTTCCTTCTATCCTAAATAAGGAGAAATCCTGGCTGAATAACTCTTTTAGCCCTCTAATTTTCCTACTCTTGATAATACAGTTATATTAATTTCATAATTTAAACATAACAGGAAAAGAAAGTTTTCCAATGAGATATGCAGCATTCTGGCAGGCTTCCATTAAAAGGCTTAATCACAGGATTTATCTAGAAAAGTCCACACATAGATTCTGCTCACACAGTTCATGTTCTGGATTTGCCTGTTTCAAACTGACTACGCTCCCGGAGGGAGGGGCAGAACACTGCACTGGAGCCAGAACTGCAATGGGTGACACTCATGTCTGCCATTTATATTTCCATCCTGCTACACACGCGAATGGCAAAGCACTTACCATGGTAGATGGGTTTACATGTCTAATGTTGCGTGCAGCCATTTGGAGAAGATTAATTTGATAAGGAATTGCAAAAGTCATCAGACAACAGTTCCCCATGGTACAGTTAATTGGAAAAAGACTGTACACATCCCAAATAATTTTAGCATGCCGCTGCGATTACCGTCCTCTTGTCTCATCCCAGTGATCTGACACCGCCTAGACGTGACCATGCTGATCATGTAAATCCTCACAGTAAGTGGACGTATAAATAACTGGGCCTGTGTGTACATGTGTGCCTGCAGACACACACGCGTGAATACAAATCTGAGATTCTTTTATAGCTCAGCCAAGTAGAACCGGGCCGTGTTCTCAGGGAGAGAGGTAGAGAGAGCCTGCTCTCTTCCCCACCCAGCATTTAAGCAGAGAGACAATGGCCAGAGCAAAGAGGAGGTTCAATCACTGCTACTGGACAGCGAAAGGAGCAGCACTTGGGAGGAGTCTGAACCTGGACTGGGGTGGGAGGGACGGTCTACCCACCTCACTCCTCCCCACTTTTCTGCAGCAGCCCCACTACCTGTGACTCGCTTCCCTGTGGCTTCCCGCCACTCAAGTCCAGTCAAGAGGGTGCTATTCTCCTACTGAAGGGCCTCAGTATTCCCCTAAGAGTTTTCAATACCAGGTTTACTGGTAAATTTTCTAGTTTCTCACAACAGATAGAGGTGGACGTGGAATTATTTTTCAAACTCTATTTTTCTCACATTGCAAAATAAATGAATTTTAAACCATACCACCATAAAAGGACTCTGAAGCTATAATTTGTGGTCATTTTTCAAGATGATTCCTCCATAATATTTTTAAAGCAAATTTGACATTTTTTTTTTTCTGCTAAGTACTTTGGGGGGAGGGGTGTAAAAAAAAGATGGACAACCATGGACTTACAAAGTTCAGGAGTCTTTCCAGTTCTGAAAGTTCCCGCTGTCCTCGCCTGAGTCACATCCAACCCTTTCCCCGCTGACTGCCCCTTATGAGGGAGTAATGGGAGAGCAGATGCTCTGGGGCAGTGTAGGCAAGCTGGCCGCACAGCATTCAGACAGACACACCTGGATCTGCACCATCATGACCCTACACCTGCCATAAGGAAGAGACGATTGTTTAATGTTTCTAACCCTCAGGTTTCTCATCTGAAAAGTGAGATACTATCTTACAAAGCTGTGAAAATGAAAAGGAATATTACGTAAAATATCAGTCACATAGTAAACAACTTACTGCTCACTGCATGAATATTTCTTGCTAATTTCTTCAGCAAGTATTTCTTGCTAAAAAAACTAATTCTTGGCCCTTGGTTAATGGTAATGATTTCTTCTCTTATGCATGACATGAAAGACTTCGTTTGGTACCAAATTGAGAAATCCAGTCTTTAAAATAAAATGACAGCAAAAAACAAAAAAGTACCTTAGGTATCAAAGATCAATTATTAAGCCAGATACTCAAAAGAAATAACCCCCAGCTTCCTCGAAAGCTTTAATAAGTGAAGCAGATGGCCAATTACCTGGTGATAGAGGGATTTTCTTAAATTGAGGAGACACGTTTTCACGGTACATTAAATGCTGCTGTCTGGGCCTCAATGACATTTATAGCGAGAGAAAGAGAAGTGAAGAGAGTTAGGGTTGAAAATTAATTAGTGCATCTCAACCCCATGAGTCATGGCCATCAGGTTAGGAGACATAACACCATGCACTGGATTTTAATTAGGAGGGTTGTGAAACTGTTTAAGAACCAAAATCCAATGCCAAGTCCAGCTAGAAGGTTGATGGAACATACTAAACAGTGCCATGAAGTTTTCCTTTTGCAAAAAAAGAAAAAGAACAAAATAAAATTCTTCTTCAGGGGCTCACCAGCTTTCCCCAAAATATATTAATACACACACATATTCATTCATTGTGCAAAGGATGTCAGACCTTTGGGACAACAAGAAGTTAATCTCAAACTGGGCCGATACCCATATATTTCTTGGTGCCCTGGTTCCCTAACCTGTAAAGTGGAAGTAATCTCTAGCCCAGGGGTGGGCAAACTTTTTGACTCGAGGGCCACAATGCGTTCTTAAACTGGACCGGAGGGCCGGAACAAAAGCATGGATGGAGTGTTTGTGTGAACTAATATAAATTCAAAGTAAACATCATTACATAAAAGGGTACGGTCTTTTTTTTCAATAGTTTTATTCATTTCAAACGGGCCGGATCCGGCCCGCGGGTCATAGTTTGCCCACGGCTGCTCTAGCCTATGGAGTTGCTGTGTACTGAGGGATCTGACACCTGTAAAGCATTCGGAGCACACAGCAAAGGCATGTACCTGGGTTGCGGGCACATCCCCAGTAGGAGATGTGCAGGAAGCAGCTAATCGATGTTTCTCTCTCATCGATATTTCTAACTCTTTGTCTCTCTCCCTTACTCTCTGTAAAAAATCAATAAAATATATTTTTTAAAAAAATGACTATGGTTGTGGTCACAACATGAGGAAGTGTATTAAAGGGTCGTGGCATTAGGAAGGTTGAGAACCACTGTCTTAGGGGGCTTGAGATGAGAATCAAATGAGTTAACAAAATAAAGTGCATAGAATGGTGCCCAGCATATTCAATGCTCAATAAATGTTAGTTATTATTATCATTAATATTTCTTACCATCATAATGTAAAAATTGGGATATTTAATTAATAAAAATGTAATGGAAAAAAATGTAATGGAAAGAAAGGAATAGTTGCTTTTTCATTTAACATAAATAAGCACAAAATCCTATGTAATAAGAGGGTAATATGCAAATTGACCTTAACAGTGGAATGACCATGAACAACTGGTCACTATGAGGTGCATTGATCACCAGGGGGAAGGTGCTCAATGCAGGAGCTGCCTCATGGTGGTCAGTGTGCTCCCACAGGGGGAGCTCCACTCAGCCACAAGCCGGGCTGACAGCTGCAAGCGCAGCGGCGGTGGCAGGAGCCTCTCCCACCTCCTCGGCAGTGCTAAAGTAGCGCTAAGGATGTCTGACTGACGGCTTAGGCCCGCTCCCCATGAGCTCCCGGGCTGTCAGAGGGATGTCTGACTGCCGGCTTAGGCCCGATTCCCCGGGGGAGCAGGCCTAAGCCGGCAGGGGGACATCCCTGAGGGGTCCCAGACTACGAGAGGGTGCAGGCTGGGCTAAGGGACTTCTGCACCTCCCCCCCAAGTGCACAAATTTTCATGCACCGGGTCTCTACTTTGAGGATAAATCCTATGATAAGGAGCCTTAGCATAAATGTTTCTCCCATGGAGGATTTTTGTGTACAGGCTTTAGACTTTTTGAAGTAAGAGCTTGGTGAAGTCTGCAATGAAGAGCAGACCAGGCTCTAAGGATCTCCAAACAGTGTTCAGAATTGGGTGGTCAATTTTAACAAGCTGTACAGTTGAATCAAGGTACACAAATGCCACTGAAAGTCTCTGGATGGAACTTGGTGGAGAAAGGCCAACCTCCTTTTCCCCGGGGTCCCTTGATCTCGGGCCGGTTTCTGTTAGTTGAGTAGGGCTACCTTGACCAAGTACCATGAAGGTGCTTAAACAAAGAACTTTATTGTCTCACAGTTCTGGAGGCTGGAAGTTTAAGATTAAGGTGTTAGCAGGGTTTGTTCCTTCTGAGGGCTCTGAGAGGGAACAGGGTTCCATGCCTGTCTCCCAGTTTCTGGTGGCTCACTGGCAATCCTTGCCTTTCTTTAGCTTCACCCCATTTCTCTGCCTTCATCTTCACATAACATTCCGGCTGGGGGAGAGGGGGAGGTAAGTCCAAATTTTCCCTTATTATAATTAGGACACCTGTCATATTGGATTAGGGAGCTACCCTATTCCAGCATGGCCTTATCTTAATTATATCTGCATTATACTACTTCCAAATAAGGTCATATTCAGAGTTACTGGAACTAGGACTTCAATATATAAATTTGGAGGGACACAATTCAACCCACGCCAGCTGCAGACAGCGCAGGCCTGTCCCGCAGGGCCACACTGTGACTGGTGCAGCGGCAGCAGGGGAGCTCCTGGAGCCGTCACAAGGTGGCAGTAACTTAAGTCAAGCATCATTTATATTTGCTAATTTAATCCAGCAGAAAAATCAAGAAGGGTCCTTTTCTCCTTTCCACACCTATAACCAGTAGACAGAATGGCATTTCCTTGCCCAGGAGACTGGGCAAAGTGAGAAAATGGAGTAACAGGGGTCTAAAATAAGAGTCAATCTTTGATTTAATATATAGCCCCAGAGTCCTAAAAAATTATGGCCTCTAAAGTCAAAAAAAAAAAAATCCCACACTTGACCTTGAACCAAAGTATCACCCCCATGTGGGAAGCTGGGTTGAGAGTAGCATCTACAAAAAACCTGCACCCTGCCTAACTCACAGTTCTCGATGCCACCCTTTCCACATGTCCAGGTATATCCACCAGCCTTTCCACATGTCCAGGTGAATGTATCCACCAGCCTTTCCACATGCCCAGGTGTATGTATCCACCAGCCTTTCCACACGTCCAGGTGTATGTATCCACCAGCCTTTCCACATGCCCAGGTGTATTTATCCACGTCAAAGACCAGGCAGACACAAGAGAGTCCCGAACACACAGGTATATGGCACTGCAAGGGCATCAGGTACCTGTCTCCTCACTTCTAATGCTGAAACACTAGGACTCCAACTAAGAAGGCAGTTCCTTAACCAAAGAGGTCCAAATGCTACCCCAGAGCTCCTGGCTGATGGAATTCCTTTCCCAGGCAACAAAGACTCTGTTTAGCGGTATGATGCCAAAATCCTGGAACGCTCAGAGACCCTCTCCTGAGCGCTGATGGAGAGGTACTCAAACATGTAACAAGAAGGGATGCTCTTCAAATCCAATTACTGCGGAGTGCTTATATCTAATTTACTTGTAGGAGGAAAGCTGCTCCATAGCAGTCCCTGTTGTGTTTCAAGAAAAATAACCCTGTCAGTTACAGTCTCTCTGTAAACCACCACATCTGAAGGGAGGTAAAACGCTCCAGAAGCCCAGAGAAAAACTGAACGCGAGTCCCTTCGATGTCAGATAAATTCATACCCAGCCTGCAATACAGCCAAGTCCACTTGGGGTACTAGAACTAACACTCCTGATGCAAGAAAATTCATCCTGTGAATATGAAGGCTGTTGTCTTTCCCAAAATCCTACTACACGTAGGGCTCTGAGAAAACCATCAGTCAGGCTGCCAGCCTGGGAAGCTGTGAAGTTGTTAATGGAATTAAAAAAAACATTCCCTGGCAACTCCAAGAGAAAGAATTGAGTCAGAGAGCCAGAAAGCAGGGGATGGAAACATGGGACTCTGCCACGTAGGCGTCTGTCCCCACTGCTAAACTAGCCAAACACAGAGACAATCACCACCTTGGGGTCTGACCTACAGCTCCTAAGTCAGATGAAACCAGAACAGCATCGCATCTGAGAGGAAAGACCACCACCCCAGGGCACAGGGGGTGCCACCAGCACATGCCTGCCACCAAGGCAGCCACACCCCAGCTCCTCTCCGGAGAGGCTTCCCCTTAAACATTCACTAAATGCCCACTCTGGGCCGAGGACATCTGCTAGAGGGGGTTCTGGAGAACCTACAGCATAAACACCCGGACCCTGGTCCCTAAAACACACCACAGAGTAAGGCAAATGCATCACCGTGTAAGGTTTGCCTGTGGTAAGAATACAAAGAGCCGTAGGATTTGTCGTTGGATAAAGGCAGAATCAAGAAGGGCTGCAGGGAATAGGAGACATCTGAGATGGTACGAAAGAGTGGCAAGTGGGTTATGCAAAAACTGGGAGAGGAGGCGGCCATTCCCAGTTGAGGGAAGAGCACCAGTTGGACTGAGGTGTGGGGCTCATGAAGGGTCTTAGCGGACTAAGGAGCACAGGCGTAAGTTAATCGGGAATGGGGGCCACTTCATATTAGAGGGGATGTGAGATGTGCTTTAGTAGTTTACTCTGGGCTTTCTCTCTCCTGGGAGCATACCTGTGCCTTTCCCTTCCCCTCCCCCGCCCCACCCCATGTCCCACGCAAGTTACCATTGGCTCCAAGCTCCAAGGGCCCTTCCTCTTCCTTTCCCTCTATAACTTGTTTCCTAAGCCCATTTCTTCTAGGAATCATTTCTTCTACCTCGGTGATTTACCAATGAATGTTCTTTTATAAAAAAATAAAAGTTTACTCTGCATTCAGCAACCCCTAGGATAGGTTGGACAAAACAAAGACAGAAGGCAGAGAGCGTAATTATGGGGCTATTTTAACAGTTCATGCACAAGGTCAAGACATCCAGAAGCAGGGGCCTGGTTGAGCTCTGATGTACAGACAGATAGAGAAGGCCTGGCCACTGAACAGGGAACATGGGAAGGTGAAAGAAGAGGCCAACACACGAAAAAGGATGACCCACTCAACACTCATTGAGTGCCTATTGTGTGCAGTGCACTGGTGATGCAAATGTGAATAAGATGCACCCCTACCCTCAAGAAGCCTGAGGGAGATAGAGCACTCATGGCCACACTACTGATGACAACACCTACACGATTTGAGCTTTAAAGATAAATATACTTGCTCTTATTCATCATTCACTTAGATTTGAAATTCCCGTCATCTTTCAGGCTTCCTTCTATTCTCCAGTCCCATGCCTGATCCTTATTTTTTTCTAAAACTTATGGATGAGCTATACCCAGTTCAATCCTATGAAGCTTAAGGTTGAGGTCCCCATTTTCAAACAAGGACCTAGGGAAACTACAAAAAGGTTAAGCAACTTGCACAAGGTCACAGAATCAGTGGCCAAACTAGCAAGTCTGTCTCTAACTCTATGTTCTTGCCTGCTGCCCCTCCCTTATTAGGGTAGCTCCCTAATCCAATATGCCAATCTCCCACCCAACTCTCCTCCCACTCCCAGAGGCCACCTCGGCAAGACCACTGCCGCTGGCGTCTGAGCTGCTGTGACTGCTAACCACACACCTCTGGTCAGGTTTCTCCCAGGTCCTGCCCACAGCTCCCAGACAAGTCTGCCTAAAGCCAGATTGGCAACACACACTCCCAGTTACCAACGTTCACAGCTCCCTTATGTCCACCCAATAAAGCTCGAATTCCACAGCCTGACATTCATGACTCCCACCGTGCTCAATGCCACCTCTTACATAAGCTGCGCCCTTCCATTTAGCTTTTAGAGGAACAAAAATTTTACATTTTCCTGCAGCCCTCACAGCCCATAAATGTGCACATATAAGACAGTCATTCAGGCACAGGCGCAGGCACAGGCATAGGTAGAGATATCTCCGGAATGAGAGAAAGGCACTGCTGTAATAATCCCCTCTTCTCATAGTGCTCTGCTTGGCTTTCTGCCAAAGCTCAAGCTCCAGGAGCTTCTGTCTCATTGGGACACAGGATAGGAAGCTTTTAGGAGGACAGGGCAATCAAGGACCGATATGTGGGTTGTGTGGTACAGCGTCAGCTCCTATGAGCTCAGGGAAGGGAGAAACCCATGTGCACAGACAGGACCCACCATCAGAGGCGGATCCCTTGAGCTGGCCTCTACAGGCAGGGGCAGAATTGGCACATATGGAGCAGAAAACAGGCACTTCCAGCTTCGCAGGAAACACACAAATTCCCCTGAAAGTTCCACTGTGAATCTAAACACATCCACTTAATATTACATGAGGAACCTCCTCCTGCAGCTCCGAGCCTGACAGCAGCGAGGAAAGCTAGCACAGCAGCTCCCGCCCCCTGAGACTGACCATTGAAAACCGCAGCCTGAGCAAACAGTTCCTCTCCCTCCGCCATTAGCATCTCCAAGGAACTGAGCAAGCCCGTCACCACCACGCTCTCAAAAGGCCACCCCCATCCCCGGTGCTGTCTGTGGTTGGACTGGGAGGAGATCGTCTAAGAAACACTCTGATGCAAAGCCCTGTGTGCACAGACTTACTATCGTGGTGAGAACAGAGCCATGCCGTAGGGTGGAGGCAGGGAATGACTGTGGGTGCAGGTAAGCCAAGTCCCAAACTGACCATTAGCCACTGCTCTTCCACTCCATCCATCACATTCAGGCAGCTCAGGACGTGGGCTACGGCAGGGTTAATAGTTTCCAGTGACTCGAAGCTTGATTCATAAAAAACTGAAGATGACTCTGACTCTGGGATTGTTTTGTTCACGCAGAAGGGTAGCCAGGAAGAGACACTGGCCGCCCGGCAGCGATTAACCCCGATGAAGGCCGTGTGGCCACATGCAGCCTTTCTGGAACACTACTGCCTGGGGAAGCATAGGAACCAACATGTGAGAGAGCAGGAGGGTCGTTTAATGAAGGCTGCAGGTTCTCCAGGTAGAGAGTTTAAAAGCTGTGTGCAACCACTTAATGAAGATGCAGGGAAAATTCCAGTTACAGCTACAGGCTCTGAACAATGGGAGCTGAGATGGCAGGACTTCCCCGTGCCACCTACCAGCAGGAAACGTGTGCCACCTAGATAACATGTCCCTTCAGAAGCACTTAAAACCTTCATCATTCCAATACAGAAGAGATGAAGGGAGGAAGGGAAGGAGGGAGAGGGGGAGGGGGAGCAGCCTAAAGGTTATCTATTTCATCACCAGGACCTGAACTTAACTGAGTTTCAAATGAGTGGGATGCATCTCATTTCTGCGAGGTGGTAATTACATTCCATAACTTATTAAATGAGAAATCCCATTTCAAAAAAAAAGTCATCACCACTAAAAATAAAAGTGGAAGCAAGCTATTTATATGCT
Source organism: Myotis davidii (assembly GCF_000327345.1). Lineage (NCBI taxonomy): Eukaryota > Metazoa > Chordata > Mammalia > Chiroptera > Vespertilionidae > Myotis > Myotis davidii. Next base: position 384,883 of record NW_006293789.1, on the reverse strand, counting down.
GCCTGTCACCATGCCCTCTCACACACACAGCGGGATAAAAACAAAGACATATGTGGCACAAAAAGCTACTCTCCATTCCCGAGAGCCAGGGTGAGCCAGAACTCTAAATGGGGGAGGCGAACCCACGAGCAAAAATCCTGCTCACTGTATTCATTGATTTAGTCTCATTTCCATCTGCTGGTTTAGATGATCAGCAAGTAAATACGATTCCATCAAGCACACAAATTGCCAAATTCAAAAGAAAGCATGGTGGCCAGTTCTCTGCACCCTGTAGAATAAACTCTAAACTACAACATGCGGGGTGAACTCAAGATGGCCAGTGTCTGTCTGTCTGTATCTCTCTTTTTTCAGGAGAAGAATGACAAGGAGAAGTAGCAAGTAAATGGGTTTCACTGAACAAAAAATAAGATGGGAACCTATAGCCAGGCATCCTGATGTATGTTCTGAATTACAGCATGTTCAAGTGAGGGGTCAGTTACACACAGACTGTAACCTCTTATCCACTTGCTGGGGTAGCAGACCCTGGTCCCTCTGCAGAGCTCCCTGACTGACCAAGATCACGCCACTCTCTCTAGGTCTCAGTTCTACTTTACCAGTATTCAGCTAAGAAATGGTGTTGCCTGTTCCAAACCTGCTTACACCAGCTGTATCTGATAGTAAGTACAATTACATAATCCTATATAATAAAACCCTATATGCAAATGGACCAAATGGCAGGACGACCAGTCACTATGATGTGCACTGACCACCAGGGGGCAGATGCTCAATGCAGGAGCTGCCCCCTGGTGGTCAGTGCGCTCCTACAGGGGGAGCAACGCTCAGCCAGAAGTTGGGTTCATGGCTGGCAAGCACAGCAGTGGTGGCGGGAGCCTCTCTCACATCTGCAGCATTGCTAAGCCAGCAGGCGGACCTCCTCCAAGGAGTCCCAGACTGTGAGAGGGCGCAGGCTGGGCTGGGGGACCACCCCCACCAGTGCATGAATGTCATGCACCGGGCCTTTATACTAAATATCTACAGTAACATTACCAGCTAGCACACGCTATGTACCAGACATTGCTCTAAAGACTTTATTTGTACTGACTGATGTAATTCTCACAGCAATCCTTCGAGGTCTGTGTAATCATCAGGCTTCTTTTGCTAATGAAACAAACTGAGGCCATGGCCGCGCTTTAAGCTAAGGTTGCAGAGCTCAGATAAGAACCTGAACAGTCTGGCCACAGCGCGC
>NW_006293789.1:378471-383612 GCF_000327345.1 Myotis davidii | reverse complement strand
AGTAGATATATTGATATTCATGAGAGCAAAAAGCAATAGTAGTTTCTAGGAATTAGATTAAATCCTTTGGGAAGACTCACTGAAGCCCCCGTTGAAAATTAATTGACTTCACACCAGGTGTGGTCAAGATCATTGTGAAAGACTAGGAGGGGGGAAAAATCACACACACAAAAATGTAGGATCCGGGGCTCAGATGAGCTGACAAACATGTATGTGCATGCTCTGCTGTAATCCCAGGCAACTGGAAATCACAGGCAGCACATTCTCGACATGGTTTATAACAAGTTCAACTCAGCATTCCAGCCACTGAATACACCTTCAAAGAAAGAGGCTACATGTTAAAATATAACAATAAAGACATCTACATCCCCAGCTTTACCCTATTGTTTTAAGTAATCAAAACACCTAGTCCTAATCACATCCAGTAAAGAGGCTTCTATTATGGGTGGGGGTGTTGACACACATCCAGAGCTTTTAAGAACCTCAACATAGAAAACAGGGTCTAAACAAGTCTAGTGTTGCTCCCATTGGAAGTCAAGCTCCTTGAGAGCAGGGTTTGCCTGCTTAGCTCATGTCTGTATTCCCTGACCCTAGAAAAACGCCCCCCACATAAAAGACAATCAGTTGATATTTGTTGAATCAATTGCGTGCAACTACAATACTGGCTAGGTGAAAGGAGGTCTAGAGAGCAAAATAGCATCGGGAATTGGAAAGGTTCCTCGCAAGTAATGAAGGGAATGTGGCTTTATCTGACTTGATTGTTCAGCGGTGCAATTCTTCGCTTGTCTCTGATCCAACAGGGTAATGAGTAGACAATGGCATAAGACATGTGTGCAGAGGACTAAAAATGTGGCTAGTGGTCGGAAAGGAAGGGAATACATTAATACCTGAGAACCTTCTTAATACCAAATGTCTCAAGATACATTTTCGTTTTAAAACACAAAGATCTGTAACGCAGTTCTTAGCCCCTTTAAGAGTTTTATGGGCTCACCCAATAGCCCCTGACTCCCTTTAAGACTTTCCTTATTAATGAAAGAATAAATTTTTATCCAGAATGATCAGAGAATGAAATCAACACCTTACAACCTCTCACAGGTGACCTCCCTACAAATGACAGGAGAATGGAGCATCAATAAGCATCTATTGAATAATTAAAATAAATAAGATATACTTAGAAACTATACTAACCTAAGTTACTACTTTGAAAGGTTCTTCAGGCAGGGAGCATGGCATGTGGCAAGAAGTATCAGCCAGTGGTTTAGATGACCTAAGTATGACCTTAACAGCTCATCAGTGTGTGGTTTTCAGTCAAGCACAGCCTATAGGGCCCCAGGTCCCGCATCCATATAAGGGACTAAATTTGCTCTATGAACTTGAAGATCTTAGGACTGAGTCCACTCTATTCTGAGTAGACCAGGCAAGTCCTAATCAGGACTGCACTATGATTTTCAAGGGCCCTGGGTGCTTTTGCCCCTTCCTCCAGCAATTACATATTAAATAATTATGTAGCCATTACATGTTAATGACATTATATTTTATAACTTTATAGCTGAGTATTCAAATATTATATATTTAAGATATTTCATTTGACCTAGGAGCTCTGTATTTTTCTAGTGATTTCAAAAGAAATTAAAACATTTTTATGGGCGCAAAACAAAAGTATTATAGGCCACTATAGGCAGTCTCCTTGGGGGAGGGTCTCTATTCCTCTTTAGAAACTGGTCTGTAAGGGTGAATGAAGACCTCCTGACCTCCAAGGGCAAGGACTAATTTAACCGTTATCTTGCTGGACATGCCAATTATTTCATCTTTTCCTCCTTGAAACTGTTTCCTTCAAGTTTCTAGAACCCAATTCTTCCCTGGTTTTCTGTTTGTCTCACTGGCTACTGCATTTCTTCCTTTGTCTTCCCCCGAGATGGATGTTCCACTTCAGCTGACACACCTTCTCCCTGGGGAGCCCATTCTCTCAAAGCTTTAACTCCCACTTGCACACTTGGGAGTCCTCACCTATCGATTAACCTATAAGCCCTTTTGGATTCATCTGTCTTATGGGGTGTGATTATTTTATGTATCAACTTGACCAGATATCTGGCTAACATTATTTCTGGGTGTGTGTGTGAGGATGTTGCTGGATGAGGTTAACATTCGAATCAGTGGGCTGAGTAAAGCAGATGGCCCTCCCCAATGTGGGTGGGCATCACCCAATCCACTGTGGGCCTGGATAGAGCAGGACAGGGGAAGGGGACTTCGCCTCTCTGCCTGACTGCTGAGCTGGAACACGGCTTCTCCTGCCCTTGGACTCAGACTTCACACCACTGACTCGTCTGGTCCCCAGGCCTTCAGACTCAGACAGAGACACAGCATTGGCTCTCCTGGGCAGATCATGGGACTCCAGTCTCCTTGATTCATGCTAAATCTCGTGTGTGTGTGTGTGCACACTACTGGCTCTGTTTCTCTGCAGAACCCCATGAATTATGAGTACCGTAAACTTAAAGCTGTATTCCAACACAGAATTATCTTGCCTCCATATATGGTCATTTGGACCATAATAACCTTATCCTTCTGGCCACCTGAATTACAAACTCAGAGTCACTCTTGGCTCTTACTTTTTTCCAGTCTCATGTGCCACATGGAGTCGTTTCAACCCTTCTACTGGAAGAGAAGACCCAGAAAATCTCCGTCAAGGGGCCTTGGCAGATTGTACCTTTTAATAAAGCCTTTTCCCTTTGGCTACCAGACTCTCCCCTAAATCAGTTCAAGTTCAACGGCCTGACGTGTTATTTTAAAAGATGATGGAGTTTCATTTATTGCAATAGTCTGGATTTGGTCCCAAAGGCCACATTTGAACTGAAGATCAGGAGATATTTCAGCAAAGTAATTTAAGGTGATCAAGAAATATACCCCATAAAAATGGGAGATGTCCTAGTAAAAAGGCCCCATAAAAGATGTCTGCTGGCCCCCTATCCAGGGCAAAGTAAGGTGACTACTGTAGTACTTTCTGAAAACCACTGGTAGAATCGCTGTCTCTTTCCTGACAAAAGAAAGCCATGTGACACTCCTCAGGATTCTGGGTCACTGGGACCACACATACGCACACACGCATACACACACATACACCCAAGCACACACATACCCATGACCCCAGCACAGGCTGAGTCCTGACTGACAGGGTGATAACTGTAACCCATAACCCTCCCTGGGCTAACTCTCTCCTCTCCTGGGGACAAGCAATGCAGGGGACTTTGCTAGAGCTGGCACTATTGTACTCATACCTGGCAAATCTATGTATGGGCTCAATCCATGAAAAGAAAGAATCTTTTTTTTAATATATATTTTATTGATTTTTTTACAGAGAGGAAGGGAGAGGGATAGAGAGTTAGAAAGATCAATGAGAGAGAAACATCGATCAGCTGCCTCCTGCACACTCCCTGTTGGGGATGTGCCTGCAACCAAGGTACATGCCCTTGACCGGAATCGAACCTGGGCCCCTTGGGTCCACAGGCCGACGCTCTATCCACTGAGCCAAACCGGTTAGGGCAAGAAAGAATCTTTGTTTCAACTTTTGCACTAGAAGTTAGTCTGTGGAGAATCAAAACTACTCAGCAACCCCTCTCACAAGTCCCCTCTCTCTCCAAAAGCACCTGATCAGTTCAGATTCATTTTCTCTTTCACTGGGACTATTGCAATAGCCTACTAACTGGTTCCAACCTAATCCCTTTTCCTTCCCTCTGCTTCCAGAGTGGCTTCTGATACATACATCTGCCCCTAACTCTCCCTGCTTTAAATCTTCCATGAAAAATATCAGTGTGCCCAAGGAGGTATGCTCCAGGATAGTAACCACAGCACTGTTCATACACAGGAAAAGCTAGGAATGGGGAGGGGGAGGTTGTTCATCCATGGGGAATGGTTAAATAAATTCTGTTACAGCCACATACAGAATATCATGCAGCAGGTAAACATAAAAGCTAGATTTATGCGACGTAACAAAGAAAGATGAACTAGACAAGATTATTCATGAAAAAGCAAGTTCGGATTTTGAAATGTGTCCTTAGCAATTACTGAAAAACAAAACCCTCACAATAACATGTGTTCTCTACGTACATATGTGTGTATAAAGGGATATAAAGGGCCTGAAACTTCACCCCCCAAACAGGGAATAGCTGAGGCAGAGGAAAGAGGAATAGGAACAGGAGGGGTGCTCTCAGGGGAATTCACACTATTCACATTCTGCATCTGTAATTTAAATATTAATTAAATTCAAATATTAAATTTAAATAGAAAGATAAAACCTAAAATGTGTTTAAAACCTCCCTGAATCAATACGAAAAAAAGTGAGCCAATAAGAAAATGTGCTTTTGTAGTCATACTTATGAAGGCTTTCCCTAACCCAAGGTCACGAAGATTATCTTTTTCTCCTAAGAGTTTTATAGTTCTAACTCTTACATTTAAGTATATGGTCCATTTTGATGTAATTTTTGCATATAGTATGAGGAAGGGGGGCCAACATCAATCCACCATTTCTTAGGTGGATATCCAGTTATTCCAAAACTATCTTTGTCCATTGAGTTGTCTTGGCACCTTTGCAAAAATCAACTGACTATAAATGTAAGGGTCTATTTCTGGGCTCTCAACTCCAGTCCATTGACCTGTGTATCTATCTTTATGCCACAGTGGCATAAGGATAGATACACTTGATCACTTTAGTTTTGTAGTAAGTTTTGAAATTGAGAAGCGTTAGTCCACCAACTTTCTTTTCAAGACTGTTTTGTCAAATCTGGGTTCTTTGCATTTCCATATAAAGTGCAGGATAAGCTTGCAAATTTCTGCAAAATAGGAAGCTGGCATTTCAAAAGGAATTTCGTTGAATCTATAAATCCATTTGGGAAGTAATGCCATCTTAACAATATTAAGTGTTCTGATCCATGAACATAGGATGGATTTCCACTTATTTGGGTCTTTATTTTCTTTTAACAATAATTTGTAATTTTAAAATTCATTTTGCACTTCTTTTATTAAATTTATTCCTAAGAATTTTATTCTTTTTGATGCTATTATAAGTGGAATTGTTTTCTTAGCTTCACATTCAAACTTTTCATTGCTATTGCACACAAATATAATTTATTTTGTATATTTATCCTGTT
>NW_006293789.1:375403-378412 GCF_000327345.1 Myotis davidii | reverse complement strand
GCTGAACTCATTTATTAGTTCTAACCACTTTTTAGTAGATTCTTAGTGTTTTCTATACCAGCATGTCACCAGCAAATAGCGAGTTTCACTTCTTTTTTTCACATATGGATACATTTTATTTACTTTTCTTGCCTAATTGTCCTGACCAGAACCTCCAACATAGTGTTGAATAGAAATAGTAAGAGTGGATATCCGATCTTAGGGGAAAAGCATGTAGTCTTTCACCATTACATATGCTATTAGGTGGTTTTTCATAGCCATTCTTTATCAGATTGAGGAAGTTCCCTTCTACTTCCAATTTATTGTGTGTTTTGATCCGGAAAGGACAGTGTTGTGAAATGCTTCTTCTGTGTCTATTCAGATGAGTGGGCATTTGTGTCATATATGTTATTGTTTATGTTAATTGATTTTCAGATGTTAAACTAACCTTGCATTCCTGGATAAATCCCAGGTTACTGGGTATAATCCATTCCCATATTGATGGATTCAGCTTGCTGGAATATAGTCTACATTTTAACTTCTAAAATAATCTTGTTTCTTGAGAAATGACCTTTGATATCTCTTTCAAAACTGAAAATTGCACTGAAAAATAACAACTGGTCTTAGCAATTTATAAATGATATTACTTGTGCTAGGTAATTAATTTGTGCAAAACTGCACAGATTTTTAGACCTCACAGTACCCTCAGCATTTTCGCCTAAACAGTCTTTAATGATCAACTACAAATTACTGAAATATTAGTATTAATTATATTATTAAAGAGCATTGTTAAGTTGGATTATAATGTGTATTTTCTTCTGTAAATTCTATCACAACTTATAGTGTAGCAGGCTTGGACATTCAACTATTAATATATGAAACAAATTAAGCAAGCCTAATTTGAATAGTATTTAAGTCTCCCTTACATAACTTCCATCGACAATATCATATCTTTACAATTTATCACAAAAAGTAAGCCCAAAAAAGATTTTTGTGTTTCTCTAAACAGGAGGCATACTCTAACAGAAGAAGCATTATGCAGGGCCCCATCCACCTGGGGCAGTAAACTCATTCTGAGTTCACGGCATTAAACAATCGCAATGCATATAACTAGAAATGCCAGACCCATGTTCATTATAAACCTTGTTTTTCTACCGCTAAATTCTCACACATACTACATTATGCTGTTTTTAAATGCCCTACATATTCCAGACATTTAAAATCATACGCATAACTTCAGGCAATGATGGAAGGAAGAGATCAATAAATCTTTTCTCTAAAATACAACTCTATAATGAGATAAGACTGTCAAAAACAATCATTCGAGTCCCTAGATACCAAAGGCATAGAATAAATTGAGATGCATATGTTCACAAAACACTGCTCAACTTTGGGTAAGTACAGTGGAAGTCTGTGACATTCTTGCCTAGAGCTACCACAAGTTCCCAATCCAGCTCAATGAATGAGAGAGTTATATAAGAGCAGAGTTGGCTATGAGAACGGGTAGCATCACTCAGATGGGGCTGCCTTGATTTGGACCAGAGGGTGAAAAACCCACCTCCAGTGGGTAATGGGAAAAGCCCACGTCTTCTAGCCTGAGGCTGCAGTCCTGGTTGGGGTTATGCTGCCCATTGTATGACTAGCCAGAAATTTAACAGAGAGATCCTGGAAATGAGTTAGCCAAGGACTTAATATGCATTCCCCACATCCTCGGCTTCTGGGAACTGCCAACACACACAGTGAAAACCTGAAAGGGCCCAGCAGAGAGGAAATGCTGGGATATACTTAAAAACTGTCTGGGAGGGACTTTCAGAATAGTGTAGCGGGAACCTATGTGAAAAAGCAACAAAAATATTGTCAATAGCCAACTTTTTCAGAACTCTGGAAATGAACCAAAGACTTGTAACAATTACAAGAACATCTATTTATGAAAATGTCGAACCTCAGTAAGCACAGTGGGCTCAAGACATTTTAACTCAACCAACTCCCATCTTCCTCTCTCCAGTTCCACAAGAGCCTTGAAAGCCAGCAGCCTTGAAACCACCAGAGGGGCAGATGGGTTTGGGGTTCTTTAAAAAGCCCCATCCCCACATGAGACCAAGATGGCAGCATAGGTAAACACCTGAACTTGCTGCCGTGCACACCACATTAAAAATACAACTAAAAGACAAAACAAATATCATCCAGAACCACGGGAAGGCTGGCTGAGTGGAAATTCTACACCTAGAAGGAATGAGAGAAACACATTGAGTCCAGTAGGAGGTGCAGACGTGTGGAAGTATGGAGGTACGGAGGCGCGGGAAAGGGGCTGGCAGCTGGGTACACTGTTGTCTTTTTCAACTGGGAGGGAGATACAAGCTCCCAACTCCTCTGAACTCCAGCTCCGGGCGAGAATTTGGGGACCCATACTCACATGGAGAGAAACTGTACTGCCTGGCATCAGGCCGGAGCATGAAGGTGGCTTTCTCCCAGAGGTGCTTGCAGCATTCATTGTTCCTACACAGGGTCATGGGACACAGAGACCCAGGGACCTATCCAAGAGGAGGGCCATCGGGCGATCATTGCTGTATGCACAGCCCAGTGATTCACTGAGACCACGCCCCAACCAATTTACAACCCGACCCAAGCTTTGTGCAGAGGCTTTTTCATACTAATGGCCTGGCCTTTCTCCACCTAAAAACCTGTCAAACTGTAGCTGGGTCAGAGAACCACAGACCTTCCAGAAGAAGGCCTGAGGCTCATCAGCAGCCTGCATTACTTCACAGCTGCACCTCATCTAGGCATCTCCAAACCCCAAACAAAGAGGAGGAATCTGCAGATCTCTCTGTAGCTCCTGCTGGGTGGCCTCAGGCGGTGGCAGATTTTGCACCTCCTTGGAGATCCAAGAGCCTGTGTACCCAGTGGTCAGAGTGAGACTATCCAGATTACAACTCTTCACATCCATAAGAGACACATTCAGGGGGCAGACTCAGTGAGCGCCAAAGCCCCACTGAAGCAAGTCCTGCCCCATAAGGGTGTCATCAGCACAGA
>NW_006293789.1:373341-374639 GCF_000327345.1 Myotis davidii | reverse complement strand
CAAAGAGACAACAGATACATATCTCTCAACAAGTGAATCTAAAAATTAAGTCAATAAAAAAATCTGATGAACAGAATAAACTGGTGAATATAATAGAATCAGGGGCATAGAAAGGAAATGGACTGACAATTCTCGGGGGGAAAGGAATGTGGGGGGCGGGTGCAGGAAGAGACTGGAAAAAATCATACACCTGTGGATGATGACAGTGGGGGGATGGTAAGGGCAGGGGGTGGGGTGGGAAGCGGATGGAGGAGAGCTATGGGGGGAAAAAAAGGAACAACTGTAATAATCTGAACAATAAGGATTTAAAATTAATTAATTAATTAATTTTGAAAAGCCCCATCCCCGAAGTATTGCCACTTTTTGATCACTGTCTTATTGTTGTCATATCCTGGGCACCAAGCATAGTTCTGGGTATGAATTGGATATTTAATGTATTTCTATATATTATATACTAGCCATGAACAATCTGAAAATGATATTAAGAAAGCAATCCTATTCACAATACTTTAAAAATAATAAGATGGAAATAAAAATTAACAAAAGTGCAGAACACTAGAAACTACAAACATTACTGATCAGCGGGGAAATGCAATTCAAAACCACAATGAGATAACTCATATGTGTTAAAATGGCTGTCACCGAGAAGACAAATAAATGCTGGTGAGGGTGTGGAGAAAAGGGAACACTAGCTAGTACACTGTTGGTGAAAATATAACTTGGTCCAGCCACTTTGTAAAACAGTATGGACATTCCTGGAAAATTAAAAATAGAACTACCATATGATCCAGCAATCCCACTTCTGTGTATATATCTAAAGAAATAAAAACAGGATATCAAAAAGATATCTGCACTTCAGTGTTTATTACAGCATTATTCACAACAGACAAGGTCTGGAAACAACCTACAGATTAATAGGTAAAGATGTGGTACATATTTACAATAATAAAGGGGTAATATGCTAATTAGACTGAATGTCCTTCTGGGCATCATTCCAGACGCCCTTCCATATGAAGCTGGGGCCTGAGCAAAGCCCAGGTCCCGGGTGCCTGGCAGCGGTGGCCAGAGCAAAGCAGCCCGGGTCCCAAGTGCCAGAGGAAAGCCGGTGCTGGTAGCTGGGGGAAGGAAGGCCTACACTTGCATGACTTTTCATGCATTGGGCCTCTAAAATATATATATATATCTCCTATCTAATAATAGAGAAACATGGTAATTAACCGTAACTTCGCTACGCCTCCCATTGGCTAATTAGCATGATATGCAAATTAACTGCCAACAAAGATGGCGGTTAATTTGCA
>NW_006293789.1:364149-373087 GCF_000327345.1 Myotis davidii | reverse complement strand
CCCCCTGATCTGGGACACCCTTCAGAGCAAACCAGCCAGCCTCCACCCGTGCACCAGGCGTCTATCCTATATAGTAAAAGGGTAATATGCCTCCCAGCACCAGTGTCAAGCAGAGCCGCAAGGCCTCCTGGCCCCTGGAGCAGCGTGACAGGGCAGCACACAAACCCCCTGATTGCCCTGTGGCTCTGTGTGTGACAGGGGGCGGTGCCTCAATTCCCCTATTGGCCCTACTCTGTGCGTGACAGGGGAGAGCTCCCCAACCCCCGATGGGCCCTGCTCTGTGCGTGATAGAGGGTGGCACCACAACCTCCCCATCGACCCTGCCTTGAGTGTGACAGGGGGCGGTGCCCCAACCCACCAATTGGCCCTATCCTGAGCGTGACTGAGGGTGACATCGCAACCTCCCGATCCGCCCTGCTCTGTGCATGACAGGGGGCGGTGCCCCAATTCCCCAATCGGCCCTGCTCTGAGCCCGACCAGGGGCTGCACCTAGGGATTGGGCCTGCCCTCTGCCACCCGGGTGCAGGCCTAAGTCAGCAGGTTGTTATCTCCCGAGGGGTCCCAAACTGCGAGAGGGCACAAGTGGGGCTGAGGGGCACCCACCCCCACCAGTGCACAAATTTTTGTGCACCGGGCCTCTAATATATATATCAGAATATTATTTAGCCATGACAAGGAAATCCTGCCATTTGCAACAATATGGATGGACCTTATGCTAAATGAGATAAGTCAGACAAAGAAAGACAATATCACTAATGTGAGAACTATAAAAAAATCTGAATTCATAAAACAGAGAGTAGAATGGTAGTCACCAGAGGCTTGGGAGAAGGAGGACTGAGGAGATGCTTTTAAGGCTACAAACTTGGAACCAGCAGATAAATCAGTCCTGGCGATCTCATGCACCGCATAGTGACTATAGTCAACAAGCCTGTGTTACAGACTTCAAAGGCGTAAAAGACAGAGCATCATTGTTCTCATCACACAAAAAGAAAAAACTGTGCTGTGATAAAGGTGTTAGCTAATGCTATAATGGTAACCACATTGCAATATACAAACGTTTCAAATCAGCATGTTGTACACCTTCAACCTACACAATAGTATATGTCAATCATATTTCAATTTTTTAAAATAAACTACCAGCATCTACTATAATATAAATGAAACTCAAAAACATTATGCTACATGAAAGAAGAGAAACACACAAGACTATATATTGCATGTCCATTTGGATGAGACTTGCAGGAAAGGCAAATCTATAGAAACAGAAAGCAGATCTGTGGTTCCTTGGGGCTGGCAACAAATGCAAATGGGCGTCAGAAAACTATTGGGGGGTGATGTTTTACAACTGAATCGTGGTTGCATAACTTTATAAATTTTACACCTGTTAAATTTTATGTGTAAATTATACCTCAATAAAAACCATAGCCTGGCCCTGGCTGGTGTGGCTCAGTTGGTTGAGCATCGTCCTGTCCACCAAAAGGTTGCCAGTTTGATTCCTGGTCAGGGTATATGCCCAGGTTATGGGTTTGGTCCCTAAGTGGCTGCATATCGGAGTCAAGTGATCGACATTTCTCTCTCTCCCTCTCCCTGTCTCTCTCAAACACACACACACACACACACACACACACACACACACACTTATTTTTAAAAAGCATCATAGCCTGCATGGTATAGCAAATATGTTTGCTTTCCATCCCTACATCACCTGTCTCTCCCACAGCAGGGAATCAATGGCTTCTCTTCCTCAGGGGTCAGATGCTAATTGCTGTCAAGAAACATGCCAAGATCTGTTTGCTAAGTGACAGCAAAGGCTATGTCCCTGTGTCACCGACTGAGTGGCACTGAAGCATTCGGCTGCAGAGTGCAAAAGACACTGAGAGCGTGAGGCCCCTTATTCTGTGCTGGACAATGGTACCACTTCCTACTTATCCTAGGAATTCCCAGCTGACTTAAAAGTGAATTCCCAGCAGAAAGTATTATGAGAAGAAAATTACAAATGCAGCATAGGCAAGTCCATTTAAATGACAGGGTATATTGATTCCTATTATGTTAAATCTAGTCATTTTCCCAAGTCCTCAGAAACAATGGCCACTTGCCGAATGGGGCACTGGTTGCCCTTGGATGACTTTAACATCAGACAAATCTCCTTTTCTCACCACAAGAAGAAACCAGAAAGGAAGAAGAGAGGTGGGATCTGAAACACACCAATGCATAATAAATGTTCTCTGGCCTCTGACCCAAGCACCAACAACCCCCTAAGGCAGTGGTTCTCAACCTTCCTAATGCCGCGACCCTTTAATACAGTTCCTCATGTGGTAAACCCCAACCAAAAAAATATTTTCGTTGCTACTTCATAACTGTGATTTTGCTACTGTATGAATCGTAATGTAAATATCTGATATGCTATATGTGTTTTCCGATGGTCACGACCCACAGATTGAGAACCGCTGCAGGGTTTTCAGCAGACCACACCAACTCGTCCCTCCCATCCTGTTTCCTATCGCTTCTGAAGATTTCTGATGGTGGGGAAAAGAAATAGAAGGGACAGAAACTTCACTTTTTCATATACACTGGCTTTGTGTTTGCCTTTTTCCTACATAACAATGTCCTCCTCAAATTCTGATGACAGCCACTCAACCCAGGAGTATCCTATATAATAAAAGAGTGATAAGCAAATTGACCCTAATGAAATGACCCAGAAGGACTGGTCACTATAAGGTACACTGACCACCAGGGGCAGACGCTCAATGCAGGAGCCACCCCCTGGTGGTCAGTAAGCTCCCACAGGGGTAGCTCCACTCAGCCACAAGCCAAGTTGATGGCTGCAAGTGCAGCAGCGGTTGCGGGAGCCTCTCCCGCCTCCTCGGCAGTGCTAAGGATGTCCGACTGATGGCTTAGGCCCACTCCCTGCCCCCGGGAGTGGGCCTAAGCTGGCAGGTGGACATCCTCTGAGAGGTCCCAGACTGCAAGAGGGCACAGGCCAGGCTGAGGGATGCCCCCGAGTGCACAAATTTTCATGCACCCAGCCTCTAGTATGTAAATAAGCATCCAAGGACTAGCTTCAACTAAGGAGTCTATAATGTTAGATTTGGAGAGGACCAGAAAGTGCACAACATCCAAACTCTCCAGTTTTATTAAAAGAGGTGTAGATAGGCACATGGGGCCCATAAAGCTAAAGCAAGTGTTACAACAGGCCCATAGCAAGAATTCTGGACTGACTCTAAATGGAGTGCTCTTTCCATCACTCCATGCATCACTTTCATAACAAAAAGGAAAAAAATCATCCAACTGAGGGTAATATAACGACTAGCTCTTGCTAGGGAACACACAGAAACATTTCACTTCACAGCTTGAGTTTCTTCCTCAACAGCAAAACATTAATTAGAGTAAAGAAACCACTGACTGAAGAGAGCAGACAATCCCTGGTCTATGTATCATTTCCATGAATGCTCAGAAACGAGAATCCCCAGGCACCACTTTCCACCTCCTGCATAATTTGCTGCCAGCACACAAAGACAGGAATATACACCTGTGTTCTGCTAACACGGAGAGATACTCATTCCTGAAAACTATGAGCAGGCAGTGTGTAGAGTTACATAGGGGAAAGCATCAAGTGGACATAGAAGTTTCTCTACTTTCTTTTTTGCTAAACGCACTTATGTTTGGAAAAATCATTACACATTCATTGCCAAAAGTAGACTACCCAAGAGTACAGTCAAGGAAAACAGAAATAGCCCCTAACCCCACCACCTAGAATCACTCACCAAGTTTTTTTCTGCCTAGAACTATATTGAGCCATCTCCTAATGGAACTATGCTGCACACACACATCTTCCTTCAGTTGTGATCCCAAGTCACGTGCAGGCCTGAGGAGCCAGTCATGGAGCCCTACAGGGAAATGAGCAGCTGGGGATATCGGGAGGTTGGAAGCAGAGATACCTGGAGAGTGATTCTGACTTTTCCTTTCCAGGAGATGTGGCCTTGCTAATGATGCTAAGTTTAGCTCAAACCCTAAGTAGGTACTGAATGGCTAAAATTACTGTCTATTGAAAAACACACTATTTTACATGTCATTCTTAAATAGTGATACGAAGGGGACTATGGCACAGGATAAAATTAAGCCTAAGTTTTTCTAATTTAGCAAAGTGATACTTTTGACAGACAGATCTACAGCATGACAGAGCATCTGCTCCAGGAGGAGTGCCTCACCCCACCAATCACCTCACAGTGACAATAGCCTGTCACCCCAACCTATTTACAGTATCTGAGATTCTTCCTGGGGTATTGGTTTACTATTATTGTTATAATTATCACAAATTTAGTGGCTTAAAATAACACAAATTTATTGTTTTCTAGTTCTAGAGGTCCAAAGGCCAGAATCAATCCCACTGAGCAAAAATCAAATCCCTGATGGCAGGGATGCATTCCATTTGATGACCCCAGAATGTGTTTCCTTGACTTCCCAGCTTCTAAAGGCTGCCTGCATTCTTGGCTCCTGGCCCCACAGCACTCTGACCTCTGCTCCTGTCATTAAGTCACCTTCTCTGACCTTGACTCTCCTGACTCTCTGTTAGAAGAAAGGGAGATTTGTGATTCCATTAGACCCACCCAGAAAATCCAGGATAATTCCATCTTAATATCCTTAACTTAATCACATCTACTTCTGCAAAGTACCTTTTATCATGTAAATTAACATATTCACAATTTCCGGGGGTGAGGGAATGGACATCATAAGGGAACCATTATTCTGCCTACCACATCTAGTAATAAAACATTCTTTGGGAAGATGAATTTTGTTTTGAGAAGGAGACGGAGGAAGGAAGGGAGGAATTGAAATTGAGAGAGAGAGAGAGAGAGAGAGAGAGAGAGAGAGAGAGAGAGAAAGAGAAACTGATATGAGAGAATGCATCAGCTGCCTCCCATTCACACCCCAACTGAGAATCAACCCCACAACCCAGGTATGTGCCCTGACCAGGAATCAAACTCACAACCTTCCAGTGCACACTCCAACCCACTAAGCCAAACCAGCCAGCGCAAGAACATGAATTTCAATGTGTGTTTAGTATTCCATATCTTATAGGTAAATCAAATATCCTTCTATTGTTTCTGTTAGGTTGTTTCTAAACATTTTGGTGTAATCAATAATGCTGTCATAGACACTTTTAACAGGACTGAATGTTTTTGTTCCCCATTGGGTATATATTGAAATCCTAACTCTCAATGAGACATTAGGAAGAGGGGCTTTTGGGAGGTAATTAGGTCATGAGGGTGGAGCACCCATGAATGGAATTAGTGCCCTTATAAGAAACACAAGAGCTTGCTCAGTTTTTGTTTTCCACCACATGAAGATACAATGAGAAGTCGGCTGTCTACAACCAGAAAAAGGGTCCTCACCAGAACCCCACGGGGCACCCTGATCTCAAACTTCCAGTCTCCAGAACCATGAGAAATAAATGTATGTTGTAGATAAGCCACCTAGTCAATGTTATTTTGTTATAACAGCCAAGCTAATTAAGACAGAGACTATGCTGTCTAAATCTTTTAGCATTTATGCAGTTATTTTTAGATCTAAGGATCTGAGCACATGATTAAGGCTCTTGAGACATGCGTGCAAACCACCCTCTGAAAAAATGTTTAATTTGCATGCTCTACAGCAGCTATTACAGTGCCCATTTGACATCACCCTTGCCAACATGGAATTCTATGATTCTATTCAATTGTTACCAATTCAGCCAGAAATGATAGTTTAATGTTTATATATGCATTGTTTTTCTTTCCAGTGACATAGATATGTTATATTTACTACTAACAATATTTCTTTTATTGAAAAAGTCTGGTTGTGTCCTTGCCTGTTTTTCTCATAAAATTGGACATTTCTTCTGACACATTTGAAAAGTTATGTCTTTAAGATTGTTCAACTTTTTTATTTCATCTCTTAGAGATGTATTTTACAAATATCTAGTTCTTCACTTTCTTTTTGCATTGTATTTATTTATCTATTGTTTGTTTCTTTATATATTTGTATTGATTTCAGAGAGGAAGAGAGAGGGAGAGATAGAAACACCAATGATGAGAGAGAATCATCCATCAGCTACCGCCTACACATCTCTCTATTGGGAATCGAACTCGCAACCTGAGCAAGTATCCTGACAGGGTATTGAACCATGACATTCTGGTTCGTAGGTCGATGCTCAACAACCTAGCCATGCCTGCTGGGCTGCATTGCATTGATTAATGTTTAGGAATAGATAGTTAATTCCTCATAAAAATTAATTTAATTTTCAGGCTTTTCTTTTTATTATATACTAGAGGCCCGGTGCACAAAAATTTGTGCACTGGCGGGGGTGGGGGAGATCCCTCAGCTTGACCTGTGCCCTCTAAACTGCAATATAATAGAACACCGTACTGCAAGTAGAAAACTCTATATTTGAGTTTTACTTAATACAAAAACATTCTCATACTAAGATCAGATAAAAGCCATAGAAGAACTAGATGAGTTATTCTTAATTAAATTATTTAAATAAAGAAGGGATTAGCAAACTATATCTTGCTACTTATTTTTTATTACCCATGAGCTGTTTGGGAGAAAAACAGAGGGATATGCTGAAAAGACAGTCTGGCCCACAAAACCTAAAGTACTACTAGGCCCTTTACAGAAAAAGTAACTCATCTGAAATATATTTTAGTGTATATGGCAGGAAATATAAAACTATTTTTCAAAAAACTTTTAACCGTCTCAACACTATTCTTTATATTTGAAATGCCACTTTGTTCAACTTATAAAAGAAATAGAAATGGCCAGTATACATAAAAATGTACTGTCTCTCTAATTACAATGAATTGCAAATGAAATTAATATGCTGTCACTATCAGATTAGAAAAGATTACAGAGGTATATAATATATAACATTGGAGAGGATGTGGGGAAATGTCAACATTGATTTTCTTTTCTTTTTTTTTAACGATTTTACTGATTTCAGAGAGGAAGGGAGGGGAGGAGAGAAACATCAATGATGAGAGAGAATCACTGATTGGCTGCCTCCCGCACATCCCCCACTGGGGATTGAGCTGGCAACCCAAGCATGTGCCCTGACAGGGAATCAAACCGTGACCTCCTATTTCATGGGTCGACACTCAACCACTGAGCCACAATAGCCAGGCAACACTTATTTTCTTGGTGGGAGTATAAGAGCAACCTTCTTGGGAATACTATTGTAAAAATTGTCAAAAATTTAATTCCACAGGCTCTTTCATTCAACAATTTAAATTTTATGAATTTATACTATAAAAACTCTCACTGAATTTCATAAGACAATGTGTATACAGCTAATTCTTGAAGTAATATTTATGCACAATACTGGTCAAATATTAGAATATTCCTAAATGTCTGTGTGGTATAGGGTTAACTCAGCAGCCCTGGATTGATCAAACCCTGCACACTCCCAAGAAAAACTGACTTCTGAGCCCTTGGAGTATCCTTTCAGATAAGAGTATTTCTGGAAGCCTGAGGCCTTGAGCCATGCAATAGAGGTTTCATCAGACAGTATATGTTACCAGTTCAACATGTACCACCTGTTTTTGCTCTGAAAGAATGGAGAGTAATTAGTTATTAGCTGAGGCCAGTCACACAGGCATTGATTGCCTACATACAATTCCCAATGGAACATGGCCACCAGCCCTGACCAGTGTGGCTCAGCTGGTTGGGCGTCTTCCCGTGTACCTAAAGGTTGCAGGTTTGATTTCTGGTCATGGCACATGCCCCAGTTGTGTGAGTACAGCAGGCATGTGATTAAAGTTTATCCCTCCCTCCCTCTCTCTTCCTCTCTAAAAATAAATAAAAATATATTTTTTAAAATGCATGTCCACCAAAGCTTGGTGTGCTTTCCTGCTTGACAACACTTCTCATGTGTTGTCACACTTCATTGCTGGGAGAATTAAGCACATCGGCGTTATTCCAATGAAAGGCCATTTGGAAACTTCCTGGTTTCTTTTGCCTTCACCCCATGAACCTGTGCCTTTTCTCTTTGCTGATTTTAATTTGAATCCTTTTGCTATAACAAACTACAAATATAATAGATTTTGAGTCTTGTAAATCCTTCTAGCAAACCATAAAGCCTTAGGATGGTCCTGGGAAACCCCCAATACAATATCACTAGGAATTTTGATAAACTGATACGATGAAACAATATAAAGCCATCAAAAGTCATGAAACATATATGTGGATGAATATACACAGTGGATGCCTACAAGATACTGTTAAATGATCAGTTATTGCAAAACATGATTAGTATGACCTTACGTTTCTAAAAGCTAACTTTTATTAAATGTTCATGATGTGTGCCAGGCCTTATCTAACTGTTGTACATGTATCATCTCATTTGATCTTCACAACAACCCTGTAACTACTGTTATTACTGTCACTGTAATGATGAGAGTGACTGAATCACAAAGGTTGAGTAAAACATCAAGGTCACACATCCAGGATTTGAAATCAGGCTGTCTTACATCAGAGCCAGCATTCTTACTCTCCCAAAATATGTGCATATCCATAGGCATATTTGTAATATTCCTCAAAACATGTATATGAATTAAGCCCGTGCTTCTAGTTATTAATAATGAATTTGTGCACGGGTGCGGTCCCTAGGCCTGGCCAGCGATCAGGGCTGATTGGGGCCATCTTGGCCAGATGGGGGCTGGGCCAATCGGGGCCTGCTGATCAGTGGGGAGCAACAGGGGATCAACCACGGGAGGTTGGCCAGCCATGGGAGGTTGGCTGTGGGAGTGCACTGACCACCAGGGGGCAGCTTCTGCATTGAGTGTCTGCCCCCTGGTGGTCAGTGCGTATCATAGCAACTGGTCAACCAGTCATTCTGTCGTAATGGTCACTTAGGCTTTTATATATAGATAGGGGCCCGGTGCACGAAATTCGTGCACTGGGT
>NW_006293789.1:344493-363119 GCF_000327345.1 Myotis davidii | reverse complement strand
CTCAGTAGGTTGGAGCATCGTCCCGTACCCCAAAAGGTCGTGGTTTGTCTCCTGTTTCAGCTTTTTCGTGTAGATATAGGTGTAGGTGTAGGTGTAGGTGTAGGTGTAGGTGTAGGTGTAGGTGTAGGTGTAGATGTAGATGTAGATGTAGATGTAGATGTAGATGTAGATAGAGATAGAGATAGAGATTAATATAGATAGATATAGATATAGACATATAGTTTCTTCTTGGGAATGAGATTACAGGAAGAAAAGGTAATGGCTTTTACTTTGAACTTTCATATGCATTGTGTTTCTGGTGTACAAGCACATATTAATGTTATAACAACTTTTGTAGGTTATCAGATCTGCCATATCATATGCTGTTTTCATAGATACAGCTGGGGACTATTTTTGGTCTTTCTGTTCAGGTCTTGCACTCTTCTGTTTTATTTTAATCTTCAACTTCAAACTTCATTGTAATTCTGATTATGACATTCCTCCTTCATCAATCTCTATCCAAATTTTAGGTTATTTATGCATATTTACTTTTCTAAATAAACTTCAGCATTACTCTATCAAGTTCACCAATTAAATTCCATTAGTATATGAAGTAGAGTTATTTGCATGGGTTTCACACAGGAGTACAGCCTCATTTATAAAGAGAATACAACTTAGAATTTATGATTTGAAAAAGGCTGGCTCAAAGTAATGCAGGCTGTTTGTGAAGAAAGTGTTTGATAGACAAACTAATTGGTGTTGACTGAGGATTCCAGATGGACGTATAAAATAATGAATACAGCTACATCTAAACGCCTATGATCTACTATTCTACTTTAGTGAATATGCTGCATTAGACATAACTATCAGTGTTCACAGGTCTTTGTCAGTAGCAACTGAATTCGTTCATGCAACATATGTACTACATACATACTACAGAACTCTTCAGGTACTTGGCTGACATCCAGGGTTAACTTCTGTTGCTTAGTAGCTGTGTGATCTTAGGCAAGTTACTGAACCTCCTTAATCCTCAATTTTCTCACCGATAAAATGAGAGCAATAATTATACACCTTTGGGAATTACTATCAAATGAAACAACACATGACAGTTTCTATGACACAAAAGATACCCGAGAAATGGAAAGTAGCTTCATTCCTAATGTCTATGCCACACACCAGCCTATTTCAAAGTAGTAGCTCATTTCCTGCCCCCCCAAACATTTTTAAATTAAAGACCCACTAATTAATACTCCTTTTATTTTGAGCATTTTCAAGTCAGTGATGTCTCATGTATGAATTTCCTTTATTAAGTCCTGCATCTCCAATGTAGCAATATGCAGAGGACAAGAGATGCAGAAAGAGGGAAACGCCTGACATTGGGATGTGAAAGATAGGCAGGAGCACATGCCCTCGATAAGGGCACAGCCAACAAAGCCATCTCTCCACTCGGGCACCTCCACTGTGCTCTTGGAGAGTCAAATGCCAATCCCAAGGGCGAAGGAAGAAATAGACGCTTCTGAGGGACCGAACAAGGGTCTGACAGCCAGACCCCCTCCCCGCTGCCCAGGTTTAGTTAGCTTTCACGCCGTCGCCATGGAAACCTCGGCCAGAAGACACACCACCTCCAGTCTGTGAGGCAGGCAGCCTGTGCTCCTCAGCCCTGTGAAACACCGAGGATGCCTTTTGAAACCAGTGTTCTGTATGGAGACGTGTGAGGGGAAGAGGGGGATTCTGGCTATTAATCTGTGGCTTGGCAGATTAAACAAAAAACCACCACAAACACACACAGGATGGAGCTGAAAGAGACTATGCTAATGACAGAAGTAAAACATTTTGACAGCCTCACTCAGCTAGGTGTCAAACACTTAAGAAAATTTGTTTTGAAAAAGAAAATCGGCAACCAAGTGTAAATAAGAGCCTACATACAAGGAATGGATGACAGGCAGCCCGAGCCTCTGCAAGAAGGAAAGGGACCTCCGATGAGAGGAGAAAGCGGGCCCGGGGAAGGGTTACCAGACCTTGGATCGGGGGCTCGAGGTGGACAAGGCGGGCCCTGAGGTTCTGACTTTCCCAGGCAGTTGAGAAGGGTCAGTAATAAACACGGCTAGTCAACTTCTTGCTGTGTGGCTTGTACACCTTTGGTACTCGACCAAACAATAAAAAACACAGAGTTTGTAAAAGTGAGGGCAGGCCTGGAAGCACACACCTCACAGACAGCACGGAGCACACAGCACAGAGCACACAGCACTTAAGCCAATGGCTGCGAGGCCACATCCCAGCTTCCACAGAACTGCCCCCTACCTACGAGTAGAAAATTCCAGAAACACAGGTAACCTGGACATCTGGGTCAGCTTTCTCTCACAGACCATCTCACCACGCACTTAACATGACAGTAGAAAGGGGCTCATGCCTTTCTCCCTAAATTGAAAAGTGCCCTGTTCTGCAGCCTCTCTCTCGGCAGCAACATTCAGAGGCCTAGTAGGTAGAGTGATGCCCCAAAGTGGGAAGAGAGCATTTCAGTCCTGGCAGGGGAATCAAATCCACAGCTGCTCCTTGACTTACAACGGGGCCATGTCCCAATAACCTGTGAAAATGTAAGTCAAGAATGTCTTTAATACACCTAACCTACCGAACATCACAGCTTAGCCTCACCTACCTTAAACGTGCTCAGAACACTCACATTAGCCTGCAGCTGGGCAACATCATCTATCAGCGAACACACTGCAGAGTATCAGTCATTTCCCCTCATGATCATGTGCCTGACAAGCTCCCAGCATCAAAGAGCGTATTGTACAGCCTACTGCGAGCCTGGGGAAAGATCAAAATTCAAAATTTGAAGTACAGTTTCTACTGAATGCTTTTGCACCATCATAAAGTCAAAAAATTGTAAGTGGAACCATTGTACATCGGGGGCTGCCTATACCATGATACTGCACACAGCAAAAGACAGTTTTACCCTATACCTGGCAACAAAAGGAATCCTAATATAGGACAATCACTTTCAATGTAGTCAGGGAAAGGGACACACAGCAGGAAAATACAGGGAAAATGTATCATTCCTGATCTATTTCTGTTAAGCCAACAAAGGAAGGAATTTGCAATCCCTGCACAGGCCTGTCTGATGATGGGCAAAAGCACCAAGTGGCCAGCACTCCTGGTGCCCCCCAGGATCTAATTTCCCCCCATCCCTTCCTTTGAGATGTCCAGTTCTGATAGGACAGCAATATGCCAGTTAAGGCTGCCTGATTCCCAGCCTCCCTTGCGACTAGAGGTGGCCACAGGAACCAGAGCCAGCCAATAAGATGTGAGCCGAGCAAGCTCTGACCTCTCCCCCTCTGCTTGCTGCCAGGCATCCTGGATGTGTCCTGGCAGTGAAACCACTAGCGTAGGAGCCTGACAGTGAAACTCTCACACTGCCAAGGATGGAGAAGCAAAAGCTGGAGGGCCGGGCCCTGACACGGTGGAGACGGCTCCACCTGAGAATAATAAAGCTCTCATTCAGCCAAGTCCTAATCAGGTTTTCTGTCACCTGCGGCTACATGTCATCCCACGCTGTAGTGTAGGATTTCCGTCAGAATCACAGGGTCTGAGTTCCCTCTCATCATCAGTTAATAGCACTGCAGTACGGATCAGTGAAACTGTCAAATCATCTAATCCTATCAAATAAAATAGTAATATGCAAATTGACCATCATTCCAACACACAAGATGGCCTGCAAGGGAGGGCAGTTGGGGGTAACTAGGCCAGCAGGGGAGGGCAAGTTAGGGACAATCGCGCTGGCAGGGGAGCAGTGAGGCATCAATCAGGCTGGCAGGGGAGTGGTTAGGGGGTGATCAGACTGGCAGGCAGAAGCAGTTAGGGGCAATCAGGCAGAAAGGTGAGCGGTTGGGAGCCAGCAGTCCTGGATTGTGAGAGGGGGGTCCGACTGCCTGTTTAGACCTAAAGAGGCAGTCGGACATCCCTTGAGGGGTCCCAGATTGGAGAGGGTGCAGGCTGAACTGAAGGCACACACACACACACACGCACAAATTTCATGCACCAGGCCTCTAGTACAGTAATAAGTAAATACTTTCACATCTCTAATATACTTCAGTTATTTTATATGTTTGCTAATTACTGCAATTATACCAGCTTCATACTAAGTTTTTAGAGCATGGTTTTGAGTCATTCTAAAACTGTGATTCTTCATAAATTAAATTACGCTTCCTCTTCTTATCCCTGGTAGCAATCCAAAGCTCCCTTGTGGAGAGAAAGATGGAGGCAGGAAAGAAGCAAGAGTAAATGGCCTTGTTTTCCCAAGTTGCTCCACACACATCCATGGGAAAGGTAGCACCCCCTCCATGCCTGCAGCGGGCAGGGGGCACAGACTGGGTTGTTAGCCTCCTAATGGACCCAGTGTTGTACCTGCAGCACCCCATCTTTGAATACTGAACCGGCCTGCTGCCTCCACGCCAGCTTTATATCTTTGGTTGGCTCTGCTGCTTTAGCAAGACAGACTCTCCAAACTACATCCGCTGGTCCCAAGGAATGGCAAGCATTCCCCCTTCTTACAGCCCAGGCACCGCGATCAAGAGCCTTCAGAGACTGCCCCGACAACACCTGTAAATGTGGTACTTAGGGGACCAAGAGGGAAAAGAAGGTTTCATTTTAAATCCCTGTTATTTAAAGCCCATGTTCAACCCGCTTACACAGACGTGGCTTCCATTTCTTTTGAACATACACTTTATAATGTCCTTCAAATGGTCTGATAATAAGATAAAAACCTGCAAACTACTGAACCAGTGTGGTGAAGGTGGATATGATTTTAAATTGCACACAATTTAAGCATTCATAATAATGTTAATTATTTGCTTAACCGCTAAGGAAATCAAAACAAATCTGCATCTCAGAACGCCTCTTGGAAAAACAACAAGTCTCCCAGTAAATCAAACCATAATTAAAATCTCAGGTTTACAATACCGATGGAACTAATTAAAATAACATCTTGAGCCGTCGTCTCCTTGAGTTTCTCAGCCTCAGCACCGCTGACCTTTTGGACCAGGTACTCTGTCGTGGGAGCTGCCCTGTGCAATAAGGGAGCTTAGCAGCTTCCTGGGGGAGTGTGACACCACATGTCTCCAGACATTGCCAATCTTCCCTGGGGTCAACCCCCTGCCCCCAGGTACTGCTGCTACACCTGCTAAGGATCTTTATCCACATCCTCTTTACAGATGAGAAAACTGAGGCCTGGAAAGGCCAGGAGCTCAGCACCAAGAACTGAATGAATGGCCACAGCAGGGAGCGCGCCATGGCAGCCACTCCTCGGTCCTTTGTGTGATCACACTAAATTGCTATGTGTTGGGACTTTGGCTGAAGTCATATTATTTTAACTTAAAATAAATGTTACCACAGGCATGTTTTAAAGAGCTCAACATCATTGACCAGCAGTACATCAGAAATACTAGAATGAGAAGCCTGTCACATTTCATGGCCAACCATATGACTTTTCTCTATACTTCCATTAGGCTCATTCAACAACTAATTCAACCCTGTATAGGCACCTGTATCATTCATTAAGCACAGAAGAGTTCCTGCTTGGGCGTAGGGCCCTGCAGTGACCTGGCCGTAAGACAAGGCCATCATCACCAAGGAACAGGTGAGGCGCCAAGTTCCAATAGAAAGGTCGCCACAGAGTAATGTGGAGGCTTGAAAGGGAGAAAATCCACATGAGCTTGGAAATCCAAGAAGCCACAGAGGAACAGGCTTTGCCCGATGGGAAAGGGATTCTGGGAAGAAGAAATAGCATGGAGGTGGAAATAAAGAACTACTGAATGGCCTTCCTGCCTGGAAGTTGGAGAAAATACAATCAGCCAGCAAGAAAAACTGAAGGTCATACAAAGGCAGGCTCTCTCTGTTTCGCTGGACATTTGTTTTTAATGTGTTAGTCAATGAGGCACCACTGCGCTTCTAAGCATACGTGATATAAGTGATGCAGCACTTCCGAGAAATTATATCCCCATAACTGCATAAGTAAATTAAAGAAGGCTTGGACGGCAATGCCGTCGCCGATGTGTCGAGAAGGCTTCTGCGGCACAGTCCGGCCCAGAGGCTGTCTGTCACTCCCGGAATGGCACGCTACAAACTGCTGCAGTGGTTCTCAACCTTCCTAATGCCACGACCCTTTAATACAGTTCCTCATGTTGTGGTGACCCCCAACCATAAAATTATTTTCGTTGCTACTTTATAACTGTAATTTTGCTACTGTTATGAATCGTAATGTAAATATCTGATGTGCAGGATGTATTTTCATTGTTCATGACCCACAGGTCGAGAACCGCTGTGCTAGAGAGAGGCCATTATACCTCTTTCTACCAGGTATAGTGTGAGTGAAAGGTATTGGGCCAGCTTCCCTGGGGTGGAAATGGCAGAAATGGGACACGCTGGGGCAGACACATGGGTGGATGGCAGGTGAGAAAAGAGAATAAAGAGAAGCATGATCTTAATGACTGGCAAGAACTGACGCTAAGGGAGAAAATGAGTTTGAGATCTGAGAGAAGTCCATTTAGACATTAGAATGACAGCACTGAAGCTTTGGGGAAAGAGCAGGGCCAGGATTTAGTTCACAGGGAAAAGCAAGTACAGATAGATCTGCAGTCTTCTGCATAAAGCTGGTTCTTCCAAGTCTCGCCCTAGATCAGATCCCTGCAGAAGAGAGGGGTGAGAGAGAAGAGTCTTAAAGAATGCCTGCATTTCCTACTGTCACTTTAGGTCTTGTTGGGCAGTTTTAATAAGTGGCTTTTTGTTTGTTTGTTTTTGCCAGAACTTAAATGTGTTACTCTCAAACTTTGGACCAATGGAACATATAAAAAGTCCTAAACAATTTATACTAAAAATTTTTCAAGGTAAAATGTTATTACCACATTGAGGGTTTTGTGGTTTTTTTAAAAGAAGAAATCATATTTCATATGTTTTGATGTACTTAACTATGTTTTTTATAGAAGTGGAATAAACAAAATATTGATAAATTCATCTCTAAAAAATACATAAGTTTAAGATATAAAAGTAGAAGGTAAGATAAGAAAAGGCTGTGAAGGAATTTCTAACTCCAGTGAAAGGAGGAGGAGATCCAAGCATGGGCAGTAGAAGCTCAGAGGCACCTGGAAGGTAAGTACAGGAGGCGGGAACACAGCCTGCGAAGCCTCAGACTGGGTCTGGTCTCCAGGAAGCAGCCGCAGAGCCCAGGAGGTCCGAGGCTGCTCTCCAGAGTCACACAGACTTGGTTCAGTTCCAGGCTTTGGCACTTGTCAGTTATGAGACCTGGGACAGGTTGCTAAACTGCCCTGTGCCTCCTTGTCCTCGTTAATATAAGGATAATACCATCCACACATGTACATTATGGGAGGTCAAGCATGTAATACCCTTCACCTTGCCTGGTCCTTCATCAACAGCAACAGCTGTTCAACATCCCCCCACCCCCACCACCACTGACACTGAGAAGGGCTGTGACTCGGTCCTCTGCACCCAGAGCCAGGTGAGGGAAGCATTGTGCACTCCTCCAGCTGGCGGGATTGGCTGTATGGCTGGACATATGACATGAACACGACAGAAGAACCATTCTTAGGGAGTGTGGGGAGGACTGGGAGGAGGGAGAGGGATGACAATTTAACACAATACAGCAGGGACCTGCAAACATTTCTAAAAAGTGCTAGATGGCATTTTAGGATGTGAGGGCCACATGGTCTTTGTCACAGCTGCTCAACCCTACTCTTGCCTGTGACAGCAGCTTGAGATAATTAGTACATGAATGGGTATGGCTGTGTCCCAATAAAGCTTTATTTATGAAACAGGCAGTGGTTGGCCTGTAGGCCATGGGTGCTGGCCCCTGCGATAAAAGGTGGAGTGAGGCAAATGTTCCTAAACCTCTAACTCTAGCTGCTAAGTTTAGAGAAGGTAACGGAGATATGAGGAACATATTGAGAGGAGTAAGACCAAATGTTAAGGAATCCCAACCAGCAGAACCTGAAGTATAACAACTGCCTTCAAGTGGTCCATGATTCATTATTCTTTTCTTTAAAAAAAATATTTCTTTATTGATTTCAGAGAGGAAGGGAGAGATAGAAACATCAATGATGAGAGAAAATCATTGATCGGCTGCCTCCTGCACAGCCCCTATTGGGGATCAAGCCCGAAAACTGGCCATGTGCCCAGACCGGGGAATAGAACCGTGACCACCAGGTTCATAGGTCAACGCTCAGCCACGGAGCCACACTGTCTGGGCAGTGTTCCATTTTTCTTGGAGAAGGGGAGGAGGAAGGAGGACAAAGAGATTGGCTGAAAAACATGGCAAATAAGTTAAAAACAACTAAGTGAAAACATTTATGAGCATCCATCTACATCGCTAATTGAGAGAATTTCAGTCTGATTCCTTGCTAAGCCTCCTGGGCTGATCTGTGGAAATGGAAATACTATGACCTTATTTCCCAGTGACAGGGATTTGTACTCAATGCTCAGTGGATAAGGGGGATTACGGTAATAAGAAACACCAAACATTCATCACTACAGAAGTCCTGGAAATATCCTCCCACGGCACAGGGGATAAAAGGACTAATGACTCTGGTCTTATCAGGAAGTCATTAAAGTCTTTAGCAGGGGAGATGAAATGAGATAAAGACGCAGTAGTCTCAGGTAGAGAGAGAAATGTGGAAGCTCGGGGCTTCAGAGAACAGAGGGTGGTGGCTGCAGCCCGGAGTGAGGAAAGAGAGAAAGATCTCAGCCTGGAAAGTGGGCAGGATCTTGAAAAGCAAAGATTAGGAAAGGGTGTTCCAGGTGAAAAGACCTCATGGGCCTCGGCAAACACTCAGGTCAGCAAGCAGAGGCTACTAAGGACATCAAGGACATTGGGTTGATATTCAGAGGGGACAGGGCACAATGGTTGTGCCGGTTGTTAAAGTCCCCCAAACTGCCCTAGCTGATTTGGCTCAGTGGATAGAGCACCAGCCTGAAGACCAAAGGATCCCGGGTTCGATTCTGGTCAAAGGCATATCCATCTCACATTCAGTTGCAGGCTCCTCCCGGCAAGAGCCCTGGTCCGGGCTCATGTAAGAGGCAACCAATCAATGTGTTTCTCTCACATTGATATTTCTCTCTGTCTTTCCCTCTCTCCTCCACTCTCTCTAAAAATCAATGGAAAAATATCCTCAGATAAAGATTAAAAAAAATCTCCAAAACCCCAGAGGCTATAATAAGGCTGCTAACTCTCCTGCAAGTCTGCTTCCATCCCCCCAGCCACCCGGCCACACCTGCCCGCTTTCCCAGTGCAACTCCCCACACGCCTGCAATCCAGTAACTGCAGTGAGGGCGGGTGCAGCAGCAGCTTCCAGGCCTTGGTCCAGCACTAAGTCCAGGGCCCGTTCGGTTGGGGCTGAGTTTGCACCAAGCCAGACCAAGAGTCACCTTTCTTCACTGGGCTCAGGCCAGCTAACAAAGACAGTGCACAGGAAAGGAATAAAAATGAGACTGGAAACACCCACTGCATCAAATCTAAGGGCACTTTAATAGAAAGCTGGTTCAGAAACCCTGACTTACTTAAGAAGTGCTTGCAAGGTTGTGTTAATTTAATTATAAAGTTTTCTTTAGGAAACATGTGGTACATAACATGGTTAAAAAATTCTGTACACTGCCCCGACCAGCATGGGTCAGTGGTTAGAGTGTTGGCCCATGCACTGAAGAGTCATGAGTTCCATTCCCAAGTTGCAGGTTCAATCCCCAGCCCTGGTCAGGGCACATGGGGAAGGCAATCAATGGAGGTTTCTCTCTCACATCAATGTTTCTCTTCCTCTCTGCCCCTTTCTCCCTCTCTTCCACTCTCTCTGAAAATCAATGAAAAAATACACTCAAGTGAGGATTAACCAAATAAACAAATAAACAAACTGTACAAAAACAGTGTTAAGTAATCTTCCACAAATATTTTATAATTATTCAATCCTATCTAAGAAAAGGGTAATTTGCAAATTAACCATCACTCTGTCACAAAGATGGCAGTGCCCATAGCCACAAGATGGTGTCACCCAGTCCTCTCAGCCCTGCCAGAGTCCCCCAGTCCCAGGGGGTGGGGAGGGGCGCCCCCTGAGAGCGAGCAGCATGAGCGGTCTGGTGGAATGCTTGCTTTGTCGCCCCAGTGATGAGGTAAGTGTTCTGCGCCTGGCCACAGAGGGCCTCTGGCCAGGCTGGGCGTGGAACGCTTGCGTTGTCGCAGGCCAGGCTGAGGGACTGGGGGGAATTTTGTGCACCGGGTCTCTAGTAGTATATATAAATGCATCCTGATTTTTTTTAATCCCAAACAGAAATACATTAACTATACTACATATACTATTGGCTCCTTTGTCTTTTCTTCAACTTACCAATGTACTTTTGAGTTTGTTCCATTAGTAAATAGATATCTGCCTCATTATTATTAACTAGAGGCCCAGTGCGCACAGTTAATTACCCTTTTTGTCTTTTATTAGATAGGATAGCCATAGCACATTCTATTTATTATAGGGCTCCACCTTAATTTATTTAAGCAATGTTCTATTGATGAACACAAAGGTTATTACCCACTTTGGGGTGACAATTGCTGTGTGTCTGTCTTTGCATATACACATCTATGTTAACTTGCAAGATGAATCCTAGTAGAAGTTGAAATGCTAAAGCAAAAAGTATGCACCACTGAAGGTTCCTGAATGAACAGGAGAGGCAAGAAAACAAAGGGGGCCATCCTGGCCGGTGTGGTTCCTGGTTAGAGCATTGTCTTGTGCACTGAAGGTGGTACCATTTTAATTAACTAGTTATTAATACAGGAAAGGAGCAAAGGGAAGGCCAGACATTATAGACATGTTCCCTCCAAAACACTGGGGGAGGGAACCAACTAAGGAACGGCAGACTCATGCTCAGTGAAGCTAGGATGATGTAGCAAAGGTTCTTGCCTGTCAGTCACACCTGGGGACAGACAGCCAGAACGGGCGTGTCCACTGCAAGAATGTGAACATTTGGGAATACATAGTCCCCTACACAAAGGAGTTGCTCTCTTGGGGCGCTTGTTGTTCAGTGTGCACTCTCTTGGCTCTCGTGCATTCACCCGTGCAGATCCCACATACAATGGACTGATAGATGCTGAGGGGAACACAAGCTCAACGAGCCGGGTGCTGGACTGGACCCAGCGCCAACATGGGAAGGACACTATGACCACTGGCTCTGGTTTTAGCTCTACTGAAGCTGCAGCTGCACTTCTATGACTGGACTAAGGGAAATGGGACTTTGGAAACTCAGGGGTGTAATTGCTCAGAAATAGGGCTTTCTACTATACCTCTTCCTCCGGTGGGGGCCTCCAGAAATGCTTATTCCAGCAGTATCTCAAGAACCCCACTCTCATGAGCAACCAGGGGAGATGAGGCATGCTCCCTCAGATAACAAAGGGTCCTGGGTTCGATTCTGGTCGGGGCACATACCCAGGTTGCAGGTTCAACCCCCAGTTGGAGTGTGTGCTTGAGGCAACATATGGATGTTCCTCTCTCCCTCACTCCCTCTCACTTCCTCTCTCTTTAGATCAACAAAAAACATATCCTCTGGTGAGCATTTTTTTAAAAAGAAAACAAAAGGGGAAGGTGATTGGACACATCTGTGAGTCAAGGTGGGCAATCTGGACAGAAGAGTGTAAAGCAGTGGTTCTCAACTTTGGCTGCACATTAGAATCACCTGGGAATCTTTTTAAAATCCTGATTTCTGGGCCTCATCCTCCAGAAATTCTGTTTCTTTGTCACTAATGTTGTGGCCCCACCCCATAACAAAGAAACAGAATTTCCGGAGGATGAAGCCCAGAAATCAGGATTTTAAAAAGATTCCCAGGTGATTCTAATGTGCAGCCAAGGTTGAGAACCACTGATGTAAAGGATTAAAGGAAGCGAGATGATGAAGAAAGACCATGTGGGAGGCTCTAGCGATGTGCAGGTGAGAGGACCTGACTGAGGGCAGGGAAGGAGGAGAGAAGGCATTTCCAGACCAATGTGGGTGAAGCTGCAGAGGGAAAAATTAACTGAATTAACAACTGATGATATGCAGATATGAACAAGGGGGAGGGTAGGTAGGACAGTAGGGAGAGGAGGCGGGGACCAAAGGCTCACATAGCGTTCCCAAGCCTGAAGAACCAGGACAGATGCCAAACAAAACCCTCAACACGGGGTGCGCTGACTTGAATGGGAGTTCCATGTTGCACATGGTGATGATGAGATGCTTACAACCAGTTAATTTTATTAACTGTTGCTGGAAATAAGTTCAGGAGAGAAAACAGGGATTCAGGCACCATCTAGGGAGGTGGGTGGTATCAAACAGGGCCACCCAGGGAGAGAAGAGTGCAGAGCACAAAGGCCAGCACCCTTGAATCACCAACATGTAGGGAGTCAGGAGGCAATCGAACAGAAGGCAGAGGGAAAAGCACAATGATGTGTCCTGGGAACCAGGAGAGGGGCAAGGTGACATAGAAAGCAGCCTGGAGGGAGAGTAAGCTCACAGCAAGGAGGAAGGGCATCTGGCAGCCTGGCCCCACAGTCTTCCCACACAACTGGAAAGACACCAAGGACGGGAAGGAAGCAATGTTGGAGCTGCTACAACCAAGCGGGCACTAAACCACGTGGACACAGGGGTCTAACCAATGGACACAGACACCAGGGGAGGCGGGTGAGGGCATGAGTGGGGGGCCGGGGGGGGCAATGGGGTGATAAGGACACATATGTAATACCTTAATAAAAAAATAAAATAAAAACAGTAAAATGGAAGTAGACTTTTCTGAGGACAGGAAGACAGTTCAGAGTTCATATGTCAAAGAGAAGGCTTAGATGAAAAGAGAAAAGAACTGAAAAAAAAAAAGACAGGGGAGGAGGTAACTGACAGCAAAATCTCAGGATGGGGCCTCAGTGCCTCCTCATCATGACTGGTCAGAGACTCTGATCATCTGAAAGCCAGCCCACTGTCACCGTGCTCAGACACTGCAATGGTTTCTTTTATTTGCGCTTTCTGGTTCCAACTCCATTTTCCCATTTTCTGTTGGCCCTTTGCTCCCAGGGCAGATGCTGTGAGCTACTAAACCCCCAATGGTGGTTCGGCAGTAAGAGAAGCTTCTAAGGCTCACAGCAAAATGTCAGCGACACAAGCTGCCGTCTAAATGTGCTGCGCCTGTGTGTGATCTTGTCCGTGGAGGACTCTTTTGTCTAGTTATAGCAAACCGTCTGCTAAACCAGGAGTAAAGATCTAGGAAATGCCACAGAAACAAGCAGCAGTGCAAAAGATGGCACTGCCTCTTCCCAAGGCTCAGGATATAGATGCTTTCCAAGCCACTGTTGGAACCCAAATGGAAATTATTTCTTTTGGAATATGTCTCCCAGGAAAGGAAGACGTTAATGTCTCTTTGGCTCATTCCTCTCCTGTCAGGTCGGTAAGATCATTAAATTCAGCAAGTTACTTCTTTCGAATATTAAATCATCTTCTTACTTCACTCACAAACAGAGTGCTAGCATTTCAAATTTTTCCTTAAAAGAACTAGTTTTCCCAGGTCGTCGTTTATCCAAGGCTGTTTTTCTTCACTGCTACTTCTACTGACTAGCAAATACGACTCTGATTTTCAAAGTATCACCTCTGTAACCAGTACTAAAACTCAAGGCAGTAAGATGGGACAAGGAATGCAAAATCAAAAGGTGAAATTATAAACAGTCCCAAAGGTAGAAAAAAGAAGGATATGCCACACCACCTAACAAATGAAGGAAATTAAAGGGGGAGAAAAAAAGAAAGAAAATGGGTAAATTTTAAAACAGAAAAGAAGTATGCTGTTTATTTTCAGTAGGGCAACATACTGAAAATTCTCACCAACACCCATCAATGTAGGCCAGGGATGGGGAACCTTCCTTCTACAAGGGGCCATCTGGATATTTATAACATCATTCACTGGCCATACAACATTATCAACTTAAAAATCATCAACTCAAACATTTAATTAATTCACCCCTAATGCCTTGGCAGGCCAGACCAAATTATTTCCAGGCCTTATGTGGCCCTCGAGCCAGACATTCCCCACCCCTGGATTAGAGAAGCAAGATGAGGAAACAGATAATACCCTAGAAAAGCCAAGCACAATGGCATTGGCAGGGAAGGGTTCTAACCAGCACTGAAGTATCTTCGGGCCTCAGTGGAGGCCAGGAGAACTGCCAGCGCTGTTATTTGGGCAGATCCATGTGAAGTGGGGAAATGCTTCAAGTCTGAGTGCACCTCCACCCATGGGGACAGACCCATCCCTAGCTCTGAGCAGGTAAATCCTGGTTTGAGACATTTAACCAAATCTCAGAAGAGAAAGCACAGCTCAGGTCATTCAAAAAAGGCTGCAACAAGGTTCAGCCAAGCTCCATCCCAACATACTTTCACCTAACACGCAGCTTTAGGCCACAGAAAACTTAGATGAATACAATACCCACTGTTTTCAAATTGAAGTTTTTTGTTTTGTTTTGTTTTTTTTAAAAAAAGGCCTCATTTAAGACTGGAAGAGTGTCAGGGAGAAATCAGCTTCACTTTATTAAACCAAATAGTCTAAACAGAATTTTCCATGCTGAGTGAAAACCTAACTAAAGAAACAAAAGGAAATTGTCCCTGAGTGCAAATGCTCACTATTAATCAAAATTGATATAAGGACATTCAAGTAAACAATGGCATAGAACATAAAGTGCAGAAATAGGCCATACATATACAATCACCTGGTTCTCAACAAAGGTGCCAAGGTATTTCAAGGGCAAAAAGAAAATCATCTTAAATTTTGCTGGAATACTGAATATTCAATTGAAAGAAAATATGGACTTTAACTACTACCACACATTATACACAAAAATTAACTTGCAAAGATTTTAGGCATAAACATAAAAGCTACCATAAAACTTCTAGATTGGATGGGGAACATCGGCCCTCAGGTCATATGAAGCCTGTGAAATAATTTGGTCTGGCCCTGCCAAGCCTTTAGGGTGAGTTAATTGAATGTTTGACCAAGTATATCAGGCTATTTTTTAAGCTGCTAATTTTGTATGGCTTGCAAATGATGTTATAAATATCCAAATGGCCTTTGGTAGAAAAAGGTTTCCCATCCTTGTTCTAGATGAATATATGAGAAAATATCTTTACAAACTAAGGGTAGGCAAAGATTTCTTAAATAGAACACAGAAACCAGTATCATTTTAAACATTGAGAAATTAAACTTAAAAACTTGTGCTTAAAGATATGTTCAAGAAAATAACAAGTTAAACATCAACCCTGGCCGGGTGGCTCATTTGGTTGGAGTGTCATCCCATGCACCAAAAAAGACTGCAGTTTGACTCCCAGTCAGGGCACAGACCGAAGTTGTGGGTTTGAACCCTCTTTGGGCGTGTATGGGAGGCAACCAATAGATGTCTCTCTCTCTCTTATTTCCTTCCTCTCTCTAAAATCAATAAATAAATTCTAGGGTGAGGATTATACAGAAAAGGAAGGCAAGCAGCAAACTGAAGAAAACATGCGCAATACATATATCTGACAAAAGAACAACTAATTTACACACACACACAGTTGAAAACACAATAGTTAAATTGAAATGGACTACTAGAAATGTTCAAATAACTCAAAAAGGGCAGGAAAGAAGACACACAGGAACAAAAAGCAGAGGGAACAAATAAAACAATATACTGGTATGCTTAGAGAGTAAAGTATATCAATAATTATATTAAATGTAAATGGCCTAAACCAGCGGTTCTCAACCTGTGGGTCGAGACCCCTTTGGCGGTCTAACGTCCCTTTCACAGGGGTCGCCTAAGACCATCCTGCATAGCAGATATTTACATTACAATTCATAACAGTAGCAACATTACAGTTATGAAGTAGCAACAAAAATAATTTTATGGGTGGGGGTCACAAGATGAGGAACTGTATTTAAAGGGCCAGAAGGTTGAGAACCACTGGAACACACCAATTAAGAACAGAGATCTTCAGAGTTGAATTTTTAAAATAACCCCATTATGTGTTATCTACAAAAAGCTCACTTCAAATATGATTATACCAATAGGTGGGTTAAACGTAAGAGGTCAAAGAGATATATCACATAAACATAAATGAAAGGCAAACTGGAGTAAATACATTAATGTTAGACCAGTAGATTTCAGAGCAAAGACAACGACTAAGGATAAAGAGGGACACCATGTAATGGTGAATGGGGTCGATTCATTAAGAAAATAGAATATCCTAAAAGCACATGCACCTAACAACAGACATTCAAAACACATGAAAAAAGAACTGAAAGGAAAAATAGATAAATCCACAAGTATAGTTGGAGATTTCAATACCAGTCTCTTAATAATAAATGAAATTAGTAAGAAAATCAGCAAGAAAGTAGAAATGAACACTAGCATCCAACAGGAACTAAATGACATTAATAGAATACTTAAATCCACAACAGTAGAATGAATACATAATTGTTTCAAATGCACACAGAACATTCACCAAAATAGACTATATCATGAATCATAAATAAAATCTTAACAATATAAAATAATTGAAATAATACAAAGCATATCCTCTAACCACTGGGGATTAGATTAAAAATCAATGGGAAAATGACAAGAAAAAATCTTTAAACATTTAGATTTAAGCAGTAAAATTTTAAGTAATATATGGCGTAAAGAGGATGCCTCAAAAGAAATTACAAAATATTTAACTGGGAAAAAATTAAAATACGGCATATCAAAATGTATGGGATGCAAACAAAGCAGTGCTTCAAAGAACATTTAATCACTAAAGTTAAACACACTCTTGCCACATGACCCAGCAATCTTGTCCCTAAGTATTTACCCTTGAGCAAACTACAGTCCTCAGGCAAAATTCAGCCAGGCTCATTTGTTTATATATTATTTTTGGCTGCTTTCTGCTATAACAGAGTCGAGTTGCAACAGACTGTTGGCCTGCAAAGTATGTACTATCTGGTCCTTCATAGGAAAAGCTTGCCAACATCTGCCCCAGAGAAAAGAAAACTTAGGTTAACACAAACCCTGTATCCAATGTTTATAGCAGCTTTATTCATAATCGCAAGAACTGGAACCAACTCAGTTGGTTCCAGTTCTTTGACAGGTGGGTCATAAGCAAACCGTAGTACATCCCTACTATGGTATACCACTCAACAACGAATAGGAACAAACTATTGACACACACAATAATTTGGATAAAGGCATTAAGCTGAAAGAACCCAGTCTCAAAAGGTTACATATGGTACACTTCTATTGTATGACACCCTCAAAAAGACAAAATAGTGACCAAAAAAACAGTTTGGTGGTTGCCAGGGTTTATATGTGGGGGATAAGTACAAAGGAACACTTTGGGGAACTATTTATGAAACTATTCTGTATCCTACTTACAGTGGTGGTTACACATGTGTTAAAAGTACTGTCTACACCAAAAATGAAAGCCAATTTTACTCTGTTAATTTCAAAAGTGCAGTTTTAACAAAGTAAGCTTTGCTTCTATTATGACCCCCTTGTTTAAGATATTTATTCATTTCTAGTATCTGAAAATTAATTGCATAACAGAGTCTTAATGTGAAAACATATGGTACAGCTTTTGTTGTTGACACTTGTTTTCAGCTTCAACCCTTATCCTGCCTTCAAGTCAATGAAAAGCTTGGGCCAATAGGAATCGAGGAATTAGAACCCACTGTGGTTGGATTCATGATGGAGCCACATAAAAAACTGTTCAAGGAGGTCCCAGGATGATTCATATTCATACACAATTCATCTCACAACTGATATCCTAGACTCGTAGGGGTGCTGGGGACAAATGAGCTCAAGTCCTCTCCCAGCTTGGGTCCTTTCTTTCACTTTCTCAGATTGTTCTGTCAACAATGACCAAAAGCACAGTCGTACAAGGTTCCAGCTCCAGAAAGAATAGGAAGAGGCTCAGTGAGACTGGAAACCAGACCGGACAATCATCAGTTGTGTGTTCTTGACAAGTCATTCAACCTCTCCAGGCCTCAATGTCTCATTCACAAAGGAAGGCCCCCAAATCCTTCACATTCCCTTCCAGCTCAAACCAAGTTCACGTTGCTATCATCCAGAAACCTCTGAACCACATTTATTAAAACATTAAAAAGAGAGCTGCTAAAGCATCATTTGTGCCCAAAAGAAAGTCATAAAAGGAATATTTGTGGCCTTTTTATGAAGCTTAAACAGGAAAACCTTTCATTTCCCCCACATCCCTCACCTCTCAAAAGGAGAGTCTAAAGGTCTCCGAATGCCCTAGCAACCTCTAAATCACCTAGGAGGATTCTCCTCGACAATTCCTGAGCACTCACGCGCAGTGAGAATTCCATTTTGACCCTCAATTTGTCCACATTGTACAATAGGCAGTCTAGCTCAATGTTAATTGTGGTGGTTGTAGACGAGTTCTCTGGCACAAATGATAGAGAAATTTATATTCTCTATACCCCACAGATATAAAGAAAATAGCCAACAGCACCTACCACCAGTTTTGAGTGTTTAGAAAACCTAGCTGATGAGCAGAGAAGACATATTTTAGGGATATAAAAAAGGACTGTCCAAATGGCAACATAAAAAAATATTGTATTTTCATTTCTCTTCGAGTTG
>NW_006293789.1:339697-340992 GCF_000327345.1 Myotis davidii | reverse complement strand
GGAGTGAAGAGTTCCTATGAGGGCAGAGGGGGGACAAAGGTCAGGCCACTCAGGACATGGAGGTCATGGTGAAGAGCTTAGCTTTTCGTTTACATACAATGGAGAACCATTGGAAGAGTTTAAAGTAAGAGAGTGGAAAGATTTAGTTTATAACTCAAAAAGATGATCTCGCTATTGGGGTGGGGGTTTAGCCAGCTGGGAGGGGACAAGATGTAGCAGGACTGTAGGAGGCCATGTGATGGCACAGATGATGGCGGCCTGGACCAGCGGAGAAGGCAAGGAACTGGAGAAATAGGGACACGTTTTGGACAACTCCTAAGAGACTGGATGCAGGGATAAGAAAAAAGGTAAATCAAAACCTCAAAGATCATTTTGAAAGGAATTGTGCCTTTAAACAGAAACAACTACTTTTGTCATCCCCGAATCAGCCGTGCATGCTTTAAGACATCTCTCTCTGTGGTGGTACTGATTTGCCCGACCTTCCAAATGTGTTGACCTGGTAATCCACGGCCAGCATTTGAAAATCAGTCCATGCCAGAGAGAAGCAAGAGAAACCAGTCTGGCAGACAAATCAAATCAGACCCTCGATAGCTCCGTGCCTTAAACAGCTGAGAGCAGGGTGGTCCCATGCACGCCCAGAGGTACTGCTGAAGAGCTACAAATCAACGCCCCAGTCACTTCCAAAAAGAGAGAGCAGTTTTCTCCTGATAATTTGGAAATGAGAGGAGACCCTGGGACAAGTACTTTCACATACAAACGCACCATTTTCACCATGTACTTATTTGCAGGATTTATTTCATTCAGCTGGTGAATGAAATATGCAACCGTATTCATGTTCCCCAACCACAGCGTCACGCACAGCACCGCATCACTCCTTATAGCAGGTCTGGGGGAAGCTCAGGCAAACAGACCCCAAGACTTAAACTTTATGGCTCCTCACTTTCTCAGGTGGGACACAGCAGCGCGTGTTCAGTTTCAAGAGTCTTATGATGACCTCAGGGAGACCTTCACAATACAATCCATTCAAATTCTATAGAATAGCCGAGACCGGTTTGGCTCAGTGGATGGAGCGTCGGCCTGCAGACTGGGAGGTCCCAGGTTCGATTCCGGTCGGGGGCATGTGCCTGGGTTGCGGGCACATCCCCGGTGGGGGGCGTGCAGGAGGCGGCTGGTCGATGTTTCTCTCTCATCGATGCTTCTGGCTCTCTATCTCTCTCCCTTCCACTCTGTAAAAAAATCAATAAAATATATTAAAAAAAAAATAATGAGGCAAAGTGAGTTGAAGCTTTTGTGGT
>NW_006293789.1:335573-339144 GCF_000327345.1 Myotis davidii | reverse complement strand
TTAAACCTCTCCAGGCCTCAATGTCTCATTCACAAAGGAAGGCCCCCAAATCCTTCACATTCCCTTCCAGCTCAAACCAAGTTCACGTTGCTATCATCCAGAAACCTCTGAACCACATTTATTAAAACATTAAAAAGAGAGCTGCTAAAGCATCATTTGTGCCCAAAAGAAAGTCATAAAAGGAATATTTGTGGCCTTTTTATGAAGCTTAAACAGGAAAACCTTTCATTTCCCCCACATCACTCACCTCTCAAAAGGAGAGTCTAAAGGTCTCCGAATGCCCTAGCAACCTCTAAATCACCTAGGAGGATTCTCCTCGACAATTCCTGAGCACTCACGCGCAGTGAGAATTCCATTTTGACCCTCAATTTGTCCACATTGTACAATAGGCAGTCTAGCTCAATGTTAATTGTGGTGGTTGTAGACGAGTTCTCTGGCACAAATGATAGAGAAATTTATATTCTCTATACCCCACAGATATAAAGAAAATAGCCAACAGCACCTACCACCAGTTTTGAGTGTTTAGAAAACCTAGCTGATGAGCAGAGAAGACATATGTTAAGGATATAAAAAAGGACTGTCCAACTGGCAACAATAAAAATTATTGTATTTACATTTCTCTTCCGGCATTAGGAAGGTTGAGAACCACTGATTCAGACATTGAGCAAATGTGTACATAGCTCACACTCCTACACATTCTTAAAAAAACAGTTTGCTGATCCAAGATTAGGAGCCGGAAGGCTCCAGCTCTGCATAATTTCTGGAGAATTGTTTGATTTAAAAAGCTTTTATAATGGGCCCCAGAGCTGGAAATAACAATTTTTTCAGTATTTCAAGAAAGTATTCATGGCGAGTTGCATGCTCAAAGATGGGAAATGAAAACACAACCACACAAATTTATAACTAGTCAGTCTGTGAAAGCGTTGTTGCTTCCCGTTACAATAGTTCTTTCTGAAACAGGTAGCATGATTCATGGTGCTAACACCGTGCTTCCTGCCAGCAGTATCACATTGTAATATTTCTTATGTCCTTTTAGTCTTTGCTAATACAGGACATAAGTGGTTCACTTCAACCAGAAGTAAACACCTCCTCAGGGCATTTTACTACAGTTGATGGTTCGTGGCAAAAAAGTTCCATGGTGCTGAAGAATCACTTCAACTGCGAAGAAATCATCGTATATCCATTTATTTGTAGTGGGACAAAATGAAATACACAAAAGAACTAAAGGCCAGAACTCTGGAGACAATTCTCTGACGTATGATTTATCAAAAGAAAACTTTAATGCATTCAAATCTATCAAAGTAAAAGAAAAAATTGTGCAACAATAGGCAAAAAGGTTGAAAAATATTTACATGAAATATTACCAAGTATGATATCTATAATACAAAAAAATTCTCAAACTTTTGAAAATATCAAAGCATAAAGAAATGAATGTGCAAAACATAGACATACAATTCAGAGAAAAGGAAATAAACACTTGAAATGTTCAGTCTCAACTAATAAACAAAAGTTGAGGGACCCTCATTCTTATTTGGACACAAACACTCACACTCCCATCCAGCCTTCTCATGCCCTAGTGCTCAGGACCAATACCAGTGACAAAACGCCCTCACGTACTTAAATGTTTACAAACAATAGTGCAGTGTAACCCATTAAAGCATTCTCTATAGTAGTGAAACTGTGAAATGTAGAAGCAAAACAATTGGCTCATGTTTAGCTACGTTATTAGAGGAAAGATGTCAACCTTAAATAATAACTAAAACAGAAACATGGATATTTATAATGATTAAAAACTTGTAAGTACCCTGATGGGTGTGGCTCTCCGGACCATGCCCCGAAAGGCCACAGGTTCGATTCCCATGCTGGGGTTGCAGGCTTGATCTCAGGTAGGGGTCATGCAGGAGGTAGGCAGTCGATGTTTCACTCTCACATCAATGTTTCTCTCTCTCTCTCCCCACTTCCTCTCTTTCTCTAAAAATCAATTTAAACATCCTTAAAAAAAACTAAACTTGCAGGTACACTGAAATTATATTAAAATATGTCTGCATGTCAACCAGTATTGAAATGGGTGAAGTAACATAAAATACTTCTATAGGACATTATGCAGCCGTGATAAAGAATGCAGGAGGTCTGCATGTTCTGGCATGCAGAGATGTCCATGATATATAATTGAGAGAAAAAAGGAAAGCATAGGGTAATATGCATGGTTTGACCATATTGCTGTGTAAAAAAACAAAACTATGTCATATATGATTTATTATGTATAAAATTTATTATGTGCATAAAATACCTAGAATTATATATTTCAATTCATCAACATTTAAAAAGAAAATGTAGAAACTTTAATGTTTAACTTTATTCCCTTTTCTATCACATATTTTTAACAACCTGAATTACTTTTACATTTTAAAAACTCAATTTTATATTCAACTATCACACTAAAATAAGAAAAAAAATTAAAATAATGTTGAAGCAATGAAATTGTAGATTATATGACTCAAGATTCAAAGGTTTATTTCTAAGTAGAAGTTTATTTTAGAAACAAATAGCTGTAACAGGTAGAAATGGGAATCCAATATTTTACTGTTACTCTTATTCACTGGCAGGTTGGTCACAGCTACCCCGCTGCAGATGCCTGTGTACTTCAGGAGGCGTCTGTGATGTGCGGGTGAAAGCCTATGAGGACACAAAGAACGACCCTCACAGGCCAACAGAACCTGCAGAAATAAAGCAGCTTAAAAAAAAAAATTCAGCAATGCCCATGATTCCAACTTAACACTCTGAGATCACAAAAACCAGTTTTCGATTCAGGATTCTCTTTGATTTGGAGAGCAAACGCACTGTACAATGCTTTTGTGTAGCTTACTGGTAATTTAAACAATATCTTCTCCCACAAGCACTATGCAGGAAGGTAGTCAATGTATAAAACTAAAATGTATATATGTTGAATGAGTTTTCAGAACAAATATCCTGGCCTTGTGCTGAGTATTGAAACAATTGTCATGCTAGTGGAGGGGCGGGTGGGGGTGGGGGTGAAATGCCTATTTGAAAGCAGGAGATAACATAAAACATCACTTATGTTTTTGTGAAGCTCTGGTTTGCAAAGAAACTCAAAATACTCCCCAAAAGAATGAGGACAACAGGCTGAGAAGTCTGAGAGTCCAGGAAGACAATCGAAGTCCCTGAAGTTACCCCCATACGGAGCACAGGCCCTATGATGGATGACTTCCCAGACTAAGGTACAGTGACTGAGGCAGCTCTGGGAGTGCCGCCACCCAACACTCCACAACAGGTAGCGGGGAGGGAACCCGGCCACTCC
Organism: Myotis davidii; assembly: GCF_000327345.1. Classification (NCBI taxonomy): domain Eukaryota; kingdom Metazoa; phylum Chordata; class Mammalia; order Chiroptera; family Vespertilionidae; genus Myotis; species Myotis davidii. The sequence continues at coordinate 335,825 of NW_006293789.1, read as the reverse complement.
TCCCGCAGGAAGCACCATCTCCTGCGGGCATGTTAGCTTACTCGCTCCACAAATAGTGTCAAGTGCCTTCTATTTGTTCTAAGTTTTGAGGGTGACCTAGGGAAAAAGAATGAGTCCCTGCCATTGTTCTCTGGGGGTTTGCGCTCAAGCAAAGGAAAACAAGTAGTGAAAAAGTCAACAAAGACAGGAGAAAGCCTTCACATTGAAGTTTAAGAAGAAAACAAAACAAGTCATATGGGGTGGTGATAAGGG
>NW_006293789.1:307329-333964 GCF_000327345.1 Myotis davidii | reverse complement strand
GCAAATACGGTACTTTTCATTCATTCAATATCCACTCTTAGAACTAATGTGCAATCATATAGTTTCTCCTTTTTAAAAATGAATGTTTGAACTGGGTAGAATGTGGTCTCTTCCTACATAAAGACATAAGGAAAAGTCAACAGATGGTAAGATAAGGAAACTGTGGTGCATTCATGCAATGGGATACTATTCAGCCATAAAAAGGGATGAAGTATTGCCATTTGCAACGACATCAATGGATCTTGAGAGTATCATGCTAAGTGAAATAAGTCAGACAGAAAAGGACAGAGCTATATGACTTCACTCATATGTGGGATATAAAACAGAAAGCAACAAACAGAACAAACTTATAGACACAGACAACAGTATGGAGGTTACTAGAGGGGAAGGTAAGGTAAGGGGAGGATGAAGAGGGTAAAGAGAATCAAATATATGATGATGTAAGAAGACTGGACTTTGGGTGATCAGCACACGATAGAGTATACAGATGATATATTATAGAATTGTATACCTGAAACATGATGTTATGAATCAATGGTATCCCAATAAATTTACTTAATTTTTTAAAAGGACAAGAAGGATATATGCCGAACTCATAAAAGTGGACATCTTTAAATAGTGGAGGCAAGGTCAGAATGGGAATGTTGATCAAAACCAACTCTAATTTTTATCTATAATGTTCTGTTCATGAGATAATTTTTCATAGAATTTTAATTTCTGTATGCACACAGAAAAAAAAAACCCAGCTCTATATATGATTAAAATGTTAATAGTGAGCCATTTTAGAATTTGAAACATGAGTTCTTATAATTCTTCCCCTTATATCTGTCTCCTAGGAAAAAAATAAAAGAAGGGAGAAAGGGCATGACTTGTTTTAATCTCTTGGCATCACTAACCTGAAACTCACCGGTACTCCCAAGACGTATCAATCATGAGTTTCAAAAGAGTGAGGGGGAGTGAGGAGCTTCCAAACACTTTATAGCACCTTTCATAACACTGTATACCTTATAACCAAATTACAGTTTCCCTGTGCCATGCCTGGCAGACTTGGGGCTGCCTGCCCAGCAAGCTCCCTTTCTCTGGGAACCAGTGTGCACCAAGCCTACTGTCGGTGGTGCCTGGTGGTGACAGCATGGCTCAACTCAGGAGCCATCGCCGGCCAATCAGATTCTCTGGCCTGAAAACCCCAAATTGGGTCTGCAGGGCCGTTCCATCTCTTTGTGTGAAGAAGCCTCTCGCAGGCAGCCTGGGAGTGAAGGAAATCCAGCTTCAGAGGAAGAAAAATTAAACTGACTCAGAGAGAGGCACAGAGGCGGGAGAGAGTGGCTGGGGAACTCGTGGCTCTCCAGGACTTGGAAGGGTCTCAAGTCCCCTGGCTCTGAGCTCCAGGCCCCCTTCCCGCAGGAATAAGCCTTATGCGTAAGCTATGATTTTGCCTTAAGATAGCTTGGGATGGCTTCTGTTAGTTAAAAATGTGTTAGTCCCAATAGTGCAAAGGCTGCTGGGAGGCCCCCAAGGTTCTTGGTCTGGCTAGTGAGGCAAACATGCAGGACAGAATTCAGCAAAGGTCCCAACAGCTCATCCAATCCAATATTCCCTGTTTAATTCTTGCTACTTCCTGAAAATTCAAAGACAGTAAACCCTGGTGGGAGGCCTGGTGTTGGCTATTTGGACAAGCACTGCCTTGCGATCATTCCTCTCTCACACAAGGAGATGGATCTGGAGAGTGACATCTGAGAAGCTATGGTTCAGTATTCGGAAATGCGCACCATGGGTCCCTGTCTGCCTGGATGTCCCTGCTCCAGCCTCAGTTTGAAGCATCATCAGGAGGACTGCACTGATCTTCCCATCTTCCCAATATTGGGCACAGGTGTGGGACGTTCTGCACACATCCTCCTGCATCGTCCTACATTTTGTTTCCACCCTGCAAAGCAGGAATTACCTCCCATCCCACAGGTGAGGAGGGGGAGATGTTGAGACATTAGGCTCAGGCTGCTGAGCTAGTAGGAGGCAAAACCAGGACTCTCCACATCTAATTCCTGCCCTTTCCACCACACCTGCTCCTTGTCAAATGCCCCAAAAGCTACCAAGGAAGCCTTTCTGCCTCCACATCCCCTCAAGGCCACTGACAGGTGAGCACCCAGCCTGGCCAACCTGCTGACTCTCTGTAACCCTGCAGGCACAGTCCTGTTGAAGGACCCAAACAATGTCATCTCCCCCATTTTTGTTCCCCGATTCTCCTCTGTCTGGATTGTGGCATTTTCATTGAGACCTCGTGCCCATGTCCTCTGTAAATTCAGGTCTGGATTTCTCAGACCAGCTTTCCTCGTGAGCAGCAGACAGGCTGTCATCAGTGCTAGCGCACATTGGTTTGTGTTACCACATTATATCCTTGTGGAAAAATTAACACAGAGCAACACAAGATGCCCACAGCTTGACTATCCTCTCCCCAGCCCTGACTCAATGGGAAGTTTCCAATTCCAAGCTGAGCTGTGTGAGCTCCATCAAAATCATCCAGAGGGCTTGTTAAAACAGATTCTTGGCCTGCCCCTTGAGTTTCTGATTCTATAAGTCTGGAATGGGGGGACTAAGATTTACACTTCTAACAAGTTCCCTGATGTGGTAGGCTGAATAATGTCCCCCCCCACCCAAAAAAAAATGTATCAAAGTCCTAATCCTAATGCCTGGAGCCTACTAGTATAAATGTTACCTTATGTGGCAAAAGTAACTTTGCATATGGTTTCAGTCAAGGATGTGGAGATGGGAAAACTATTCTCGATTATCCGGTGGCCATACATTTAACCTCGAGGGTCCTTACGAGAGGGAAGCAGAGGAAGAGTCAATGGCAGAAGAGGATATGGCAATGGCACAGTGAGGAGCAGAGAACGGAGCAGTGTGCCCACAAGCCAAGGAATTCTGGAAGCCCCCAAAAGCTGCAAGAGGCAAGAACAAATTCTCCACAGGAGCTTCCAGGAGGAACCAACCCTGCTGATACCCCAAGTTTAGCCCCACAATATTCGGCTCAGACTCCTGGCCTCCAGTAATATAAGAGAATGCATTTCTGTTGTTTTAAGCCACTTGCAAACTAATACAGCAAGTAATGCTGATACTGCTGGTCGGAGTCTGCACTTTGAGAACCCTGCACTCCATCGAGTCTGGCCACACCTACTGCCGCTTTGAGGACCAGGGTGTGAGGAACGGCCCCCTGGAAGAGCTGATGACGATTCTGAGCAGTGTACTACAAGGTGAATACACACCATACCCACTCCCTCCCTTCCCTTTAACTCACACGATGGGAAAGAGCACAGCAAAGTGGTTACAGAGCTGAGTTCAAAGCCTGAGTCCCCAGTCACTGGCCCTGTGACCTGGCCAGTCTCATAACCTCTTTGTGCCCCAGTTTCTGCATCTACAACCTGGAGATACCTCCACCGGTCTCAACGCACTATCAAGAGCATTAAATGAAATGATATGTGTAAGTTCTGCCTGAGCCACAGAAAGTACTCACCAAACACTTGCTACTATCATTATTTTGGGACTTAAAATTGCATTTAAAGTAGCTGAGTGCATATGCCCTACTAACAAGAGCCTCCTTCTTGATGATGTGTGTTGACTGACACAAATTAGTAAATAGCTCCCTCTGGGATCCAATCAACTCATCCTCACATTTACCAGAAAGAGTAACAAAAAATAGTAAGACGTTTTTGAAAAAAACTGAATCCCTAAACCATCCAGATCCTGCATCACAGGATGCTGCCAGTCTCTCCAGCCTACTTTCTCATGGCTCGCCCTCACCCAGTCATTTACTCTAAACTTAGTAAACTAGAACTTCCTCAAAGTCTATCTTGTTTGCACCTCATGTACGCCTCTTTCTCTGCCTTGAAAGCCCTTCCCTGGTCCCCACCCTCAGGGCAGCCATGTCGGTGGAATGCATGCAGGGAGACCTCGGTGCTCCTGCCGGCCTGGGAGTGGGATAAGCCTGGCTCTCCCTGTTCACGAACAGGTGGGAGACACAATGGGGGGTTCAGTATCCAGAGGGGAGACTGTCACTCCACAGCCATGGGGCACCACTTCCTCATTTCATGATCTGGGCAATTTCCAGTTCCTCATCTATGAAAGGCAGATTTTAATAGCATCTGCACACCACATGAGGGTTTGCTGTGGTTTAAATGAGATAATCCACATGACAAATGATGTTTAGCACAGTGTCTGGTGAAGATAAACTGCTACCAGGACTTGCATATCTGAGTGTTCCTCTTGGGAAACTTTATTCTTTTCTGCCAAAGCGTCCACTCCTGATACCTCACGGAAGCCCCTCTGTGATGCTGTGCCTTTCAGAGCCAGTGTCTGAGCCATGCCAGACCCATCCACTCGTCTCTCACGATGGCCCTCCTTTATCCCAGCAGGAGTATGGCCGAGTGCCTGAACCTGCTTACTCACCATGTTCACTGTGGCTCAAGGCATCTAATGAGACCCCAAGTCAAACCCATACCCAAGGAGAGCTCCCTCTGAGCATAACCAAAACCAATGCTGTGGCAGAGGCTGCTGCTTGCCCTCCGACATTAATGCCCTCCTGGGTGATAGAGCCCAGACTTCAGTTGGACGCAGGGCATTCAGGAGGCAGACTTTATTTCCAGCCTTCCCTGCAGTGGGACGGCCATGTGGGCAAGTCTGGGCAGTGAGGCCTCAGTGCGACTGCATCTTCCAGGTATGTCCCCTACAGAGAAAGGGGAAGCTTTCTGCTCCCTCATTTCTCGTTTCCCTTCACAGTGATTGGGTGATGTGGTGAATGTGGAATGTGGAAACCTCTCCTAACAATGTGTATGAGATCAAAAGTCAAGAGAAAGCAGAACAAAAAGAAAGGAACCGACCCTGGCCAGTGTGCTAAGTGGTTAGAGTATCGGCCCACACATCAAAGGATTGAGAGTTCAATTCCCAGTCAAGGGCATGTATCTGCATTGCAGGTTCAATTCCTGGCTCCAGTTGGGGCACCTGCAGGAGGCAACCAATCAATGTGTCTCTTTTGTATTGATGTTTTTCTCTCTCTACCCCTCCGCCTTCCCTCCTTTCCACTCTCTAAAAATCCGTGGAAAAAATATTCTTGGGTGAGAATTAACAAAGCAAAACAACATAAAAAGGAAGGGGCCAGCATGTCTGCTACCATGGAGCTGCAACAGCAGCCAGGACTAACTATGCCCGAGGCTGTATGTTTAAGCCATGACCGTTTGGAGTCTCTTAGAGCAACCAAGTCTATATTTCCGCTAATTCAAACATGTAACAGCTTCTAAATGTATCTGCAGAAGAGAAGTTCAAAATACATTTTAAGCAAAGATAACATTCTGTGAAATTTCTCAAAGTGAGTTCTTGAGAAGGAGTTCTTGTTCAGCGAGGATCAGGGTTTTTTGTTTAATGAATCACACAGCCTACAGTCGATCATGACCTCTCCTGAGATGGGAGCAAAGCCCATCCAGTGGTCGAATCCACCTGCAGCACCCCCAGGCACCCAGTGACATTGCCAATGTTTTTTTTCTAACAAATACTTTGAACACAGAACAGGATTGATATGGACCATTCCAATGGGCAAAGCTCTGGACCAGCTGCTGGGAGATCTGGACCATGGGCCCCGCCTTGCCAAAGGCAGCAAGACCTGCTGGCCTCACTGTCTATATCTGAGACCAAATTTCTACAACGAAATAAGGAAATGGCCCCAAAGTAGCAACTGGAAAGAGAAACCTGAACCCAAAAGAACAGCCTGTCACACTCATAAGCCACTGCCACACACAACCCTCTCCTAACACAGGCCCAGTTCCCATCTGTGTTCATTACTGGCCACAGTTTCCTCTCACTGAGTAACGGGTTGTGTCAAGGGCTGGGAGAAAAAGAGCTGAATGTGGGGGTGGGACCTGGGGAGCCCCAACTCTTGCTCATTGGCACTAACATTCTTCCCAATACTAAGACCCCAAATTCAAGTGCCCTAGGCCCAGTTAGCCAGTCCTTGCTTTTTTTTTTTTTTTTTGTCTTTTCTATCACTTCTGGTTCCTCTTTCACTAGGTTTAAACACTGAGGTTGCAACAAATGGGCCCTCTGTTGCCCTTTCTCCTGTTCATGCCACAATGTGGGCTTACATATGGTAAGTATATTGTTAATTTATTTCAAACATATGACTGATTCCCTAAAATAACCTACAATGAGGGTTATGTGTTTGCACCATTTTCCTTGCATCTGCCTGATACCTGGAAGGCCAAAATCTACCACTTCGGTTACTAAATCACATTTCTTAAAGGAGCTCTCACACCAAGAGCCACCCTGGGTCACAGCTTCCAGCATGTGCTACATGAAAGAGGCCACCACCAAGGAGTGAATCAAACAGGTCGCCCACGCGCCCCTGACCACTTCCTAACCACAGCAGCATCCTCCCTCACTTCTGAAGAACAAGAGTGGGGAGGAATGAGAAGCCTTTTGATCACCTCCAGGGTACACTGGCACCACTCGGTCCAAAATGCCCTCCCCAAAGCCAACACTAATCCTTTTGATGCCTGCTCTGTACCCCTGAGACGCTTCTTTCCCTTGAAAAAGTCCCTCGTACTTTGGTCAATGGCCTACGGAGCCTCTTGAGGTCTGGGTCAACCATCCAGTCACATGGGAAAAAGAAAGCAATGGTCAAGGGCCCTCACCGCCTCATGTCTTTTTCTTTTTGCTTCCACCACTGATCGCCTCCATAAGGGAATAAGAAACCAGATTCCTAATAAAGATTCTCAAACACTCTGGTTCCAAACCTTATCGGCCTTAACAAGTCAGCTTCCAATGAAATTCCCATCCCAGGGTTGGCAGATTGTACTTTCCAAAGACAGCCACCTGGATGTCTTTCCTGTCCCACATCTGTATCTCATACTGTGACAATGACCCTCACCACTGAAGGTGTGTCTATGCCCCCTTCCTTTGAACCTGGGTGGATCTTTGTAATTTCTTTCGATCAAGAGAATGTGAAAGGGATCTGGCACAACTTCTGAAGCGAGGTCATATGACACAAATCAGCTTCTATATGGTCCCCTCACTGGACACATTTCTTCAGAGCCTGCACCAACAGGGAAGACGTCCGACAATCCTGAAGCCACCGAGCTGGAGATGACGTGGACAGACTACAAAGGGGCAGAGAGTGATGTCCAAGTGTCCCATCGGTTCCAGCCCTGGCTGTCCAAGGGTTCCCTAGCCAGGCCACAGGTGTGCAAGCAAAGACACCTTTGAGATGATCCAAACCACAGCCATTCTCTGATGCAGCCTCACCCAGCACCCTGGGCCAGAACCCCCAGGCTGAGCCATTCCCCGATCCCTGATGATGATACTGAAGATAACAAAGATGGTTATTTTTAAGCCCCTACGCTTTCATGCAGCCACAGTGACTGGAACACAGGATTCTTAGTAGACACGGCCCTTCTCTCATGAGAGCAGTTCACACCTCTGGGGCCCGTTCAGAACATATTGCCAGTGTTTAATTTCACAACTCAACTTCCTAGTAGGATAAAGGGCACTTTTTAAAAATAAGAGTTTAAACTTTTACTTCAAGATGTTGAGAATTTCGCAATACCTCTTTTTTCATTGTGTAAAGTATTACAAATAGTACTACATATGTCTCCTTCTACCCCCCAGCACATGCCCTCACTCCCCGCCCCTCTCCCCAGTGTCTGTGTCTGTTGGTTGTCTTATATACATGCATACCAGTCCTTTGGTTGATCTCTTACCGCCTCCCCCCACAACCCTCGCCTGCCTTCCCGCTGTAGTTTGACAGTCTGTTCAATGCTTCTTAGGTTATGTGAGAGACCTTGAAGTGTCTGAAACTATAGTCAGGCAACCACCATGGCTAGAACTGTCCAACCTTCTGTGCTTCCAAGGGCAGAGACAGAGTGGGGGCTGGCACAGCTGGGCAATGTGGGCCTCCTCACCCCCACTTGCCTGCTGTTGCCCTTACACTGCTCTTCCCCACCACAACCACTACTCGGTGGGAGGGGCCTCTGAAAACCGAGATTCAAGCTCGCTTATAAAGAACAACGAAACTGGACTGGTGGCCAAAAAGTTCACTGAATTGGCTGGCGAGCTGTGAGAATTCAAGGGCTGGGCAGCAGCAGCAAGTGACACAGGAGGGAAGAGAGGCTTGTAACTGAGCAAGAGCTGGGAGAAAGGAGAGGGATGTGTCAAGGGAGCGAGGAGCTTCTATTTCAGAAAACCAAAGGCCTTTTAACTGAGTTCAGCTGAGATCACCTGCTCCCCATTTGTAACTGGAAACCTTCCATAAAGAGCCAATTATTTGACATTAAAGTGCCCGATTTTAAAGGACTTTGAAACTAACACCACATAAGTGCTCCCATAAACAAAACATCCGCCTGTAATGTTCTGCTCATTTCTTTCAGGCGCAAATCCCTACTCCCTAATGCAGGGGCTCTCAACCTTCTGGCCCTTTAAATACAGCTCCTCATATTGTGACCCAACCATAAAATTATTTTCGTTGCTACTTCATAACTGTAATGTTGCTATTGTTATGAATCATAATGTAAACATCTGATATGCAGGATGGTCTTGGTGACTCCTGTAAAAGGGTCGCTCGACCACCAAAGGGGTCGTGACCCACAGGTTGAGAATAGATGATGCGCCTGCACTTGAATGTAGGGACTCAGGCCCTGCCCCTTGAAAGGCTTGCCCTCTGCAAGCCACGATGTTTGCAAAGACCACCTTCTGGCAATGATTTCTATCTCCTGTCAAGCCGTGTCTGCAGTCCCAAGAATGGGATTGCATCCCCAGCCCCTCACCAGCAGTTTGCTTGCTCTCAACAGAGGCTAATGGCAAATAATGCAAAGATTGGCCCAGACCCAGAGTGTCAGGTTCCCAATGACTGAGTCCTGCCTGTGTTTCAGCATCCTCCTCACTAGCAAAGCCTGTTCAGCAGAGCTGAAGACGCTAAGTTGATTCTCAGAGCAGAGACACCCACTCTGAGGCCAGCCCAACAGCTTTATCCGCGAGGAGACCCAACTTCCCCAACTCCCAGTCCTTGCAAGTCTCTAGGGGCAATCGCTACTACTTCTTCCCACATTATTATAGATCCAGCCACAGAGGCCCAAGAGCCACACTCCCTCTCCTGTGTCCTGCATCTCTGCCCCCAGCCCAGCTATCTGGAACAATGGCCTCTCTGGTTGATTCATTAAAGCTCGGAACTAACTCCCCAGCCCATGGCTGACATGAGACTCCCTGCCCTCATCCTGCAGACCCCAGGATGTCACTGCTCCCTGCTCCTTGCTGACAGCCCTCAACCCCCACTCCCTCCTGGAACACTTTTCATCCCGCCGCTGCCTATAAAACAGAAATGCTGTGACCTCGCCCATGCAGCCCACTCAACTCCCACCTCCTTGGAGAGACAGCGTGGCAGTGAAAGGAACATAGAAACTGGGGTTGATGAGCATGAATATGGGCTGAGCCCCACCACTGATGGGCGTCATTCAGGCTTTAAGAGCCACACCAACTGTTTGAGTTCAAAGCACAGCCCCACTGCTCACTAGCTGTGTGACTGAGGGCAAGTTACTCAACCTCTCTGGACCTTGGCTGCCTCATCTGTACAATGGGATAATTTAAAAAACTATCTTACAGGGCTATTGATGAATTAAGATGAATTAAACCAACAAATGTGAAGTGCTCAGAACCTAACTTGACATGATAAATGCTAAATACATGTTATCTATAAGCATTATTTATTATCATTATCCTCATATGTCAGTTACAGTTCATCTGCCAACACCCTTCACAAGATTGCTGTAAGAATAAAATAGGATTTGGTGTGTAAAAGTACCGTGTAAATTATAAAAGTATAAAAAAGTTATTATTCTACTTGTCTCAAACAAAATTCCTAACCTAGGTCCTGTTCATTATAAGGGTTTAGCTCTACAGTAGACGAACAGAGTGGACGATATCAGGTAGAAAGAAATAAAAATATGGAAATATAGTTTCATGAATATCTATACCTCTGTATTCTAGAAATCTCCATGCCTACATTGTATACTACTGACCTCCATTTGGATGTACCACACACACACACACCACACACACAAAACTGAATTTTTCATCTCCTGACCACCCCACAATGATCCTTAAATCTGATCATCATCCTATATTCCTGAAGTCCTCTAATAGGGCCTTCATCCATCCTGAACACTGGTAAATTACCCTCCCCAATCAAAGTTATTCAAGGCCTGTCAGCTCTACCAGCCTCATCTGCCGCAAGCTGGGGGCTGCTCTTGTCGCCCCCAAACTCATCTTCCCTAGGTCCCATTACTGTGGGGGTTGCCTAAGGCAGTGGTCGGCAAACTGCAACTTGACAAACCGCAGCTCGCAAGCCACATGTGGCTCTTTGGCCCCGTGAGTGTGGCTCTTCCGCAAAATACCGACTTCTGCGCATGGGCCACGAAGTTTCAGTCTCACTGTACGTGCCTGCTGGCATGTGGTATTTTGTGGAAGAGCCACACTCAAGGGGCCAAAGAGCCCTATGTGGCTCGCTAGCCGCAGTTTGCCGACCACGGGCCTAAGGAAGTCTCCGCCTCCAATTGTGTCCCCAAATCCCCCCTGGGGCCAGTTTCCCCAGGTGCACATTTTATCATGTCACCCCCCAATTTTAAGTCCTTCAAGGTCGTATCAACCACAGCTGTGGCACTGAACTTTTAGTCACAAACCCCATGGAAAGTATGATGAATGTCATGAACCTTCTCCACAGGAAATGCATAATGTCTAAAATTTCACTTGCAAGGTTAGATGCAACAAGGTAGCCCTGATGCCCTTGCACTAACCTAGGACAGGGAGCCCTGCTCCACAAGATGAAGCCCCATTTCACAAGCTCACTCAGCACGTGTTGGTCTGCCTCCAATTACCCTCCACCTTCACTTCTAGCTGCCTCTCCCTTGTACTCATGGCTCGGCCTCTGTGAATGACACAGACCCTCCAACACCCAGCATTCTTTCATGAGTCCCCATCCCCTTTCCAAGTTATAACTCCCTGAAAATAAAAATAAAAATAAAAAAACAACTGTACCATTCATTTTTGTATTCCTTGGGCCCAGTGCTCAGACATGGAATTAGGTTTAACAAAATAAGCAAGCTTACTATAAGGTAGCAGTTTGTCTTTGTGTGGTAGACAGAATAATGTCCCCCAAAGATGTCCATGTCCTAATCTCCAGAATCTATGAGTATCTTAATCTTAATGGCAAAAAGAGAGTTTGCCAATGTGATTAAAGGTGCCATTAAAGGTCCTAAGATGGGGCCTGATGTAATCACAAGAGTTCTTTTAAGGGAAACCAGGAGGTAGGAGGGTCAGAGAAAGGGGTAATGGAAGCAGAGGTAGCAGTGATGTTGATGGACGGTGGCCACAAGCCAAGAATGTGGGCAGCCTCTAGAAAGAGGAAAAGGCAAGAACCAGATTAACCCCAGAGCCACCAGAAGGCCCTGCCAACAACTTCATGTTAGCCCACCGAGGTCGATTTGGGACTTCTGACCTGCAGAACTGTAAGATAACAACTTTGTGTGGTTTTTAAGCCAGTAAGTGTGTGGTCATTTGTTATAGCAGCAAGAGGACACTAATACAAATTACTATACAGAACTTTATTGTATAGTCTCTTTACATAACTGTTTAGAATTCTAAACCTGTGATACCCTAAGTATCCACAAATAGGCGGCCGGCTAACTATATTACGGTACAGATACACAGAGGTACTTCACATCCATTAGGGAGAAAAGGCTGCTATTTCTCTTATGCTACTCTATATGCACACACAAACACCCACTTCTGTCAAGGGTATAAATTCTTATTACTGTAATTGGATGTATACTTTCTGTACCTAAATCACATTATACTCTGCACATACTGCTCTCTACCTGCCTTTTTCACTTAATACATTGTACCACATGTATCTTCCTCTTCCTCAGACCTGAGGACAGGAGTAAGCATCAACTTTTACTTTCTACGTACTAATTGTATTTTATAATATGCATTATCAAAAAGAAATACAGGAATACTTTTTCTTTTTACTTATTTATTTATTTATTGAGAGAGAGAGAGGAAGGGAGAGAGAGAGACATTAATTTGTTGTCCCACCCATCCATTCACCTATTGGTCAATTCCTGTACATGCCCTGACCAGGGATTGAACCCACAATCCTGGTGCATTGGGACGATGCTCCAAGCAACTGAGCCACCTGAGCAGGAATTCCTTCCCACTGGAGGAAAGGCTCATTCTCAGGAAAGTTTCATGTCGGAAATTCATTTGGATCATTTCACACAGGAAAATGTCAGACCAAGTATTAGTAAAATGCAATGAAACACACCATCCGCTACTTTTCTTGTTAATAAGAAATCACACACCAATGAAAGAAATCTGAACCACGTGGGCACGAAGAGAAGTGCATCCGGGTTTAAATTTAGCCGCTGGTATCAGCTGAGGTTCTCCCTGGCCCTCTTATTCCCCTGTTTCCAGTGTGGCTGCTGTCTAATCGCTGACCTCCCTGAGAGATGTTGACAAACTAACATGTGAACAGCAGTGAGATACGTAGCACTGATTTCTCAAGGGACCGACATGCACAGTTCATAATGGGAAGGACATGAATAATTCAGATATCTCCTGTCTGGAAAAAAAATGGCTTTTAGAGATCTAAGCCTAAATCAGGTTGAATTAATTAAAGAAGATAAATGAGAAGGAGAGCGGATTCCATTTCTCAGCTTCAGTCGCAGTTGGCTGATTTCACGTGGCGCTCACAATAGGCAGCCGCCGGGGAGGGGACAGGGCTCGTTAACAAATCTGGTCTCTGGTTTGGTCTTTCTCAAAAGCAAAAGGCCATGCAAAAGCAGTCACTGCTTACGAGCGAGCAGACGTGCCACAGTGCACAGCTCCCAGGGAAGAGAAGAGGCCTCAGGCTGGACCCCAAATCCTGCTAAATATGTCAGTCAGGTGCCCTGCTTACGAGCGAGCAGACGAGACCCTAACAGAGGAATGTGGGTGAGACCCTAACAGGGTCCCACGTGACCCTCCTGAACCCCCGCCCCGTCAAGATCAGTCTCCTAAACCCCACTGCTACTTCAATCACCAGGAGGAAAGCGGGCCTTCTGGGATGCAGGGTACAATGGAGTGGGGCCAGGGGCGAGATGCTAATGTTTAACTGGCCTTCCGGAGGAAAAAGCCCTGACTTGCAGCACTTTCCAATTCCCATGGTGTAAATACACCCACTGTCACCAATTTCAAGCTACCAACTTGATGTCACCAACCAGGGATCATGTATTAACTGAATTACAACCTGTTTACAAAAATCCTGAAATTCTAACTGGCTCTCACAAGCCAGCCAATTCCATTGAGTAGCCCTCCATCCTTGCTCAAAAAAAAAAAAAATTAATCTCTCACATCCCAATGCCCAAATCTCCACTTTTCTTACGTGTAAAGAACTGGCTCCCTGGCCGGTTGGCTGAGTCGGGTGAGCATTGTCCCATGCACCAAAAGCTCTCTCCAGCTCCACTCCAGGTCAAGGCACATACCCAGGTTGCGGGTTTGATCCATAGTCAGGGTGCGTATGGGAGGCAACTCATCAGTGTTTTTTTTCCCTCTCCCTCTCCCTTCCTCTCTCTCTTAAAAAAAAAAAAAAAGAATTGGGATTTGGGTTTGTTGTTGTTGTTGTTGCTGATCTCCTTAAGGAACATGCCCCCTCAGATGGGTTCTATGTTCACTGCACTATTTAGCACTGCAGTGCACATACATGTATCTTTTTTTTTTCTTATAGGTATATCGGGACAATTTACACATCATATAATCTCTGATTAAAAGTGTGCAATTCAGCAGTTGTTAATGTATTCACAGTTGTACAACCAGTATCACATTGATTTTGGAATATTTTCATCACCCCTAAGGGAAGCTTCTTACCTTTAAGAAGTCACCGCTCCCTTTCCCCCAAGAACCCCAGCCCTAGGCATCCATTAATCTACCTTCTGACTCTATACATTTGCCTCTTCTGCATATTTCAGTACATGGAATCATACACTATCACACATAGTTTAAAGTACAGGCTGAGCAAAAGTGGGTTTACAGTTGTGAGTACACAAAATAGTTTATTATTGTATTATTATTAATTATCAATTGAATTACAACTGTAAATCTACTTTTGCCCTGTGTAAAAAATACTTGAGATGAACAGACTGTAATGATTTAGTGCTGTATGAGGCAGTGCTAAATGAGCGCTGTCCCCTCACCATCACTGTTATCTTGTAGAAACAACTGACAAAACACCATAAGGTGGGGGAGGGTAGGGGGCGCGTGCTCCAGGAGGGTCTGCCACATCTGTTTCTGTCAGCAGTTTTTCTTCTACGGTTCTCTGAAGAAGGCGGGATTTTAACCAGACACAGCCGCCAAGAAGAAGGATGTAAAACACCACAGAAGTCCTCATCCCATTAGTGTAACTGGGATGCTCCAGCTTCTGGTGCCCGCCCTCTGTCTTCCTCTACAGACCCGGTGGCTTTGCCGGTGCAGAGGACAGCTCTGAAGATGTCCAGGACCCTCAGGTCAAGTTGGAGGCCCCACTGGACAGCCACTGGGGCTTTTTTAAAGGCATCTCTCAAGTGTCAGCAGGTGATCCTGCCATGTGCCTCCCTCAGAACAAAACCCCACTCGTAAGAGAAACACTACAGATGAAACACTTACTGCAAAATCTATGCAGGAAAAGGCACAGGGGAAATAAAATAAAACTGCCAGGAGCCTTCTGAAACAAAGAAACCACCAGCTCCCATGTATGGTTTTTATAAGCAGAAGAAAAAACTACACTGGGTGGGTGAGGTAGGGGATACAGTTTCAATCTCTGAAAGCCACCCAAACCCAGCAGAATACAAAACTGTACTTATAATAGGAACACACCTATCCATATATATAAAACCCTAAGCGACCGAAAGACCCAAAGACCAGTCAACTGGTTGCTATGGCGTGCACTGACCACAAGAGGGCGGACGTTCAACGCAGGAGCTGCCCCTGGTGGTCAGTGCACTCCCACAGCAGGAGTGCTGCTCGGCTGACCAATGGGCACCAGATGCTGGGCTCACGGCTGGTGAGCACAGCTGTGATGGTGCGAGCCTCTCCTGCCTCTGCAGCAGGTACCAGCATGCAGTGGGGGGCCAGGATGAGCGGGAGCAGCAGGCGGGAGCAGCAGGCAGTGTTGGACTGCTGTTTTCGTTGCGCCCCCCCCCCAAAAGCCACACCAAGGGACCCCACTGGTGCACAAATCTGTGCACCGGGCCTCTAGTATGTTTCTTAAAATGGATGAGGAAAGCTGGAGGAATGGACAAAAACATTAAAATAACAGCTGGTGTGTCTCAGTGGTTGAGTGTCAACCTACAAACCAGGAGGTCACGGTACAATTCCCGGTCAGGACACATGCCCAGGTTGTGAACTCGATCCCCAGTGTGGGTTGTGCAGGAGGCAACCGATCAATGATTCTCTCTTATCATTGATTGTTTCTCTCTCCCTCTCCATTCCTCACTGAAATCAATAAGAATAAATATATACTTTTTAAAAATGACTGGGATATGGAAGAGTGGAAGATTATTTTCCGATTTTTCTCAAAATGACCTGTAATATTATTCTATAATAAATACCTAAGTAATCTTTATCTTTTTAACTAAATACATCCACATGTCACCCACCCATAATGAAATGGGCAGCAGCTCTTCCCACATCCGAGGTACGTGGAAATGGACGAATGGGGTCATTCTGTTATTCTCCATGTCCAGCTCCACAGCAAGGAGAGAGCTCTGGCCACAGAAAGCACCTCCACCTTCTAGTAAATCCTCCTGCAGCCAGACGCAGAAAACAGTGATGCCACGGCTGCCTCCACCTGACCCTCTCTGCCAGGGTTTCTTTCTGGTCTTGGGAAAGCAAATTGGTCCTCACTAATTGGTTCTGCTGAAACAGTTCCAGAGAGCACATTTCCAGAACAGCAACGGGCCACTTAAAATCCTCTTTAACGCATCAGCCCCTGGTCTACTGGCAAACACCACAGGAGAGAGGCTGCGGAGAGGCTCTGAGGCTCTGAGGGTTCACGTCCAAGGGCATGTGTAGCAGGGGAATCTCACTGTTCTAGAGTGTGAGCAGGTAGGCGTCAGGGCTCAAGGACAAAACAGTAGCAAAAGGTACACCCTGCCTCACTCTCATGCCCACGCACGTCAGCACACAAACTTGGTTTTCTCTCTGGCTGCCTTTTCACGCTTTATCAGCTGCAAATGGGTCAGGAACAGGTTTCTGCCTTTCTGCAAGTAACGTGCATCGTGGGGAAGATGCATGTTTGCATGTAGGTCCTTCCCATAGGAGCTCCTATGGGAAAGGACAGTGGCATCTCTATCTCACTCAGCGTTGCCTTCATGTCACCCAGCAGGAGAGAGGGTGGAGGGCACTGAGGTTGGAGCAGCAGCTCGGGCACATTCAGACTCGTTCAAACCCAGCCTCTGCTACTCACAAGCCTTGTTTGTCCCCCAGGCAGGTCTTCCCCATCCCAGAACCTGTGAAATGAGGATCACAGCAGGGTTACGGGGTGCACATTCCCAAAGCAATCATGAGCCCTACCATTAGGCAATCCAATGGTAGCTGTTTTGGGTAAGTTATTTTTCCAAGTATAAAGCAGGTGATTAATAAATGTCAGCTGAATAAATTAATCCTTACACGTTATTGGTTTTTAATTGCTTTAAAATGAATTTTTATTGAGCTGCTTTGTTCTACTCTGAATCAAGTAAATGAACCGTATTTTAATGAGGCTACTGTATTTGAGAACAACTGCTACTTCAACTGCTAAAATGTCAGACTTTCACTAAGTAAAAATCCTTTCCAAGATCTATCTATGTACAGGAAAAGAATGGGTTTGTACACAGAGGTGACAACATATTTAATGGCACACAGAGCTCTGGCCCATCAGCCATAAGAGACAGTGTCTGCTCCTAGGCTGGGGTGGCTGTGGGGGCCCACCCCATGCATTAGCTCTTTCAGCTGCTGGATGGTGGGTATGTCCCCACGATTTCAGGGGTAGAAGGGTGGAGGAAGGGGGCTTGGGCCAGTGGCTGATTACCGAGTGGTGTTTTTAACACCAGCAGGCCTTCCTGGTATGCACCCACAGGCCACCACCCTTACAGTTAGTGTGACTGTACATATCTGTCTAGCTAGCCTCATGTGTTTGTTCTATCAACTTAGAACAAATCCTTTTACTTTGTCAGTGGTCGGCAAACCGCAGCTCGCGAGCCACATGCGGCTCTTTGGCCCCTTGACTGTGGCTCTTCCACAAAATACCACATGCGGGCGCACACGTACAGTGCGATTGAAGCTTTGTGACCCATGCGCAGAAGTCGGGTTTTCGGCCTAGGCAAGTCTATTTTGAAGAAGTGGCATTAGAAGAAGTGGGGGGTGTCGGTCGGTCGGGCAACAGGAGACACGGCGCGGGGGACGTACATTGTTTTGAGGTACGTTCACTGAGGTCGACCCCTTCCAACTCTCCCATCCACACTCGTCTATCTGAAACAAGCATACAAGACGAGTGTGGATGGGAGAGTTGGAAGGGGTCAACCTCAGCGAACGTACCTCAATCAGATTGAGGACGTTTTTAGCAAAGGCCAGCTTAGGAGTACCCTAATTAAGTTCATAACAAAGTACCTACCTATATAGTTTAAGTTTAAAAAATTTGGCTCTCAAAAGAAACTTTATTCGTTGTACTGTTGATATTTGGCTCTGTTGACTAATGAGTTTGCCGACCACTGCTTTAAGTCATTCATCATAACATCAGAAGAGGTTTTCTCCACTTGGTACAAGATTGGCATCTGAAGCAGGTGACAGGTGAGTGCCATCATCCCAGCCCACATCACTCATTTTCATACTTGCCTGGTCCTGTATTGAATTTAGAAATCAATTTGGCCCAAGGGATAGTGAGAGACAAAGTGCTCTGGGTTGGAAGGTGAAGGACTGCAGACTGACTCAGGGACTCACCAGGGGCTTTCTACGGCCTTTTGTCGGATTCATGCCCCAGCATTGGAAAGGACCAGTGGCAAAGGTCATCACCCCCCATTCTATAAATGGCCAAAGAGGCTTAGAGGGCTCTGGTGTCTTGAACAAGGTCACAGAGTTAGTAGTGGTGCCTGCCTAGAAACAGACACTTCCTAGCTCCCCGACACTGGTCCTCATCACCCCACAACTGCAGGACACTGCGGAGAGGGGCTCACCCTGGCCTCCCCCTGCCCAGCCACTCCCATCACTCTGCTCTAACCACTTCATTCCCCAACCATCCGTCCTGTGCCTGCCAGGATAAAGCTGTTTTAAACTACTCCTTAAACACCAATTCCTACAAGAATGCAAAGGAAACAACCCAGCCACAAAACGGGCGCAGAAAATAACCTGATTACCTGGCTCTGTGCCTGGTGGCCTGACGGCTTGAAAAGGAGGGGCTGGGGCAAAACCCCGACTGCTTAGAAGTCTCTTAACCACATAAATGGTTGCATAAAAAAAATAAGTTTCCTACAAGACGTTTGGAAGCGAAAATGTGAAATGTGACCTTAAAAGAATTTGTAGTCCTCTTCTAAATAATTCATTACTGTTTCCTTTTCATGGAATTTTCATTTTAAATGGATGTTTATCCTCAAGGGACAGCTAAAAGGATTCAACAAAAAGACTAGTCCAAGAAGGGATTTAACACACAAAGAAGAAACCTATAAACACTAGCATTAAAAGCCACTGGCCAAATTTAGCCAAACGTCCGCCTCCCACACACATCTTTCACTTTTTCACCAACTAAGTCACCAGGACGTAAGTCTCCCTCAGTGTTGCATTCCAGGTGGCTTGTTATGGACCGCGTGACAGTGCCAGCTTCCCATCAGTCTTCTGACAATTGGAATGACGGGCAGTTACCCATCTGCAGTCATTTCAAGCGTGGGGGTAGCCTCCCAGGTCCTGCTCAGAGGCAGAGAAGGTTTGGGGCAGGTAAGGCTTCGAGTCAGTGTGTGTAGAGCAGTGGTTCCCAACCTTTTCTTGGCCAGGCTCCACCTAAGCATCTCTAAATCCTGATGCCCCTCCCCATGACATATAATTCTTATTACTCAAAAAGTGAACTATTCACGTGGAGGAAGCTTAAAAGGCCAATAACTTGGTCTAAACAAGTTTCCAAAGAACATGGCATCCCTGAATGAGAAAAATAAAAGAACGAAAGGACTGTTGAAGTACTGAGGAAGAAATCACTAAGAAATTGTTTAAAAATAATAAAAATATGAAGTGATATGAAAAAATAGCAAACAAAGTTTCAAAACATATAATAGAGAACTGAAATGCATAAATATGTCACAATGTATATTTATATACTGTAGATGAGGCCCCTGGAATCATAAGAAATGAAAAAAACTCACTGGTAGTAACTCATTTTCGAACTGCCCTCCTTAAAAATCAAACTGCCCCTCTGTGGGGCGTGTGCCCCACGTTGGGAACCACTCATGTAGAGGAAGGATAGGCCGCCGTCCTGTGCTGAGGGCCTGGATCAAACCCAGCTCCACCACATGTGGGCTAGAGGACCAGGACACATGACCAACCTCTCATGCTTCCGGTTCTTCATAGAGTTGTTATGACACAAACACACAAAAGGCTTAGATAGAGTGGTTCTCAACCTGTGGGCCACGACCCCTTTGGCAGTCGAACGACCCTTTCTCAGGGGTCACCTAAGACCATCCTGCATAGCAGATATTTACATTATGATTCATAACAGTAGCAACATTACAGTTATGAAGTAGCAACGAAAATAATTTTATGGTTGAGTCACAACATGAGGAACTGTATTTAAAGGGCCAGAAGGTTGAGAACCACTGGCTTAGAAGATCACCTGGCACACTCAAGATCAGCTCCATCATTATTACCACGACAACCACTGTGGACTGCCTGAAAAAGGCCCTTAAACAGGGCACATCTGGTAACCTGGGAGGGAAAATCAGCAGCAATGTATGCCTTTACCCAGCTTTATAACTGCCTAGGATTCCTAGGTGGTTCTAGGGTACCTTGACATCTACCATTACTTCCTGAGTCATCATCTTCTCTCCATCCAACTCATGGACACTCCACTGAAGCCCCTCCTTCCCGTCCAGCCGCCCAGCACAGCAGCCACAGAGCTCCCTACTCCACCTTCCCCGGGTCAGTGGGCAGTGTCTGATGTGCTCAGGTCATGCCACACTCTCATCTGACCTCCTCCAGTGACCCTGCTCTGTACTAGATAGAGCCTCAGGTCCATGCCAGACAGGCCGGCCCAGCATCCCCTGCCCTCCAGCTTCCTCCAGCTTAGCTTCTGGTGGCACCTCCCACACAAAGCCCATCCCTGTGCTCCTGCCAAACTGACTGAACCACCTGCAATTCCCCAAAGACAGGAGGCTTTTGAGGAACTCTGCCTTCCTGCCCCAGAACACATTCTCCTCCCTCTCCTTCTTCCTCTCCCCCTTTTCTCCCTCCCTCTCCCTCTTCCTCTCTCTCTCTTTCTCTACCCCTCCCTCTCCTTCCCTCTCTCTCCTGCCCCAACCCAACCCCCCCAGACCCTCTCCCCCGCTCAACAGGAATAGAAGAGCCCATCTGGAAGTCCTACTATTTGGCTTCAACAACTGGGCACAGGCATCATGCCGACGTTAGCAAGCATCACCCACGGTACACACACTCTGGGTTTACCCGTCACCTCTGCCTGCCTTCCCCGCAGTGACGACCCTGGTGGCCGCCATGCGGAGACCTCAGTCCAGGTTTGTGGAACAAACAAATGGCCAGTCGCCAATAAGCACCTTTCTTTCTGGGAACAGAAGAGTCTGCTGTCCATCTAGTGCCAGTTTAGTCTTCATATTTCCAAAGTACCCTCACAGTAGGCATATTTCCACATGTGTAAATTGGGAACCCCGATATAAAGGGAACTTTTATAAAGTGACGGTGGTTGGGGGAGTGGACACATATCGCAGATGGTGAAGCACTTCATCAAATACTCCTTTAAGAGATGTCTGAGCAAACAAATACACACTCTGCAGGCGATTGCCCGAGGATGCCCCTGAGCCTGCATCCTTTCTCAGTCAGGACCCTCCGCTGAACCACAGACCACAGGAAACGACCGGGCGAGTGTTCTCAGCTCCCTCGTTCACGGTGCATGGCTGCTGCTGTCCTACATGCACCACACAGAAATTAACCCGTCGCACACAACCCTCTATTTAGGGCCTTAGAGCTTAATTCTCTTGCAGAACCCATTTTTACTCACTGTCCTTTATCACTTCACAAAGCTGAAAGCTTCCCTTCCTGCCTGTGGAGGCCAAGGACATGCTCCAGGTCCTGCTCTGCCCACTTCGGGCGGTCAAAGCCCTGTCTCAGTCAGCTGGCCAGTTTGTGCCTCAGCCTCATCCGCAGTAAACGGAGGCGAAGGGTGCCCATCCCTTCATGAGAGGCCTCTGGAAAGAAACGAATGAGGGCGCGGGCCCACGTCCTCCGAG
Source organism: Myotis davidii (assembly GCF_000327345.1). Lineage (NCBI taxonomy): Eukaryota > Metazoa > Chordata > Mammalia > Chiroptera > Vespertilionidae > Myotis > Myotis davidii. The sequence continues at coordinate 312,452 of NW_006293789.1, read as the reverse complement.
CCACCATCTGTTAGAACGCGAGGAGCCTCGAGAGCTCGTCCCCCTCAGACCTTGCAGAAGAACAAGGAAGCCAAGACTCCGGGAACTGCCTCACCTTCCCGAGTCCCAAAGCTGGGACCTCAAGTTTCCTGACTTCCGGGCCTTTACTCTTTTCACTGGACTCAACTCCTTCATTGAAAACCACACTCCTTGGGTAAGCGATGGACCAGAACAGCTTTTCCGATTCAGTAAACAACCAGGGCCACCACACAGGCTAAACCTCTTGACACCAGAGCCTAAGTGTCTGCTTACTGAAGGCCCTGCTGCTCTCCTGAGTAAGTGCAACAAGTCCTGCTCATTTGTGGGCATGCTGAGCCGCGGCAGGCCTTACTCGGTCCCATGTCCCCAGCCCGGCCCAGTCCGGCCCCTGGCCTAACACCAAGTGTTTGTAGACACGGAGAGGGAGGGGGAGATCATTTATCAGATTTTGCTGCAAAAACAATTATGACCAGCGATAGGACAATGAGGGCACGGGAGTGATTGCTTCAGCAAGTCCCTAAATGAGGTGTGTCAGCACTGAGAGCCTCACCATTGGAAAACACAGGAGAAAACACTTTTGAACGCTATGCCCTCAGGTTCCAGTGGTTTCTGAAGGGTTCAGGTTAATCCCATGGTAAATTCAAAGCAGTAAAACAGACAACTAATTAGCATTAACTGATGATAATCGTTGCCATTTACTTGTGCTGTAACCACCTCAGCCAGTGGTTCTCAACCTTGGCTGCACATTAGAATCACCTGGGAATCATTTTACAATCCTGATTTCTGGGCCTCATCCTCTGGAAATTTTGTTTCTTTGTTATGGGATGGGGCCACAACATTAGTAACAAAGAAACAGAATTTCCGGAGGATGAGGCCCAGAAATCAGGATTTTAAAAAGATTCCCAGGTGATTCTAATGTGCAGCCAAGGCTGAGAACCACTGAGTCCTAAGCAGTAGTATGCATTGGCTCCAATACTGGCCACAGCTGGAGGGAAGAACTATAATCTTGCTTTACAAACCAGGGAAGCAAGGCCTGTAGAAAGGTTCAGTAAGTTGTTCAAGGTCCCAGAGAGAACAAGCAGCACTTGGTCTTTGCCTTATTATGGACACACACACACCCCAATTCATTCATTCTCTTAACAAATGTTAAACTGAGCAACTTCTATTGACTAGTAACTGAAAACATTTGTCCATCACAGCCCCACGAAGGGGCTGCTACCCACAAGACAAAAAGAAACGAGTGCCAACTGAAACCATGGGCAGCAGTGCCATAGGAGCCTGAGCGAGGGTGCGTATAATAATTGACTGGACCATGTGCATGAGCCACAGCTCAATGAGGGCCTGAAGGACCAGAAGGTTCTCTCAAGGTCAGGGACAATGCAGAGGGAAGCTTTGAGCACGGGGCACCCTTGGGCCCAGCCATCAGCTGGACCCCAAGGTACAAAAGGGTGCAAGAGCAAGATAGCGCCCTAAGTCCCCAGTGTTCTAGAAACACAGAGCAGAATGAATTCGCTCCTAAGAACAAGGTCCACACAAAACATGGCCTCCAACAATGTCCACTCGCTCCAGCCTAACTCCCAACCCGCAGTCCTCACCTCGGTGACGTCATACCTAAAATAAAACAGGAGCCACTTCTCCTCACCTTCCCTGAGGAGCTGAGTTGACAAGGTAATTGGCTGACCATGTGCCCACTCAGGGGTCAAACGTGATACTCCATTTACAGATCCCAGCTGAGCTGAGTCTGGAAGCCAGTCATCGCGTCATAGAAATGGCTGACCCGCAAATATAGCTGTTTCCAAAACTCTCATTTAATTGCCCTAGACTTCCACGAGAGACCCACCACTCGGGTCTCTCCCTCTACACAAGTCATCCAAACATCCTGAATAACACGTGAACTTCTCATCCAGGAAGACCTGTGAGTAGGGAGCAATCAACAGCCCAATCAGTAACTAGAAGTTTTACCGCGAGCAATTTGGGGGAAGCAATTGGGCTCTCTGCTAAAACAACAACTCAGAATGCTAGAAATATCAAATTAAGAAAGAAATTAGTTATGAGGAATAAAGCATAATTTGGCATCATGTTACACCAATATGACTTATAAAGTAAGGAATTTTCCAGAAAAGCTACTGTAAGGTCCAGCAGGTCACCCTGGAGCCACCCTCCCACCCCGACCACAGCCCCCATCCTCCACCCACCTCCATGAATGCTTCATGCAATCACTGCAAAACTACTATCGAAGGAACATGGCAGGGAAATACAATCAAAACAGGGAAAGGGTTCTGTCTACAAATCAATCCCATCATCATTAAACCCATTTTCTGAAACGACCACTTACGGATTCTTGAACATGATCATACTCTCCATTGCGTATCCAGTGATGGCAAATAGGTTTTACAATCATTTGGACTTTTTCATCAAAAGAGATGGAAAAATCCAACCCAAATTGGCTTATGCAAAAGGAAATGTACGGACTCCTGTCACAAAACTAAAAGGCCTAGAGCAGCGGTTCTCAACCTGCGGGTCACAACCCCTTTGGGGGTCAAATGACCTTTTCACAGGGGTAGCCTAAGACCATCAGAAAACACATATATAATTACATATTATTTTTGTGATTAATCACTGTGCTTTAATTATGTTCAATTTGTAACAATGAAACTGGGGGTCACCACAACATGAGGAACTGTATTAAAGGGTCACGGCATTAGGAAGGTTGAGAACCACTGGCCTACAGCAAGAGTAGCTTTAGCTATGGCTGGAACCAAAGACTCCGCCATCCCGTACACCTGTGTCCTGAACACAGAAATGGCTGGCTGACAGCGGGAACGGCGCATCACCTGGGTCCTCCTGGCCTTTTCATCAGGAAGGCAAAAACTTCCCCTGAACCCAGCCCCAACAGATAAATGGCTGACCCACTCATGTATCATTCACCTGAAGTTTTACACAGCCCCTCAGACTGCAAGAAAAAAGGCACCTAACCCAGCCTGCAAAGCAGACGGGGGAATGGAGACGAGTTTGTGAGTGGGGCCTGGGACGCCCGCCACCAGGCACAGCGAAAGCATCTGTACAGCCCCAAAAGCAATCAGTACCTATCGCAGCAGGACCGCGGTTGCTCCAAGACAGAAATCTCCAGTAAAAAGGAAGAACTGATACATCATCTGAAAGCTTATCTATAAGATGGTTTTTGGTTTTTTTATTGATTTTAGAGAGACGGGGGAAGGTAGAGAGAGAAGAACATTATTTGCTATTCCACTTATTCACTGTTTGCTTCTTGTCTGTGTCCTCACTGGGGATCAAACCCACAACCTTGGCATATCTGGACGATGCTCTAACCAACTGTGCTACTGGGACAGCACTGAGATATTTTTTTTACATATAACAGAGTTGTTAGAAACTAAGTGAGGGAAAACCTGACCAGACATGAGAAGAAAACTCATTAACTGTAAGTTTTTAAAAAGCAATGATTGACTTTAGGAACAACAAAAGTCGTACAGAAAAAGAGATATACTCATAGCATGCTGCCCAGCTCATCACTGTACAATTTTTACAAATATACGTATGCTAGTTATGCATACATATAATAATCTAATAAAAATAAAGGACAAATTAATATTCATCAAAATTATAAATATACCTGACATGGATTAAACCAAAAACTATAATACTGGTAAAACTGGGGAGGTAGAAATAAAGTGCAAAGGGTCTGAGATTTTACCTGACTTACAAACTAACAAATTAGCTGCCAGTTTCATGAGTGCTGGCAGAAGAAGAGACTTTTGGGTCAGAGACAGAGGACAATTCGTTACTCACAATAGCAGTAGCCAGGGTATCAACCGGGCCCCCACCCCCTCAGCCCCCTGGCCATGCACAGAATCCAGGTGACACCTACACACACAGTGGGTTGCATTACAGGAGAGGAACCCCAAGAAACTGAATCTTCCATCATGAACAGTAAGAAGGCCTGCTCTTTCCTCTGGAGAAAATGCTATCTCTACCTTCCCAGGCTGGTCACTGTACAAATATTTTCAAAAAGACAATCTGAAGCAAAGAGAGTGATACCTCTGCTTGCAAGGCAGAGAGTGATACCTCTGCTTGCAGGAATGTGAGAGACCCAGAAAGAATTATCTCCCAACAGGGAAGATATAGAAATGCCCCAAAGTGATGACTTTTAGAAACACAGGGTTTACAGAAAAGCAAAGAACCGCTGGGAAATGGCTGCCTCTCATAAGTAGCCACGAGAGACAGAAACAGGGAAGGGGCCCAAGCAGAGCAGGTGTTTGTTTTTAAATCAGCGTTGGCGCTATCTAACTTACATCACGAGCCTGTATCATTTTGATAAATAAAAATCTTAAAATATCAAAAAATTTAACAACAAAACACAACCAATGTGGACTCATCCTCTGAATACAATGTCGCCAATGCCAGGCAGACGCCGCGGACCGGGATGCAGTGCGAACAGCAGAGGGGGCAATACTCGTTCTTAAAGGACATTCAGCGGGAAAGGGCGTGACCCAGCTGACAGTACAGTGAAGCTATCACAAGCGGAGGCCAACTCCTTTTAAACCACACAGGCCACGATCAACAATTACGTGCCCTGTGTTATTTCCATCGGAAAATGCATCACTGGTAAAAGGTAAAACTTCGTTTATCAACCTCATAACGGATTACCAAGCCACCTGCAAACTACCATGGGATGACACAATGAAGTATCTAGTCACTTCCCAAACTCCAGCAGCCTCATTCTTGGTTGCCAACACCACCCAACCAATCCTGATTAACAAGCGGAGAAGGGAACTCGCTGGAAGGAAGCGGGAGTGTGGACAACTGGAAGCTGGTGGAACCGAGGTTGCTGGGTGCCGAGGACGCGGCTGAGAGCATGGCCCGGTCACTCTGGTTACAGTGCCGCCACGGCCGCTCAGCATCAAGCTACCCGGCTCCTGGCTGGGATGCCGCTGCCATCTCCAAAGCTGGAGGGACCTCGCAGGGCACTGCTGCCGACCCAAAGCCCCAAGTGGGAACGTCTAATTGGTTTGACTTCGGTATGTGCCTCACCCTAACGACAGGCATCCTGGGAGAACAAGTTTCTGCCAGCCTCCCAGAACCCGCCC
>NW_006293789.1:304475-307270 GCF_000327345.1 Myotis davidii | reverse complement strand
CCAGACACAGGAAAGGGGTTCAGACACTGGCAGCCGGAAAACAAAACGAGGGCACACGGAACACACACAGGGAAAGTCAGCAATCCACCAACGACAAAGGAGGAATATGAAAATCTCTAATCCCTATACATTTCCTTCTTATACATGTGAGATTCTCCCAGTGTTTCTGTATGTGAATATAATAACCCTCAAAATATTCTCAAACAGGTAAGGAGGATTCGGTCCCACATCACTCAGAGGGCGTGGAGGAATGGCTTTAGCTCTCACATCACCCACATCCCTCAGCTACCGCTGTTTCTCCGCTGGAAGCGTCATAGGCGCCCCTTTACCTGTTTCCAAGGAAACAATGGATGTTGAGCAGAAATGGAAAAACAGACTTCCCTCCATTTTCAGAGTATACGTCCTACTCAAATATCTCAAAAAACTGGGTAACGGAGTGCCTTCCCCCAGGAGAAACCGTACATGTTCCATCAGGGCAGCCGCTGGGACATGTACCGAGAATGACAAGAGGCTAGTCCAACGGAAGTGTGCTGTGCGTGTAAAACACACCGGCTTCAAAGGTGTAGCATGAAAAAGAATGTACATATCTCATTCATAATTCTTATATATTTTATTGCCAAGTGCAAGTATAATATTTTGTAAGTAAATGAAAGTATCACTAAACTTAATTGTACCTGTTGCTTTTTACTTTAATGTAGCTCCTGGAAAATGTGTAATTGCCTATGAGACTCACCTTTGGGGCTTGAATTTTGAATTCTGGTTTGTTTCCATAGGACAGTGCTGCCCTAGACACCCAGTGTCCTCAGCTCACACCGCCATGGCCAGCACTGTCACACCCCCTCCAGCCTGCGCGCTCCCAGGAGGCGGGCTCCCAGGGGAGCGTGGGGCGCAGGTGCTCTCCGGGAGACCTGCCCCAGGGCTGGGCGAAGAGAGACGGGCAACTATTTGCATGTATCTTCCCCTCATACCTGTAAGTATGTGTTAAATGGGTCAAATGCAGTTAGGAAAACCAATAGCTTAAGCTTTTCTTCTTAACTTTCAACAGCCAAATGTATCATAAAGTTACATGTAGACTTTACTCAAAGGCCCCAGCAAGTATAGACCCCCCTCAAAATGTGGTTTCTCCACAGAACTGCATATACAGCTCAAAGGCTCACGCCGCCCATCTGCTTTTCCATAAACTGAAGAGCCACTGATTTATCAAACTTTACTAGGTGTGCCGGTTAATAGTGGCGGATTTTGTAATCAAAGAAAACATGATAATCTCAAGAGAAACATCAAAAGTGCTTTATTTAAAGTAATGTCCATCCCTAGCTACACATTTCCCCATCTTTCAGGTAATTTGTGGATACCGACCCAATAGAACGTTTCTTGTTTTGAGGCAAACCATTCAGAGACCCAATTTTCCGCTTCTTCGTATGTTTTGAAGTGCTGCTCAGAAAGTGCGTGTGGCATCAACCAGAACAAGTGGTAATCTGAAGGCGCAAGAGCTGGTGAATGCAGCAGGTGGGTTAATACTTTCCAGGCAAGATCTTTCAATGTGTCTTTAACTGGTTTTAAAGTGTGTGATGGTGCATTATCATGAAGCAAAATTACTTTGCCATGTCCTCTGGCCCATTCTGGTCGTTTCACAATCAAAGTGTGGTTCAAATTGTTAATTTGTTGTCGGTAGCGATCAGTATTAACGGTTTCACCTGGTTTTAGAAGTTCATAATACACCACACCTTCCCGATCCCACCAAACGCAGATCATTGTCTTCTTTCCGAAGCAATCTGGCCTTGGCCTTGCAGTCGATGTTGATGGTTGACCTGGATCAACCCATGATTTTGGGATTCTCAAAATAAATCCACTTTCCATCGCCAGTCACAATTTGATGCAAAAAAGACTTTCTTTCATGCCACTGAAGCAACATTTTACTGATGACTTTTCGGTTTTCCATTTGTCTTTCATTCAGTTGATGTGGCGCCCGTTTTCCTTCCTTTAAAATCTTTCCCATTGCTTATAAACGATCAGAAATTGTTTGCTGAGGAATGTTTAATCTTTCTGCAAGTTGTTTTTGAGTTTGACACACATCTTCATCCAAAAATGCTTGTAATTGTTGGTCTTCAAACTTTTTCGGTTGACCAGGACGTTCTTTGTCTTTCACATTGAAATCATCACTTTTAAAACATTCAAACCAGTGTTCACAAGTATCTTGAGATGGGGTATGTTCACCATTAGCTTCCCAAAGTATTCAGCAGCACTTTTCTTCAAAATAAAGTAATGAATTAAAACTTCCTGCAAATGCTCTTTTGGGGGCATGAAATTCGACATTTTTTAAATTGTTTTATTGCTTAAAGTATTACAAAGAGTATTACATATGTCTCCTTTTTTTCCCACCCTTGACAATCCCCTGGCCTCCCCTACCCCCCAGTGTCTTATGTCCATTGGTTATGCTTATATGCATGCATACAAGTCCTTCGGTTGATCTCTTACCCACCCTCCTACCCCCCAAATCCTCCCCGGCCTTCCCGCTGTAGTTTGACAATTTGTTCGAGGCTTCTCTGCCTCTGTATCTATTTTTGTTTATAAGTTTATATTGGTCTTTATTATCCACAAATGAGTGAGATTATGTGGTATTTTTCCTTCATTGACTGGTTTATTTCACTTAGCATAATGTTCTCCAGTTCCATCCATGCTGTTGCAAATGGCAAGAACTCCTTCTTTTTTACCACAGCATAGTATTCCATTGTGTAGATGTACCACAGTTTTTTAATCCACTCATCTACTGATGGGCACTTAGGCACTTAGGTTAA
>NW_006293789.1:297796-304061 GCF_000327345.1 Myotis davidii | reverse complement strand
CATTTAAGCAACATTTGACTGATGACTTTTCGCTTTTCCATTTGTCTTTCGTTCAATTGGTGTGGCACCCATTTTCCTACCTTTAAGATGTTTCCCATTGATTGTAATCAGATCGTAAATTGTTTGCTGAGCAACATTTAATCTTTCTGCAAGTTGTTTTTGAGTATGACAGGCATCTTCATCCAATAATGCTTGTAATTGTTGGTTTTCAAACTTTTTTGATTGACCTGGACGTGCTTTGTCTTTGACATCGAAATCATCACTTTTAAAGCGTTTAAACCAGTGTTCACAAGTATCTTGAGATGCAGCATGTTCACCATAAGCTTCCCGAAGTATTTAGGAGCACTTTTCTTCAAAATAATGAATTAAAACTTCTTGCAAATGCTTTTTTTGGCATGAAATTCGACATTTTTAAGCATAAAAATATCTATGATGCTAACACCTTCAGCAAATTTGACATGTGAAGTTTTGAAGCTTGCTGTCAATACAACAAAATAGCATACATATCAAATTGCATATATATCAACACATGTGTAACTCCATCTATTGGGAAAAAAATCTGCATTATTAACCGGTACACCTAGTAGCTACATCAGCAATTTTTAAAAAGTCACTAATCCAGTAAGTTGAAGGATGGATTTAATTCATCCCAGGAAACATTGATAAACTCTTCCGAGCCTTGAGCAAACCATTAGAAACCCAACCCTCTTCTGGCCTCAGCTCAGCACAATTGAATACGTAATGGCCTTGGTTCTCTTTACACTGCTATTCTCCAGGCTAACTCACTAGACCTTGTACAATCAAAACTGTGGCTGTTCCCACCAGTGTAAAGGCTAATACTGGCAAAACGCAAACACTGATGGAACCCAAATACACTACTAACATAAAGATGGAGCCTGAATAACGACTCTGAGAGACAGCGCACTCATTAACTTATTCAAGAAACCTTGACTGCCTGCTTCAGGCAGGCAGTGTCCCAGGAGCTGGTGACATAAACAGAAGAAAGCAGGTGCTGGCTGCTGGGGGCTGCCAACCAAAGGGGAGAGGTTAGGACAGCGGTCCATACAATGGTCAGTCGAGGGCCCAGAGCCAGGGTGAGGCTTTGGGGAGAGCAGGGGAGCAACTCAGATGCTTGTGGAGCTTCAATAACAGGCAGAGCAGAGCCCCTCCTCATCCCCCTGCGGCTGGCCTCTTGGGGAGAAGCCCCTGATGGGCTCCTTCATTCCAGGAGTGGCGCAAGGCAGTCCCTGCCTCCCTAGAGGCAGCAATCAATTCGCTAAGTCTGCCTAGTGAGGCAACAAGCGTAAAGAAGCCCTTGTGGCGGCACTGAAAGCCCCATTCTCGCATCTGGGTTTATTACAATACGTTGATTTGCTCTACTTCTCTCTGCCTGCCTCCCAACTGGCTCTGAACTTAAGAAGAAAAAATGGTTGTTATTCACTGGATCTCAAAACTCTAGCAAAGCATGCGCACACATGTACACACGCGTGCACACACTTTTTATGGAACCCTGAGGTGCCCCCAAGTTTCTCCAACAGACAGCATTGTGCTGATAGTCCCTCTCCTCCAATGCCCACTCCCAGCTGTTGGCAGCCTGCCTCCAGGATTCCACTCGGACAATGTTCTCTGTGAGGTTTCTAGTGACCTTCTGTACATCCTATGGTCCATCTCCTCAACCTTGACCTCTGGCAATACACCTTACTTCCTGAAGGGCTTTATTTGACTTCTGTATCCTTATACAATTCTTATTCCCTGTGGTAGGCTTAAACAGTCACTTGCCCCCCAAATACCCACATCCTAATTACGACAACCTGTGAATGTTATCTTATACTAGAGGCCTGGTGCACGAAATTTCGTGCATTGGGCAGGTCCCTCAGCCTGGCCTGTGCCCTCTCACAGTGGGATCCCTTGCTCCTTACTGCCTGCCTGCAGTGGAAGCGGGAGAGGTTCCTGCCACTGCCGCTGCATTCGCCAGACATGAGCCCTGCTTCTGGCTGAGAGGCGCTCCCCCTGTGGGAGGGCACTGACCCACCAGGGGGAAGCTCCTGCCCCCTGATGGTCAGTACATGTCTAGCGACCAGTCGTTTTGCCATTCAGTCGATTTGCATATTAGGGTTTTATTATATAGGATGGGGAAAAACGATGGGAGGGTCTGTGTTGAGGTGATTAAATTAAGAACCTTAGGTCAGGAGACAGTCCTGGATTATCCAGGTGGGCCCTAAGCATCCTTATAAGAGAGAGGCAGCAGATATTTGACACATACAGAGGAGAAGGTGATAAGAAGACAGAGCAGAGAGAGATTTGAAAATGCTGGCCTTGAAGGCTGGAGTGATGTGGCCACACACCAAGGAGTGCCAGCAGCCACCAAACACCAGCAGAGGCAAAGAACAGAGTTTCCCTAGTCTCTGAGGGAGCCTGCTGATCATTTATTTTGGTCCAGTGATACTGATTTTGGACTTCTGGCCTCCAGAACCACGAGAAAATAAACTTCTGTTCTTTTAAGCCACCCAGTGTGTGGTAATTTGCCTCAGCAGCCACAGGAAACTAATGCATCCCACTCCAACTCTCCTGACCTCAGAGTCTTCTGCTAGTTCCTTGTTGTCTGCCCACCCCAAAAGGAGACATTCTTCAAATTCTCTCCTCTGCCCTCTTCCCTCATGTCTTAGTTAGTTCAAGCTGTTATGACAAAATACCACAGACCAAGTGGCTTAAACAGCAAGAGTTTACTTCTCACAGTTCTGGAGACTGAAAGTCTAAGTTCAAGGTGCCCGCATGGCCAGGCTCTGGTGAAGGCCCTGTCACTGAGTTGCAGGCCACCAGCTTGCTTTGTCTTCATATGGCCTTTTCTCATTGCATGTGGGGGGCAGGGGAGAGAAAGAATAAGAATAGCTCTCTTCCTCTTTTTTAAAAATATATTTTTATTGATTTCAGAGAGGAAGGGAGAGGGATAGAGAGATAGAACATCAATGATGAGAGAGAATCATTGATCAGCTGCCTCCTGCACGCCCCACACTGGGGATTGAGTCCGCAACCTAAGAATGTGCCCTGACCAGGAACAGAACCGTGACCTCTTGGTTCATAGGTTGATGCTCAACCACTGAGCCATGTTGGCAGGGCTCTCTTCCTCTTTTTATAAACTAATCCCATCCCCAGGGCTCACAACTTCATCTAACCCTAATTACCTCCCACAGGCCCTACCTCCAGATACACAGCATCTGGGTTAGGATTTCAACATATGACTTTGGGGGGACGCAATTCAGTACATAGCACCTCCTCTGTCATCGTGATCCTAGTCTGTCTTCCGCACCCACTGCCCTAAAGCATAACACCCCCAAAGTCCATCTCTCTGTCTACACCTACCTCACTCTCCAGGCCCCCATCTCCAACCGGCCAGCTGCTTCCTTCCCCTGGTACTGCCAGAGCCTCTACTCGGCATCAGAAAACTGAAGCCACCTCCCGTCCCGCTGAGCCTCACCCTCATCACTGCCACCAGAACCATCTTTCCCCCTCTGATCCCTTATTTCTGTTAGAGACCCTGCCACTCTTCCTGTCCTCCAAGCGCTGGAACTCTTTCTCTTTCATCCAAGCACCTGGAGCATCAACAGGTACTGGTATGAGCCTGACCTGAAGAGCAAGATAAAAAATAAAATAAACGTCAAAATTGTTTCAAACTCCAGCAATTTTAGGTAACCAAAAAGCTGAACCAGAGCCTATGGCATGATGAAGCTTCTAAACGTGAATTCAAACTTTACATTGCTGTGTATTAATGTGAATCCTGCATCTGTAGCGGTAACTGCTGGTAACCATTCCCTGTAGGTGAAATAACACGCTGTGCCTGTGGGCACCACTTTAAAGAGGATCCCTGTAAGTCCAGACAAGGCTGGTCAATACAGTGGGTTCCAAAGACCATCTCGCGCAGAAAACACTGAAGAATGTAAGATGCTCGGTCTGTAGAAGAGATGACAAGATGACAGGATGAGCTCACACTGAACATCCGCCCTGTGGAAAACGGACATTCATCTCATGACTGAGGACATGGGCTCTACAGCCAAGGTGCCCAGGATGTGAATACAGTTCTCTCTCTTATTTGCTATGGAACCTCAGGAAAGTTCATGATGTCTCTGAGCCTTGAAATCCGTATCTACAAAGTATGATGATGCTGCTAGCTCAGAGCACTGCTGTGACAAATCTAATCATATATGTAAGGCATTTATGGGCGTGATAAATGTTAGCTAAGAAAATAACAACTAAGAAGTCGTAGGGTTTTGAGGGAAAATAGAGGCAAATTTCAGCAAACTGTAAAAAATAAAATTCTAAAATTAGGATTGGATAACATGAACCGGGTCTCGCTGAGTTACTGGAATTGCGACAGTGGATGTATTCAAACAAAGGCTGGAGGGCCATTAGAACCGACCCAAAGGGAGCAAAGAGTCTCAGTGCTGGCGGTTCCGAGCGGGTGGCACCTGAGGGAAGACCCTTCCTGCTGCCCCGTGGCACTGGCAGCACTGGGGAGCCACAGGACTAGTGTCGCTAGCATGGCGACTTGATGACTTTAAGGCAATGAGATTTACTTACAATTAAAGCTGAGCCTCATTTTACCAGAAACAAATCACATCTGTCCCTGCTTAGAAAAAAATAGCCATCTTCTGTCATGTAAAAAGCATTCCACAAGAATGCTCTCTTTATGGGTCATGTGGAGCCTCACCCCCTGCTGGCAGGAGCCTGGCACATCGATTACTCTGCGACAAATATCTATTCAGTTCCAGTTGCATCTCTCTTCTTCTGCACCAAAGAATAACCTAAAATTAGTTCCAAACTCTCACAAATGGTGACAGACACGTTACTCTTTTTCAAAAAAACAGCAAGAAGTTCCATTTTGAAAATGTACTTCATCAAATGAGCAAAGCCTACTTACCATCTACAAATACTATAGTTTCTAAATGCAATTAACCGGAATCCCAGAAATCTCCCTGGATAAACAAAGGTATCATAAAGAAGGTAAGGAATACCAACTCCAAGGTTTTCTGGGAAGATAAAAATGGTAGTGAATAGTTTTTAAGTCTCCCTGAATCCCCCCATAAAAACATCAGAGAAACCAGGGCAGAAAAAACAAACACTGATAACAAACTAGGTGAAAGGCATCGCCTCAAAACATCAAGTATGAATCCTGGCAGCTTCAAGACCTGCATATGATCAGCAGCGATCAGAGGGAAAAGGTGCCCAAATCAACAGAGTGACTCGGATGGACAGCAGGTCAGGCTGAGAAAGGCGGCCAATGCTGTGAGAGAGCTGTGCAAGCTCCAGTTGGAAGGCAAGTCCACAAAACAACAGAAAAGCTGGTGTGTTGAAGCTGTCTGTGTACTAAACTCACAAATCAAAGCTCCTTCCCAGGACATAGCTCCACATGGACACTAGAAGCAGAATCCAAACTGAATAGGCCAGAGACAACTGGGACAAAAGGCATCTCAGTCACAGTGGAAAAGGGGGATAGGAGCAAAACCAAAGAATAGAAGGCAAACCCAAAGAAGCAAAGAAGGGGACCGTGTTCTTTTAATACCGGGGGTGGCGGGGGAGATGGGGGAGGGGGAGAGAGGAGAGTTCTAGAGCCATCATGCTCAAAAAGCTCTTCAGTAAGATTCATATCACCTAAACATGAGTGGCAGAAGAAGACTGCCCTCACATATTATACAGTCAAATTTTAAAAATCAGAAATACGCCTTTTCCACCTGATGAGCACATACCAGAAAAACATGCTCACAAAACTGATGCAAACTCTAACATTCCAAACAATCCAGAAAGAAAAATAGAATTCAGAAAACACTTAAAACCAAAAGAAAATGTTCATTTCAACAATGAAGAGAAAGCAAGAAGAAACACAAGAACAACAACAACAACAAAAAATACATAGAAAGACAATTAGACAACTAAAAGGAGGAAAATCTTTAAACTCTAGAAGAAATAAAAGATAAAAATAAATTGAGGAAAATGAACAGGTAAAGATGACAGGTAAGCAACATCCAACACACATATACCAGAAAGTATAAAACCAAAGAAACTGAACAGAATGCACACTAAAAACTATACTTCAAGAAAAATGTTCTCTCTCACAGCCACTTGGCCTGGAGGTCAAATCCCCCCTGGTATTAGCTACAACAATCAAGGCTTAACTAAAAGACTGCGCACAAAGACCACTTGGGGGTGCACCAAGAAAGCATAACAAAATGCGGAGACAAAGAAACAGGACAAAATTGTTAATGGAAGATAC
>NW_006293789.1:289069-292547 GCF_000327345.1 Myotis davidii | reverse complement strand
AAAGAAAGAAAAATGTTCTGAAATAGAAAGATATGAAACTACACCTTGTACCTGGGAAAAGCTGACCAAAATAACCATCACCAAAACCCTTGAACATTAAAAAAATTTAATTATTTCAGCATCCAAGAAGAAAATCAAGTCACTTTAAGGTAAGAAATACAGACTGTCATCAAATACCAACAGCAATGCTTTATGCCATAAGACCTAATATATTTAAGATGGTTGGGGGAAATGTAAACTAAAGATATTATATGCAGCCAAAATGACCTTCAGTATAAAGGCCACAGGGTTGGGGGCGGGGGAGCGGGGCTAGGGGAGAAAACTTTAGACATAGGAGAGCTCAAGAATTTTTTGTTCCCATGAACTCTCCCTGAGGAATTAGTGAAGAAAGAGTTAAAATGAAGCATCAATATAAGATTTGGCAGTGAGCAATAAAAATACATTTATGTGTAGAACCAAGACTAAATGATGGCTATAAGGAAAACAGTAAACTATGTAATGTCTACAGGACCTGAACAATGCAGATGTGGTACTATTTTAAGTATGCTTTTCTTTATTTCAGAGAGAGGAAGGGAGAAGGAGAGAGAGCTAGAAATATCAATGATGAGAGAGGATCATCAATCAGCTGCCTCCTGCATGCCCCCTATTGAAATCAAAGTGTGACCTCTTGGTTCTTAGGTCAATGCTCAACCACTGAACCACACCAGCCAGGCTGGTTTTTTAATTTTGTTTATTGATTTGAGAGAGAGAGAGAGAGAGAGAGAGAGAGAGAGAGAGAGAGAGAGAGAGAGAGAGAGAGAGAGAGAGAGAGAGAGAGAGAGAGAGAGAGAGAGAGAGAGAGAGGAGGAAGGAGGGGAGAGAGAGAAACATCAATTTGTTGTTCCACTTACTTATGCATTCATTGGTTGCTTCTTGTGTGTGCCCTGACCAGAGATTGAACCCTCAACCTTGACAAAGGGACAACACCCTAACCAACTGAGTTACCCAGCCAGGGCCTACATGTAGCTGTGTTTCATAATTTTAAATGTACACTGCTTCCTGCCCGCCCGCCCCCCCACCACGTAAATCAAAAGAAAAGTATGTTTGATTTTATTCAGACCTTTATTAAGAATTATAAACCAATTCAAAAAATAACTACTCCACGGAAGGCATTCAAAACACAATACAAAACACTTGTATCAATCTCGTATCACCGTCACATTCATAATTCTATATATGCATATCAATATCTATTTAATCCTTATTTCAAAATCTCATAAAAGGAAAATGTCAATTTAGTATGACTTTTCTTACCTCTCTTAGATCCCAACTTATTCATTATATGCAGATGTAAGAAACTAACTACTTAGTTATATCTATTAATATCATCACACCAAGCATTTATATATTCAGAAATATACTATTTTCTTCAAAATTATCTTCCTTCCATTTCTCCATTATTTTGCATCTAGGATATGATACTATTTTGTAAATATTATGTATAGATAAAATTTTAAAATAGTAAAATGGGTATGATAAAATATTGATTATAAAAAGGGTACATTGGGTCTCATAAAACTGAAAATTGCTACTAAATATAGATCTGCAGTATTAAGACAATGCAGTTTGTTTATCAAATCTATTAATGTACATCTGTCTCCATCACAGTTTTTTGCTGCTACAAACAAAAGTGCTATGAATTGTCTATATTATCTCAAACATATAAAAGCTTCATGCCTTATAAATATCTTTTTCCAGAGACTCATCTTTTGTTTTATATGTTTTTATTATGCACAAAGTTTTTAGTCTGCTTCTAGTTAAATGTATTAGTGTTCATTTTATTTATGTTAAGTTTATTGTTTTTATTGTTATAGTTAAATTTATTGATGTTTGTGCTTTCTATGTCATAAATTAAAAACTCTGTTTATTGCCAGGTCATATACAGGGTGGGATAAAAGTAGGTTTACAGTTGTGAGTACACGAAACAGAGTTTATTCTTATATTATTATTTATTAATTATTGTATTATTTTCCATACAAACTGTGAACCCAGTTTTGCCCAACCCTGTAGATAGTCTCATATTTCCATCTAAACGTTTTAAATTCTTGCTTTTCAGGTTTCGTTTCTTAATTCACTTAATTGATGTGTGTGATGGGAGGTAGAGATTTATTTTCACGTTTTGCTTGCAGACAGCCACTTTATCCAGTATCACTATTTCCTCCCCGATTGGTGATGTTGTCTCTCTCACATATCAATTTTCCATTTAAGAGTGGTGCTATTTCTGAACTCCCTATTCAACTTCCTTGGTCTATTTGTTCCCCAAAATATCACAATTTCAATTGCTCTGGTTTTGACAAGTGAGGGCACCCTGTTCTTCAAAATAATCTTGACCATTCTGAACCCTCTATTCCTCTCTACATAAATGTTAGAGCCTTACCAACTCTGTCAAAAAGAAAAACAAAAAATAAACTCCTGGAATTCTTGGTAAAATTACATGTATTCAGGTTAACTAAGGAGAATTGACATCTTTTTATATTGCCTTCCCAATCATGAACACAGGATTTCTCCCTTTATTCAGATATTTTTAAACTTTTCCTATTAAGGAGCTGTTCTGATTTATTCCTTTTAGTTTGTTACTATAAGAAATGGTAATTTTTGATGGAATCCTTAGGGTTTTCTATGTACAGTATCATGTCATCTGCGAATAATGACAGTTTTATGTCTTCTTTTCCAATTTGGATACTTTTTAGCTCTTCTTGTCTAATTGTTATGGCTAGCACTTCCAGTACTATGTCGAACAGGAGTGGTGAAAATGGGCATCCCTGTCTCGTTTCTGTTCTTAGGTGAAATGGTTTTAGTTTTTGCCCATTGAGTATGATGTTGGCTGTAGGTTTGTCACATAAGGCTTTTATTATGTTGAGGTACGATCCTTCTACTTCCATTTTGCTGAGGTTTTTTGTATCAAGAAAGGGTGTTGGATTTTGTCAAATGCTTTTTCTACATCAATTGATATGATCATGTGATTTTTATCTCTCAACTTGTTTATGTGAAAAATTATTAGATTTAATAAATGAATTCGGCAATGTAGCAGAATACAAAATTAATGCCAAGAAATCTATGGCATTTTTATACATGAATAGTGAACTTACAGAAAGAGATTTAAAAAAAAATCCCATTTACCATCGCATCAAAAAAAAGTAAAATGCCTAGGAATAAACTTAACCAATGAGGTTAAATACCTATACTCAGAAAACTACAGGACACTGAAATAAGAGATAGAGGAAGACATAAACAGATGGGAGAACCTCCCGTGTTCATGGATTGGTAGAATCAACATCATTAAAATGCCCATACTACCCAAAGCAATCTATAAACTCAACACACTTCCCATTAAAATACCAACGGCATACTTCACAGATCTAGAACGAACTCTCCAAAAATTCATCTGGAATAAAAAAAGACCCGAATTAGCTGCAGCAATCCTGAGAAAGACCACAGT